>NC_134139.1:15841093-16156562 GCF_033958435.1 Carettochelys insculpta
GTCCTGAAGAGTAAGAACATATTGTGTGGGCTGAACTTTACATTTAGCAATCTTGGTAGGTTACTGAATCAGGAAAAGCAAGATTATTCCACCAAAGTGTGAGATGGAGAGCAAACCTAAAGATAGTTTTGCAATGCATAACTTTTCAGAACCCATTTTAGGACCAATATCTCTTTCTACCTTATCCCTAATCAAGAACAGTCAGAGGTACCTTAGGAACTTCCACAGTTTAATCACTGCATAAGTCTGGCATTACTATGCCATACAAATGTTTGCAACCTGGCAACCAAGAGGTAATTTTATTGGAGATGAATGTATATTAGAGATGGGCCCCTATCTCTAATGATGCCAAACAAATACACACCGAAATTTGTGGAGGTTCACAATATTAATGGGGCCCAGATCAGAATTCCATGAATCTGAACACCTTGAACTCGGGGATTACATGGTGTAGGGATCTTGCAGCCCAAACAGCACACTAGACCTGAACTGTGCACCACAAACTATCCTAAGCCATTCACCATCTGTCTAATCCAGGCTGTGGGGTACAACTTCTTTTTATTAATTTTGTCTAATATTAGTCTCAATTGATTTTATTTTACATTGACCCAATTTTTAAATATGTTGCCAATATCTATCATATTTGCATAGCTATAATCACACTTAATAACATCATGGTATGAGTGACCCAGTGGCTTTGGCATGCAGATAAGTGACAACTAGAGTTTTGGCACTGAAGTAGGGAACACCATGTTTTTTTCTACCCAAGATGATCTGTGAGTTGGTTGTGGTTTGTGGCTTCCAAGGGGCAAGCTTTTGGTTGTAGGGAGCATATACAGTGTTTTTAACTCCCCTTTCAGGAGAAGGGATAAACGTATGTGAATTTCCACCCCCCGCCCCACACACACAGAGCAGTTCTTGAAGACCATTAATTATTCTACTCCACCTCAATATCTGTCAAAACAGCCAACAATGACACAAAAGTGTGCATATTAACTTGATATTTCTGCTAAAATGATGTGTTAATGTGAACATTAACATTGATCACATTTCAACAGTAACTTATACAATGAAAAGCAGTGCAAGTTACTGTCAAAAGGTAATCAATATCAATGTTCACTGTTTATAACTTCAGCAGAAAGTGTGTCAGTCTTCATTACTAATGGCTGGCCCACTGAAACAAAAAGGAGACATTATTCAAACCAAACTCATGTTTCGGCCTGACTGCAAATTCATGCAGATATCACTTATTATCCAATTCACATTCACCTTTGCAATCATGAGAGCTGGGAACAAATTTAACAGTTATAAAGAAACGTAAACATTCTTTTCAATGTTGTAGTACAGCACAATGTTTATGTATTACAGGTGGAACCTGTCTAGTCTGGCACCCTTGGGACTTGACCAGCGATGAGAGAATTTACCAGACTACAGGAAATCAATATTGTCTAGCAGCATTACCAACACTTTCACTGCTTATTGGGCTCTTAAAAGACATTTCAGGGTAAATTACACACAGAGAGAGGACTGGTGGCCGGAAACAAACTTTACAAGACCACGGGAAAGTTGGCCACACCCAGGGTAAGTGGACGCCCACCTAATTAAAATCATGCCGGCTTACGGATGTTGCCAGATGAGAATGTGCTGGATTAGAAAGGTTCAAACTGTACTTGCAGTGGTGGTCTTATAGTTGCCATAATTCGTAAAATAGATTAACCTGAAAGGGGGAGGATCTTTTGCATTTTTGTGGGGAAAAAAAGCATTTGTTGTAAGTCTTTCTACTAAACGTGATGTATAAACACACAACAGTAATTTGTATCATACCAGAACTATGACTGTGATGACAAAAAATTCAAAAGAAAAGTCCCCATACTATGAACAATACCAACGCATTAATTTTGCACAAGCAGCTTCTGTTCTAATGTGCAGTTTAACTTAAGGTTCAGAATCAATTAAAAGCAAACCTCATTCAATTCAGCAGCCTGACAGTTCAAAAGTTAAAAAACATTTGTCTCTGCAGTCATAAACTAGGAAATGTATCTGAAACTAGTAACTTTTCAAAATATTACTGGTATTTGAGCCACTAACGGTAGCAACATTTTAATGCATGAAATTGTCACTGGCAATGTGGAAAGCTTTTAAGAAATTGTCAAGCAGCTGCAAATTGTATTACACTTGCCAGACATTATCACACTCCTGATATTTATACATCACTGAAATTCACTTGCATTCATTTCTTCGTGGATTCAAATACACAGGATGTCTGAGGGAGCTAGATAATGTATATGGATCTCTGTTTCAGCTAAAAGAAGCATAAAAACCTTTTATTGTACACAGATCTGTAAATTGACAAGGATATAAACTCAATCTTTGAAAAATGATTGCACCTTTCATTTACCATGAAGCTGAACTCCCAGGCAGACACATGTTAGCAATTAGGTCCAATTTTTCTCATTAATGTAATTTTCAACAATGCCACACATTAAGACAGCAGCATAAGTGTTATACTTTCCTATTGGCCTACGTTTCTTCTTGAATGACTTTTGTCCACTTTTACCGCAGTGGTGTTGAAAACGTTTGGCAGCCATTCAACCATTTGGATGCTTTAGTGTTGTCTTGGGCTGCTGAGGTGGTGATGTGTTTTCCGTAGGGCAAATTAACAAACCCATTCCCTGCTCAATAGGAATAGTGAGTGAATGATTTCTGGAGGAGAAGCATCCATGTGTGGTATGCAAAATTTCTAATTTTTATGTTGACTGCAGTGGTATTTCTCTACCATACTTAATTGTATGATCACCCTGATATAAATGTTGTTACACACACCTGCACACACACACCTAAATACTCAGAGCTCTTCAGGCTGAACTTCAAATAAAATGGTGAATTACATAATGCATGGAAACATCAGACAGAAGGTTGTATATCAGTGCTCTTTTAATGTGTGTTAGCACGTGATGGTGACTCTGCTCCACACTAGGTTGGTAGGGGGGCAGGCTGACCAATTAAAACCCCTGATGGACCTGAAAGAGGAGGCAGGGAGCAGGTAGGAGAGGCTCAGCTGGGCAGGAAGAGGAGAAGCCAGTATACAGCCAAGTAGCTGGCCACTGCAAGGCAAGGAAAGGCTGCAAGAAAGTGGACTACAGCCACCCCCAAGTGGAAAGAGTTGAGGGCTGGCAAATCTGATGAGAGTAAATCCAATAAGGCAGGAAAAAGCCGAGGGAAACTGAAGCAAGAAGATATAGACATTGGTTTCATGTTATCTGTGCTGGAACCCCGTGTATAGAGCTCCTCTACCAGCCACTGTGTAGTGTTATAAGAAGCAAGAGCCTGAAGTATGGTCTCGTGCAAGAGCTGAGGCCTGACCCAAAGACAGCAGAAGTTATGTTATGAGCAAAGTCAGGCCCTGTCAAAAAGCAGATGCTTGTTGGCACATGAACCGGGCACAGGTACCAGTAGAACTGCTAAAACATATGCCAGCAGGCCAGCACAAAGATGCCCCAATCCAATACAAGATGATTTGAAAGAACTCGTAAATGCTGATGCCTGCTCTGAAATAACAGGAGAAATGTAGAAGAGTAACAAACACACCATGAAACAGATAAGGCAGTGAGCAAGTTGTTTATCCCAGATTGTTTGCCTCTGTAAATACTGAGGTATCTTACCCTAACCTTTTGTCTGGTCTGGAAGGGAGAGGAAAGTTGTGTCACTCACTGAGCTGGTCCACTGTAACAGGTATACATGTGCTAGCGTCACTGTACACGCTGTTCCAGGAAACTAGGACTGTGCTTCATTGACAATAAATCTGCCTGTGCACCTTTCCCAAAGAACTGAGTCTATGATCACTTTGGGCAGTTTGACCGAGGTCTGTTGGGCTGGCTATCTGCTTAGAGCCTGCACAGCACACAGACAGATTGCATGTGCATCCAACAGTGGGCAACACTGGATTACCCCAATTGCTTATTTGGCAAATAGGAGAGCTGCCATCTGTAAGACTTGTGACCTAGGAGGGAAGAAAACTGGAAGCTAGGAACACCCTCATCTCCTCTCTTTGATGAAATATGGATGTGCTGGGTAACCAGAGGAAGCCCATACGTTCAAAAAAAGATAATGGAAAATCAAGGACTGAAATATGTAATGTCACAGCACAGACTGAAACTTAAAAATAACTGTAAGAGTAAAAAATGCAAAATACTGCTAACTATAGCCATGGTTGTTCAATAATTAGGACAACATAGAATCACAGAACACTAGAACTGGAAGGGACCTAGAGAGGTCATTGAGTTCAGACCCCTGCCCTCACAGCAGGACCAAGTACCACAGAAGGGCTACAGAACTGTTGGGGAAGTAGGAGGGGGAAAAAAGGGTTAAAAGAGAAGAACTCTAGAAAGCTTCCTCTCTCTGAGCAGGGCAGCAGGCAGTTCAGAGACATTATATGGTACAGAAAACACAGGAACTAAACAGGAATCTGGAAACAGCTGCAGGGAAATGGCAAAACAAAAAAAAGCAGCACCATCCTCCCGTTATAAATCTTGTTGGGTTACTGACTGCAGCTGTTTATAAAGTGCCTGAGGAGGGGGGGAGAGAAATGTAATTAAAAGGTGGTCCTACCAAGATTAAAATATAAAACCTGGGATGATTACAATGGGTGTTTCAGTGGGGACATGTGAGATGACCTAGACAAATCACCTATGGGCAAAGGCCACTGCATTGACCCACCACTGTACAATAAATGCCAGGTTCTGGTAAAACCTAAACCACTTGGCACAGTCCACTGTTTGAAGACAGAATGGTGGGTTAGATGGATCATTGGTCTGACCTGGGACGGCCATTCTTATTTGAACAAGACTGGCACCTGCTAGAATGGGTGAAATAAGGGTGCAGGAGGGGGAAGGGGACACTACATTGGTAAATCAGACAAAGAAAAAAATGGAACAGTTCACAGAGAACATAAGCAGACAAGAGCTGTGACTTAATTACAGGGAAGTGGATAAAAAAAGAATTTCAAGGTGAAAACCTAGAGTGAGTGGGTTCACTCCTAAAATTGATACATTAATGCATGGAGTTGCCTAGGAACAGTTCACTGCAACTTCTCTTAGTGTATGCACAAAGCAGCTCAGGTGATATGTGACCAGGATTAATCATTGAGTTTTGTCCAATGGTTGGATCACTAGGTTCCCTAGCTTGGGCTGGGTACTAACAGCAAGTGCCATGTGAACGCTGATCCATGCCCTATCAGTAAAGAAGGGCAATCCTGCATTCATTTGACATGCAGCCAAAAGCACACTGGGAGAGAACAAACTTAGGTTTTGCAAGAGCAATAATAACCCCCTATTCACCTCTCAAACCAGGATAAAAAACAGATATATAGGTTCTGAACTGTTGGTACCCACAGAGCCCCACTTATCTTTTGGCTCAGATCTTTGTCACTTCCAAATTTGCTGTCCCACCCCTTTTCTTCTGTTTTAAAAGTTAAAAGTTCTCGTTATTACAGAGCCACAATCATTTAAAAAAATGGGGAAGCAACTGAAAGCAAAATAACAAAGACAAAAAGAGGTAAAAAAATTTACTTAAAATAAGTCCAGTAATTATTTTAACTCTTCAGGAATGTAACAGGAAACATTCCTAACTTTCTTGAAGATATAGCTGCCCAGCAACAGAAATGCACTCTTTGCTTGTAATCCTAACCACTGGCTAATATTTCAAACACAGCTTTTACAAAATCTCATGCAGCAAAGCTTTAAAAATAAGTAGTAATATAAAATATAGTAGTATTCTAACATTTGTGAGGGTTCTGTGTTGAGAACCCTTGTGAATGCTGAATTTCACAAACACCACCAGTCTGCCTCAGGACCCCTGGGGAAGTGGCAGCTGCTGGCGATCCATGCCCAGGACCCTGGGGGAAGCAGTGGCTGCTCGCACTCCTGCCTGGGGAAAGCGGCTGCTCAGCCACTTGCAAATGATTGAATTTGTGACATTAAGTTTGTGAATCTTGAAACCCTACTGTAGTGGAAAATGTCTTAAGTTATAGACTCAATACAAGTGGGCAAATAACTTAGTACGAATTATTAATTCTTATTAAAATTTTTAAACAGATTATTTAACTTCTGTTTATCTATTTTCTAAAATGTATTACTTTAATCATTAAGCTCTAAGCCGTATATTGAATAGTTGGGAATACATTTCTGGAGCCATTTCTCTTATATTATAAGGGTGTCCTTATACCATATTTGTTGTTCTATTTTATAGTATGTTGTATGAATCAGATTACTTTTCTACCTTAATTTTGTTGCAACAAAAGTAAATTATTTGTAATTGAAGTGGTACCATAATATTTTAGTACCACAGGATATAATCATTATACCACCACTTAATTTTTTTGCAAAGCTCAAAAAGATTTCACTTATAAATATATGTACATGTATTTTTGTCTAAACAAATAATGGAGCTGCAAAAAAAAACCTACTTAATTAACCTCAGGGTATTTTTTTGAAACCAAAAATATAGGGGAATCCTCAACATTAATGCAAAAGCTAATGCTGACAAATGCAAATTGCTTGTTTGGGATTTGTCAGCTTGTTTACCCCTTTATTAAATATTGAATACAGTTATAAGTAGGAGTCTAACAAACTGTGGGATGACTGTAAAAATTGTAGCTGAGTTGAAATTAAGAACTATCATAATTTACACTCATGAGTTAAAATTGAACCTTAACCATGAACCTGACATTCCCTAATTTTCTAGTGTTTGACTTTGCAACCTTGGTAACAGTCTGAATTTATTTACATGTAATTTCTTTAGAATGATGTTGTTGTTGTTTTTTTTTGTTAAAAAAAAAAAAAGGATAAAAATTGCTGCATTGTGAAAGTCCTGTGTGCTTTGGGAAGCAAACCCAATATTGATTGAACAAGACTGTGGTGGCAGGGTCTGCTCTATTGCAGGGCTGCCCAAAATTTTCCTCTTGTGTCTCCACTTAACAATAATGGAATGTGTCCATGATGCCCCTGCCCTCCACCTCTGGAGCCGGCAACTATGCTGGGAAGGAGCCAGAGCAGAGCTGGGGACAGAGTGAGGCTAGGTGGAACTTTCTCCTTACCCGTGGCCTGTTTTACCTCTCCCCCACCCCACATGGTATCTTCATGCTCCCCAGGGGGCAGGCCCACAATTTAAGTCTTGGGGAAATTCCTGTCCTCTTTCTTAAACCTAGTATGGTAATTATTTGGCCTTCAGGTCATAAGGCTGGTTAAAATACCCAAATCCAGCATTCGCTCATCTGGCAACATCCATCATCTGGCAGAACCATGGATCTCACAGGACCAGAGAGTCCAGGGGATGGGAGGAGAAGGACAATGAGACCAGTGGCAGCAGCCCAGGGCAGCGCAGCCACAGCTGCTCTGGCGGCAAGGAGGTGGTAGAGCAGCAGCAGGGCCCGGGTTGTTAAGCTTGCTGCCCAGGCAGGGGAGCAGTGGCTCATCCCTGAGGGCAGGTGGGAAGCCACAGCCCCAGGGAGGTTTGGGGGAGGCGTGCAGCAAGCCACAGCCCCAAGAAGCTGTGGCCGGGGCCAGGCAGGAATACGTGGCCCTAGGAAGCTGGGGTCTGATGGGAAGTCAAAGCTCTAGGAAGACACAGGTGGGGAGGGGTAGCTGGGACTGAGAGCTGGTGGCTGGAAAGCCTTGCCAGGGAAGGGGACATAGGAGTCCAGAGCAGGGGCTGAGGCCAGCAGGGGGGCAGAATTGACTACTCCTGCCTGGTCAAGCAAAATCCCTCCTCCGGGACTGCTCAGGTCCCAAGGGTACCAGACAAGGGAGACTGACCCTGTATTCCCATTCCAAATACATTACCAAGACCTGATGAGTCTGATAGATGTGCATTCACCATAGCCATTGACTTAGTTGAAATTGATAGGCTAATTAGGCCCCTGGTGCTCTACACTTACACAACATATTGCCATTTGACTAATGTTTGTGACTTAAGCGCAGAGATTAGAACTCTCTGTAGCAGTTTTAACAGTTCATCCAAAAATGATTTGCATGTTGCACACAAGCTCTTTTAAGTGACATCTGTCTCCATTTATGGAACTTCCTTGTCTTGCGTGACCAACTAATGTTGTAAATTTCAGTCACCCTTGCCTTTGAAAAATGCTAATAATGAAAACTCAGAGAACAGGAATAATTCTTTCTGCTGAACAGACATGCATTTCTGACTTCTCAATATTGATGGAAGATCTCAGGTTCTTACAAAACAACTGCCAAAAAGAAATATTCCTGCAAACAAACAAGCAGTGCTTCTCTAAATTTGATTTGTTGGAGGCTTAACGGAGCAACTCTTCAGGATAAACTAAACTGATTATTGAGAGAAACAAAATAGCTTAGAATGGCACAAAAGTAAACATTCAAAATAAAGAACCTATATGCTAAAATCCTCCTTTTAAAAAAAATGGTGCTTTAAATTTAACTAGCTGACATATATTTTAATTTATGTTTAGTCTTTAAACAGATTATAAAGATGGCTGCCTAAATTCAGGAATAAATACATATTATAGGGCCCCTTGCAACTCATTCCACCAAATCTGATCTGTCTGAGAGAGAGAAACTTAAGACAGCAAGATCTCCTAACTCACAGGGTTGCCAAGCAAGAGCCAGAAGAGCCTTTCTCCGCCCCTGCTTTTTTTCTCCAAATTAAGTACAAAAAAAAAAATCACACAACAACACTCAACAATTCAAGAGCCACTATGCATGTGAATACCAGAAGATCTTCAATGGACAATGCCAAATCATACTTTCTGCAGCATCTATTTTAAGAACAGCATGCACATAATTTGTAATATGATATACGCTTACTGCACAATATTCACAAACTTTCTACATATTGTATTTTCTCACACTTTACGTGTGTTTGCATCATTATCTTCCTGACTTTCACTCTTGAACCTACTTTAATTATGCCAATTTTACTTCACGTGTAATTTCACTTTTCCTTCTTAAAATGTGTGTTGCCCTTCACAGCAGGAATGCTGCAAGCTTCCTTTTCCCAATAATAAAGGCATTATTAGCAACATGATCAAAACACAGATAGCGTATCATATCCCACATAGTACTGCACATATTAAATGGGGAGTTATCCAGATTTTCGAGATCACATGTCTTTTGTTATTTAGCTTGAGTTGTTCATTGTTGGGCTTTTTGACATTCACTGTTCATTGAAAATAATCAGGAGGGGTTTTTGTTTGTTTGTCTGTTTGCTGCTTTTACTTTGCACTTATAGTGTTGGGAGCCACAAAGATGTCCTTGAAGAGCCACATGTGGTTCCGGAGCTGGAAGTTGCAGACCCCTGTCCTTGATGGACAGCTATATTAAGAAAGATGGAGTCTCAGGAACACAGTTGGGGCAGGAGGAGTTTGGAGACAAAGGGAACAAGCAACGGTGGGAAACAGGTCATGGGTACGTACAACTCTCTATTGTAATACTTGTAACATTCTTCTTAGAGTCTCAGATCCTAAAGTCAAATTTGTATATGTGAGAATCTTCACCTCATTTATTTTACATCTATACATAAAGATTCTAGGCCTCCTAGTTTCAGAGACAACTTTGGCATGTGACCCAAACATGACCTACGAGTTCAAAAGCCTAAAGGAAAAGAAAGAGAGCCCAAGATTCCTTATTTAAAATCTTCTGATTTTTAAAGCAATCTCATGATTTTTGGGGACTGACTCATGATACGTGAACAGCTGGTACTGTCAATACTGGGACAAAAGATAATTTTACAAGCTTCATGACTATGGAGTCATTCTTAGCGCAGTATATTACAATAGTTCTAGAGTAACAAGTATTACACAGCCAAATTAGCATAATGGCATCATCCCATTTGTAAAGGAGGTGGCACAAAAACTACACTCACTTGAAAACATCCTTGTCAAGCTATTTCATCTTCAGTGCAGACAGACCATCTTTCAATTAGGCATTACTGTCAAGAAATCGTTGAGTTCAGTTAGACCACACAACTGGAAGGAGGACTATGCAAAGTTAAAACTCCCCCTTTCCCCCGATGAAATCAATAACAAAACTTCGTGTTGGTTAATAGTTTGGCTGACTTTAGTGTTAATATGGTTATTTATTCCCAGATAACATTACATTGTAATTGGAGTATTCTGCTTTAACCACATAGCCACTTCCCTCACCACTCTAGTCACGTACTCTAACACTATCTTCAAAAATACTTCAGCCATTGGGATATGATGGGCAACTTAAATGATATTCCCATCCATCTTTTCCATAAAATGGATTTTTTTTCTCCCTGGTGTTTCCAGTTTCCTGTGGCCAGTATACTTTCTGGATATGATTCTGATATATTCCTACTGTAAATCAGATAGCTTTGTTCACTTTTTAGTTTTCACTTCTGCTTTCTCCATGAAATTTTCAGGCCCCCAAGGCAACTCAATATTTTTCACTCAAGCCACTGTTTCTTTCCTTATTTTTATATTAAGCCTTGAAAGATTGTAGTCTATTGATTTTGTCATGCAGGGGCTCAACTAACTTTTATTGTAATCTTTTGCTTTGGGCTTTATAGTGGGCATAGACATTCTGGGGAGGCAAAACTATGCCTTCTGTATGAGCTGAACTACAGCCACAGGTGGTGAAGAATTCACTCAATTGAGTCTGTATTTACAGCAATCCACACTGAGTTCTTGGAACTGTGCATGTAGAATCTCACTGTTGAGACAAAACTACATATTCTCCAGTTTACTAACAATAAACTTTTATCCGCTCCAGAGTACTTAAGGAATTAGTCCCCTTCCTTACCTCTCCTTATTTATTTAAAGATATAAAGGCTATGCTGTTCCTGAGAGCTCAGGTCTGAAAGTTCATGACAGAAAAGTTTCTCTCACCACGGATGAACTAACATTCACTAGGGAAACATTTAACCTGAATAAAATAAGGGACATGCAAGTTTTGATCACAAGGGAGATTTTTATTTTATTACACTCTGGAAGATATAGCCTAAAGCCATGACTGTTCAAATGTGGCTAGACTACATTTATTCAAGCCTACAGGTGACTCTAATAAAAGAAAAGAAAAGCCCACCCCCCCACAAGTTCTAACACTCTGGTGGTCGTAGACCCCTGACTGACATAGGCTTTGTGAGAGACACCTGGCCAGATATTCCGCATTAAGGGTAATGTCACTTCGTGGTCAGCAAATGAAGTGAAGCAGTTGCATTTCTCTCTTCCATCTCCCTAGACCAGAGGAGCTCTCTTCCCTTGGTTTGATGGTTTGGGATGGAATGAGAAAGGTTTTTAGTAGGAGACCAAAGAGCTGTGAGGAAGTCCAGGAGGCTGCATGCAGGGAGAGGGGGGGAAAAAAAGTGAGAAATGAATGCATGTTATTTAGAACTACCTGCTTTCCCCATCAGTGCGCTCTCTGTCCTCATGTCTATCTAGTTCTCATTCAAAGAAGGATGAGTGGACAGCAGATGTTGCCCCTTCATTCCCTTTACTGCTGTGTCGCATGAGTCCATGGCCTCCCTCCGAGGCTCAAAGGGAGGACCCTAGACACCCATACTAGCCCCACGGAAAGCAGAGGGGCAGGACTGGAAGCATACCATGTGGGCCCTGTAGCTCAGCTGAAGCAGCCAGATGAGACAGATGCTTCCATTCTGCTATGAAAGTGAGAGCCAGAAGATGACTCCTGCAGGGCTGAGGACTTATCAGAGCTGCCAACTGACCAAGATGCTGAGGAGCTGCTAGGACTGATGCTGGCGGCATACCCCAGGGAGCATGACAACAACCCTAAGATACTGCAACACTAGAGGAGGAGTGTAGAAAATAGCCCAAGGTTACTAGTCAGGTTGTGTTGTTGCTAGAATGCAGATATTTCAGCTGGAACACTTTGCCACTGTCCCCAGGAACCTTTCCAAACAGGATCTTTCAGCAACATTGAGGAACAAGCATGGTGGTCACATGATTTAACTCTGTCAAGGTGAAAGGTGACTGCTCATCTGACATCTGAGAAATCAGCTGTGAGAAGGTATGTGGTGAGATGGAAGTGCACTTCTGGGGACTCTAGGGACAAGAATCAGTCCCTTATATGGGATGATTGTTGATAAGGTGGCTGTCTTAAACTGTTGTAGTTTGATGAATTTGTTTAGGTTTCTCAAGTATAAGATAGAACGTTACCTGCAGATTTTTACTGGATTAAAAATAGTGGCAATAAAACCTTTCCCTCTGCAGAATGGAACCACATTTACAGTGCTGAGTTGCAGAAGGTGGTTTATTTCTTCTCACAGAAGATGTTCGTGAAAAGTGTCTCTGAAGAGGAACAAGGAAAGTGTGTGAGGGAGGTATGGCATTGAGTAACTGTTGATTATTTGTAACACTCATTTGTTGGAGGTATCAAACAGTCACAAAAGTGATGGAACAATTTATATGGTTGCACCATCTGGATCGTGGGAGGCATCTTGGGGCTTCAACCAGACTTTAAAAATTGTTCTTTAGAGGCAGGTGGATGGAGCAGAGTCATCTCAGTCGATGCCTATCTGCATTTGGGAGGTCTCTGTGGCCTGCATCGGGAATCATACCACCACGGAGGAGTGAGATATGGAGGTTTAGCACTAAAAAGACGACAAGGTAGGTGTGTGGATGCCACATGAATGCAGAGTAGCTCTGGAATTCTGCAATGAATGAAAGGCTTCATCAGTGCACCCGGCAAATGTTTAGATCTTTCACATAGATCATCCACAGTGGTCTGAACCTCCCTGGGGAACCGCAGACGGTGCCACCACCAGGCCTGTCTCATTACCACAGATGATGTGATGATTTGGGTTGCTGTGTATTCTTTGGGAGTGCACTTAAACCTGTCCTTTCAGGTTCAGTCATTCACTGTGGTACCTACCAAAGAGTCTGGGGCCTGATGGGAATAAAAGCCTTCCCATCCCTGCGTAGGAATGAAATATTGGTTTTCCAACTGGTCAGCTACAGGCAGTACCAGAGTCACTGTGCTCCAGAGGATCTTAGCAGGTTTGAGGAGCACATCAAATCTCACAGAAGATGATTGCAGGATATGCATATGACCTGCATCTGACGAAGTGGGTCTTTGCGCACGAAAGCTTATGCTCATACATTTCTGTTAGTCTATAAGGTGCCACAAGACCCCTCATTGCTTTTGCAGATCCAGACTAACATGGCTACCCCTTTGATACTTGATTGCAGGACATATGCTAGTTGCTGCATTTTCTCCAGCAAGCGCTCTCTTCTAATATCCATGGAGGTAGCCACATTCCACAACAGATACACTTCAGTACACTTTGAAATCCTCTTATACCAAAGGGGTGAAAAAGCCTGATACCACAGCACAGTCCCAGTATGAGGGTATGGCAGTGAAGCATGAAGCCAGATCCTGCTCCAGGACTGACTGACTGACCCAGGTGTGACAACTCTGTGGGGATTCCTCCAAAGGAAGCCACATCATTACCTGTACCTGCAGTGAATCCAGAACATTCAGGTCACAGCCACAGCAACTTGGCCGTGAGTGGGATAAGGAACTGGATCACCCCATGATAGCCCCTGGTATGGACAGGATGTTGGTGGCCACGAAGAACTGGGCCAGGAACCTCCATTATGACCATGGAACCAGTGCCAGTCCTGGTACCCAGAGCATACCGTGAATGGGCCTTGCTCAAATAATGGAGAACAGAAAAGGAAGCACCTGATGTGGACACCAAGTCAGAGGCTTTGTAGTATAGCAGTTGGGCCAATCCTGAGGGTGCAACTGGCTGCTCCAACTCTTCCAGAGCTTTGAATGACAAGACAGCTGGCACTGACAGTGGAAACAGTGCTGCCAGCACCAAATACACCTTCTTCATTCCTCCAAAGTCAGCATCAATACCCAAGTAGCCAATTGTGCAGAAATGGAAGATGGTGACTGCTGGCACAGACACACTGACAGCACCAGCAGTAGGTGAACTAAGTTCCCAGAACTGAGGAGGTTCTTTGTGCTGAACCCAGAACCAACCCAGATCCACTGAGTGCAGAAGGGAAGCGCTGGGGTGTGACTCCAAAAGACCTATAGGTCAGCCAATGAGGCTACAAAGGATGCACCCCTCCACAGTCCTAGACCAAGGGAGAGGTCAGGACATAAAATCGGAGGAGGTCTGCAGCTGTCTGATACACTGCTCGACCGGAAGCAGCCGGTACTGGTGTTGCACACAGTGGCACCAATACAAACGGATGTCCCACACTCACAACCAGAGTCAACAGTACCACATCTCTGACCTCCTTCCATGGTGCCAGGTAATGACTGACAGGACCCACTCCATCCTGTGCAACAGCACTCATTGCATGCTGATCTGCACGTATGCTGGGGAAGGGAGATGAATCCTAACAGCACTTGGGGCTGCTTTGGTCAGTCTCATATGACCTTTCTTTGACATACTAGATGGGGAACGATGCCTCTATCCCTTTGGAGAGGTGTCAGCTCCACAACATGAAGTGGTAGCACTCTGCAAACCTTAAGGCAATCTCTGATCCACTGACTGGTCAAGAAAGTGCTCCGTGAGGCACAGATCTCTCACCTCTTGAATGATTTGTAAATTGAACACTGTTACTTTGATGTGGGCTTCACACTTGGACATAGCAAGCACTAAAAGATAATGGGGGATGGGGGGGGGCAGAGCACCTATATTACACCGAACAAGTTTTTTTTCAGCAAACAGCATTTTTGCAAAATATGCATTTTGAGGGGCTCCAAAACAAATAATAAATTCAATAAACTTCAGTAAATTGCTTTGGTTGGAAAAAAAGGTAAAAAAGTTAAGTTTAATCTTATGTTCTGAGACAGTGTTGGGTTTTGAAATTTGCCCATTTTTAAAGACAAACACACAAGGACAAAAAAAATCCAACCAAAAATGATGGATTTAAAATAAGAAAAATAATTTTAAAATAGCCTCTGAAAAGTCAGCTATTCACTGAGTTTTAGTATAGACTAGTCCATGGGTACAAGAAAGAAAGGAGAGCCACTTGCCTGTAGATTGCTCAGTGTGTAACACCCTTAAGGTGTTAGGGCTGGAAAAGCCTGTGATTTTCTTTTTCTTTTAACATAAGCATGCCTCACTAATACTTCAATGACACAGGAATATAAATGAAAAATAGAAAATTATATATAGCATAATTACTGTGATTTGTGCTGAACAAAAGTGATGACTACAATATTTTTTCACAAAAGTACTGTAATCTCCAAAGACACCTATGTATTTTTAATATTACTAGTGTAGTATTTTACTCTGAATATTTATGGAAAGGGCTAAACAGAACAATTACAATTAAGTAATTCATCCTTTATGAACTATGCTTCATATACCATCTTGTTAATCCTTTTCTTTGTTTGATCTAATTATACTGCCAAAGGGCATCTGTAAATGTATGATAGTACTTCCTGGTCATAAGCACTATAGTTAGTGCTGCAAATTGTTTCCATTCTAACCTCATGTTCTCTCACTAACTTTTCTGCAACATCCACCTTATGGACTGCAATTTTCCATTTTCTACCATCCATTCTGTACCTTTAGGTCAACATATAAGTATAATTTGGGAAAATGAACAAAATCCTTTCATTTCTCTGTTTCAAAAGACAATGCCATAAAAACACATTTTCAATTGCTAAAAAATCCAAGTACATTTCATACTAGGGAGCATTTTTAACTGTCACTTAAAATTGATGTTAGACTTTGCTTTTACTGACAATGGGTAAAATTTTCAAAATCAAGAATGGGATAAGGACGCCTACTCACAGGTTTTTAAAAACATTATCCAATAACAACTTATTGTTGTGAGATTGATTGAGCTCACTATGATAAGGATCCTTATGACGACAAAACTTGTCCTCACAAAATAATACTACAGAGTTAGGTACTATATTGGTTTAATTGTATTAATTTTATTATTGGTAACATATCTTTAATTTACTTTTTTGTAAATTAGTTCACTGTTGAATTTTGAATAAGCTTCGTATTTACTAAGGCCACAATCCTGCACTACAGGATCCAGGCTTTGACCTAAACACCACACTTCAAAATTATTAGAAATATTTGACAATTTAAGTAATGTAAGCATCGTGTTTTATGCCTCCTTCACACAATATAGCAAACTAATAAAAAATCCACATTGGCGCACTTACAATGCACATGCTACATAGGCCTGCATAGTAAGTGTGCACTTACTCACAACAGTACTTTATCCACTACAATGGCAAACCCAGCAGAGCTTCAATCTCAGTAGCTCTGAATCAAGGAACTATCAAGTTCGGCTGGCAAAGCAGTTTATAAAATCCACATGCTCAATAGCTGCATGGCAATAGACTTTAGAGCTCTGCAAGCTAAATCGCACAAGGTTATTTCTCTCCTCACCTTTTTTCTGCTAAAATAATCCCGGGGATTAAATACAAAAAATGGTGTTAATGAAACTACAGCTGCACCGTTAAAAATTAGAAAGTCAGGAAATGGAATATTTAAGGTTCCAGTGAAACAGGGGGCAAAGGCTTCTGAAAAACCCAAAGGAGTATAAATAGGTGCTTAATTTTTGCCTCCGTACAAGAGGTAAATGAGCCAAATTAGATTCCTCAGCCCCAGACAATGGGAAATTAAAGGGCCTGCAGACAGATGGGGCAATTCTCTGCCTTCTTGAGCCTGTCCTCACATTTCCCCTGCCCCCAGTGCATGGGTGCCCACACATACAGCATCAAATCCCTGCTTGTAGTCTGGTCAAGATCACTGTGATGAGGTGTACACACACACAGGACATAGAAGGGGTAAAATGGCTAACGAGGCCAGCTAACTGCTCAGGCTGCACCTTGAAAAGGAAACAGAAAGGAGGGATGATGTACAAAAGGCTCAGCTGAAAAGGAACAGGCAGAGCCTGCAGAGCACTGGCAACAGAGGGTGACGGAGGGAAAAGATCTTTACTCACTTGCTGAGAAAAGGCAAGGATTTCTGGGGCTGCAGACAGGTAGCCTATGGTTACTCAATGGGAGGAGGGAGTGTGGCCTGCAAGCCCAGAGATGAGGGAGAACCAGAGAGGTTGACAGGGTTCAGGGGAAAGAGAAACAAGACCAATCAAGAGAGACTGTAAGTTGAGATCATGTTCCCCACCAGCCACTAACAATGTGATATTGGCAGGCCAGTGAGTAGGAGGACTTCCCGAGCCCAGTTACCAAGAAGGACTAGGATACCCTGGAAAGAGGGAAACAAACTCAAGTGACCCAGCTGGAGGACCAAGTCATGAAGAGGAGGCTGTGGTTCCTGGAGTGAGATGGGTCCACCTGGGAGAGGATGAAAGGAGAGACACGGGGAGAGTAACACCTGGCTGGACCTGATCCCCAGCATGGCCATCAGGAAGTGTCACTAGCAGTGAATGAACCCTGTGACAAACATCCTCTCATTGAATGCAGGCTCCGGAGGAGACACTGGCCTGGATGCATGGTGCACTGGTATACAATTTTCAAAACAGGTTTAATTCATTGATTTGTATTTTTATTATTCCACAATAAGAGAGCGTCTATCCCGTGCCATGGGTATCCCTGAATTTTTTCCATATATACCAATCAACAAGAAAGTTGGTTACCCTAGTTTAAATCAAATAACCCAGCTGCCGTACAAGCAAAAATTAATCTCATCACTGTTGTCCAGGTCTCCCTGACACTAACCTCCTCAAAAACAGGGGAAAAGAATGATCCCTTGCAGTGCCTCAACTTGGCATGACATGGACCATGGAGGAAGCAATTGCCAAATGCCCAGGGCTCTAAGAAAGAATTGCGACAGATTCCCCCTCCCACATTTCTCTTGTGCCAAAGGAGCTTCAATTCACGTGCCTCGGCTGAACTCATGTGGCAGTACACCTCATGGGGAGAAAGGCGTCTTGCATTTAATAGTTGCCTAGTATCATAGATGTACATGGCACTTCACACAAGGCAGTCCCTGTCCATGTGAACTAACAATGTAAGTTAACAAAAGGTGAGGAAACATAAGAAGAGCTCAGGAAAACAAAAGTGAAGACACTACAATCACACTGTGGATTGAGTAGTTCATGTATCTTCACTCTTCTTATATTTTGATGACATAAATATGGTAAATTGTATATCTCCCTGAGGAACTTTTGAGACTGGCGTTACAATCCACTTTAACAACACTTGGCAGAAAAAACCCAAAAACCTTATTCTTTGTAAGGGGAGAAGACTTCATCAGTACACAAACTGCTATAGAGGAAGGGCTTATAATAATAATTTCATAGTGTACAAGCTTTTCAATTTAATATGACTAAAATCATTTGGCAGTTTACATCCCAGCACACCAAGAAAAAAAAAAAGTTCTACAGCTATGCATCACTATCTCTGAGCTGTTTCAGAAACATTGTCTGCTCTGAGTCAGAAATAATTCTTATAACCATAGAAAACAAGTAGAGAAAGGTCTATTAATAACCACAGCTGGCAATGTCCTTAGTTCCTGTCAAACAACACTGTGATAATCTGTCAGACAAAGGCTTCTGATAAGTGGAGGTCATTGACCTGAGAAATGAAGTGGTAGTATCCCAGGAACATAAAACCATTATTCACACTACAGAAAGAGTCTTTCCTCTGGAAGGTTAGATTGATAAAACACTGGCAATACCATTACTGCAGAAATGCTTTCCTGGAGGTTATCAAATTCAACCTTTATTGCTTGAGACACAATGCAATTTCAGAAAAAACATAACCCTCTATGGAGCAACCCTGCAATAATTGTGCCCAATTCCAATTACCCAGGGTCAGTAGACTTATTCATGGAACATTCTGTGACTGTGCAGTACGTCCCAGCCAATTCATATGTTCAGAAAAAATAAGAGTCATATGCTACTCAGGCCTCTCCTGAAGGTACAGGTTTGCACTATTCTTTCTGATCCATCAATCCAGGACATTCTATGGCCAATCAGTTATGCAAAAATACGAGGACAGGCTGGTTAGAGAGGAAAGTGCACAGGGGCAAGACTAGCTTTACCACCACACGATATGCTTTGAAAATGAATATAAGAAATGTTATAGTGTTAGTGCAGGCATGTGCTCAGCTACTGCATGTTAAGATGAAGCTATAAAAATACTGTAGGTAATAGACCAGGGACGGGCAATAATTTTTGCAGAGGGGGCACTCCATGAATTTTGGTACTGACTGCAGGCCAGCTCCGGGACCCCTGAAAGGGGAGGGGCCTTGGGCAGCGGGGTTGGGGCTATGGGCTAGAGAGAGCAACAAAGTGTGTGTGAGTGTGACAGAGTCGCATGTGCTCTGATCCAACTGACAGAGACCAAAAACTACAAGATCTTTACCAAGTATTCATAAACCTGAATTACCCACCAGGAGAAGTAAAAAAAACCAAATCAGCAGGGCCAGATGAATACCCAGAGACCAGCTACTCCAAGATCGGCCCAAAAAATCCAAGAACAGAACACCACTGGTCATCACCTACATCCCTCAACTCAAACCACTGCAACAAATTATTAAAGTCCTACAACCTATCCTTAATCAGGATGCCACACTCCAGAAGGCCCTGGGTGACAAGCCTGTTCTCTCCTGCAGACAACCTCCCAACCTTATGAGGATCCTCACTAACAGCCACAGTCTATACCCCAGGAATACCAGTCCTGGAACCTTTCCCTGCAACAAAGCCTGCTGCCAGCTTTGTCCACATATCTTCTCTGGAAATACCATCACTGGACCTACCCAGTCAAAACAAAAAGCAGTCAAGTAGCACTTTAAGGACTAGCAAAATAGTTTTAGGTGAGCTTTTGTGGGACAGACCCACTTCTTCAGACCATAGTCCCACGAAAGCTCACCTAATTAACTATTTTGCTAGTCCTTAAAGTGCTACTTGACTGCTTTTTGTTTTGATAGGGTATAGACTAGCATGGCTTCCTCTCTGGACCTACCTAGGTTACTCACAGAATCATGGACACGTTCTCTTGCTCCTCTACTAACATCATAAATGTCATCATGTGCCAACAATGCCCAGATGCTTTGTATATTGGACAGACTTCTAACTCCCTCAGACAAAGGGTCAACAGGCACAAAACAGACATCAAAACACTCCAGATCCACAAACCAGTTAGTCAACATTTTAATGGAATGGGGCATTCTATTAATGACCTAAAGGTATGTGTGTTATTGAAAATGAACTTTCGCACCGTTCTTCAAAGGGAAGCAGCCGAGCTGGCTTTTATATTCAAATTTGGCACATTAACACATGGTTTAAACCCGGACGGGAACTTTCTGAGTCACTATAGGGGCTCATCTGCATACTTGGCTTAATCTAATTCTTGACCTCCCCCCCGCCAACCCTCCACTCTCTGATTTGCTCACCTTGATTATCTTTTTCTGATTTGTCCTCCTTGCTTACTGTTTCTGGTTCTCTGTGCCTTAAATATTGAGTCTGTTCTGGTCTGGCTATGATCTGAAGAAGTGGGTCTGTCCCACGAAAGCTCACCTAATAAACTATTTTGCTAGTCTTTAAAGTGCTACTTGACTGCTTTTTGTGCTGAGAGAATCAACTGTGTGTGTGTGTGAGAGAGAGACTTTGTGACAGATTGATCATGTGCTGCAATGTATACGTGACAGTGTGTGGGGGACAGTGACAGAGAGTGCATCTACACTAGTCCCATGTTTCAAAAGGGTGCACAATTTCAAGAGACTGGGGAGTGTCCACATGCATAACAGCCTCTTTCGAAATTGTTCTTAGCAAAAATAGGTGCTAATTTCAAAATCGCTCTTCCCATCTGATTTCAGGAAGAGCAGCCCCTTTCAAAATTGATGGTGGTGGACACAGGGAGTGCAGACACGCTCTAGCAAGCCCCAGTGGGGCTCTACGGTCTCCAGGGCCACCCTCTTAAAGCTGCACAACCCCAAAAACCTTGTGCAAGAAGATGAGAGCATGTTCAGAGCCTCAGGAGCACAAACTCTGCCTGGCACACGCTCCAGCAGCACAGACTGCAGCTACACAGCCCACCAGCTGGATGGCAAGCCCCTCACACTCCAGGGAACCCCAGAAGACCCCCTTCTCCCAGCCTAAAGGATCACCCAGAGGCAAGCCACAGCCAGAAGAGGAGGAGCCCCTCATGGACAGAGGCCGAGATTAAAGACCTCCTTGGCCTCTAGGCAGATGAGGATGTGCTGTTGCACAGCACCAGGTGGACCCAAAACACTGAAGCCTTCGATCAGCTGTCGCTGGGGCTGCGGAAGTGTGGCCACCCCCTGCACACAGCTGATCAGGTATGATCGAACGTGAAGGAGCTGATTCAGGCCTATAGCCAGGCCAGGGACACCTGCAAGTGATCAGGAGCAGGGGCCACCTTGAGGTGCCCGCACAACTGCAAGCTGGACCAGCTCCTCGCCCTGAAGGACACCCCTGAGCCAGGAGCTGTGGTTGACGTGGCCAGCCCCGACTGGGACCAACGCAGAGGTGCACAACTGGCCAGCACCATCAGGCTGGACCAGGATGGTAGCAACAGGGAGCAGCTCAGAGAATGAAGGCCCCCTCGTCACTGCAGTCAGCTCCAGCCCACTCAAGACAGGTGTCCCTGGATCTGTTCTCGAGAGCCCCCGGTAGGTAGCAGATGGATCGGGCAGCCATGGGGGGTGACGCCATCCTGCGGCCCCTGGCTGCATCCCAGACCCAGGCATGGTGGCATCCAGCACCTGTGCCCATGGACAGCACCCCGATCCTCCCAACTGGGAAGGGATGCGGAGGCCGGACTGCAGCTAGCAGGCACGCCATGGATGTGGCCCCAGTGGCCACACAGGACTCCCGGGGGGGCATTGGGTGAGCAGATGCTGTGTCAGGGGATGGTGGGGCCGCCGGGGACAGGTGGCAGCATTGATGGGTGCCCCTTCTCCCCCTTGTGTCTCCACAGAGTCACCCTCCAATGGCCGTGCCAGTCCCATCCCGGATGCCAGCACACCAGCCCCGCCATCCGACGGAGCCAGGGAACCCCCATCCCCCCCAACTCAGGCTGCTGCCCACCCAGCCCCAGAGGGCCTGATGTCACCACCACTTTGACTCAAAGGAGGCTACAGTGGCCCACATTGCCGCCATAGAGGAGCAGACTGCCGTCCTCCAGGAGTGACTCCTCATGGAGTGGGAAGACAGTGCCTGGTGACAGGAGATGTGGGGTTAGTGGCCGCAGCGGCCCACCGGTGCCTTGCCCCCCTGCCCTGCTGCCCCCCTGCTGCCCCACATGCTGCCTCCTCCCACTCCTGTCCCCACCCTGCCCTCACTGCCCTTATCCCAGCCACACTCTCCCCGGCCACCCAGATCACACTGGGACACTGGCTTATTGCCAGTATGAGCCAGGGGAAGCCTGCCACCCCACCCCTCCCAGCCCCCACACAAGGGGTGATGCCCACAGCCCCTGCTCAAGCCTACCTCCCTATTGTCCTAGCCACATCCCAGCCCCTGACAGGGCCCCCACAACTCGGGTGGATGGGGTCCCTGCACCTGCTGAGGGTCCTGCCCCTCCATGCCTGTGGAGGACTAGGCCCACCTGTGCTCATGTCCCCGTCTACAGATGCGTGTCCCCCCCATACATAGTTCTCCCTCATTCACCCCTGTACCTAGCTCCCAGTTTTGATGACCTCCCACCACTTGCTGTTCAAGTGCGCTTTACTTACATGTTGTTTGTTGGTTAAGTGCTGTTAAGTAAACTGTTGTGTGGTGCATCCGGTGCTTGTGTGGGTTGTGATAAGTGGTGGGTACCAGGGGGATGGGGGGGATGTGATAATGGGTGGGTATGAGTCGGAGGGTGCCTGAGGAGGGTCAGCGAGGCTCCCAGTTGAAGGCCACCTGGAGGGCCTCCCGGACCCTAACACCATCCCTCTGTGTGGGTGGCTACTCATACCCGGGGCCGCCGTCTGCAGCCAACCCCTGCACAAAATGCTCACGCTTGCCCTCCACTATGTTGTACAGGCTGCAACCACCCTGGGGACGCTGACATCCAGCCAGGTATTCAGGCATTGGAATGCCCCTTTAGGCATCCGAAGGGCAGCTCCACAGTATTGCGGGCATGGTTGAGGCAGTGATTAAAAGCATCCTGGCTGGTGGTGGTATGCCCTATGTCAGGGCACATCAGCCATGGCTGCAATAAGTACACCCCGTTGACCATTATACATGGTGGCATTGTGGTGGCCCGTACGGGGAGCTCCCGGGCAGGGACATACATGCCCTCCTCCATGAGGTGCCCGAGCCGGCGTTCCACAGTACGCAGGTGTCATGGGCTCACCAAGAACTGTCCACGCAGATGTCGCTGAACCAGCCCCGAGCATCAAAAAGTGCCTGCAGCACCATCGAGTGGCACGTCTTGCAGTTTATATAGTGGCCTGTGCTGTGGTCCAGGGCGTGGATCACTATGTCAGTGCCATCGAGGGCACTGAAGGAATTAGGAAGCCTGATGGCCGCAAATCCTGCCACGGCATCATCCAGGTCCCCAAGGTGGACGGTCCTCCGCAGGATCACACGGTTGATCGCCTGGACCACCTCTGTGAGGGGAGGCATTGACATGTGGGTCTGCACAGTGGGGAGCCCCATGGCCCTCTGTGCCCTACCCCCTCCCCTGCAGGACTCCCCCACCCAGAGGCATGGTCCCCACTTCCCAGGTTGTGTGTGCAGCCCCAGCCTAGCTTACCTCCAGGATGACTGCTCCAAACAGTGGTCTTGCCCACCCCAAATTGGTGTCCCACTGAACGGTGGCTATCTGGGGTGGCCAGCTTCCACAGCGCAATCCCCACGCATTTCTTGACTGGGAGTGCAGGCTGCATGCTGGTGTTCATGTACTGCAGGGTAGGTGTGAGTCACTGGCACAGCTCCATGAACGTCTGCCTTGACATTCAGAAGTTATGGAACCAACTTTCATCATCCCACTGGCCCACCAGTTCCCGCTGCTGGGCTGGCTCCAGAGGCACCATGGGGAACAGCGAACAGAGTGCTGCGGTTGCCCTGTGGCCAGGGCCTGCAAGACCCTGGTGCGGGGGTTTGTGGGCTGCAGAGCTTCCATCATGGACAGGATGACCATGGCCATCTGGGTGCTTGTGATGGTGGAGGCATCAGCCTCAGGCAGCTGCTGGCGCTCCATGCGCAGCGACGTTCTCAGAGCATGGTTTCTGCAGTGCTGTCTGCTGCTCTGCGGTGCTCTTGTCTGCAGGGTGGGTGTGTTTGGGGGGGGGCGCCCTTTAAGGGAGCCGCTGGCTGCAAGACCCAGAAGGGCTTGTCGGCCACGTGACCCCATGTGTGGTGTTTCCTGGCTTGTTCTTTCAGAAGGGCTTGTGTTGCTGTGTGGACACTCCCTTTCGAAAGACCAGCAGATGCTTGTGAAATAGTGGACCAGTACAGTGATCCGTTTTGTGTGTGTGGCCATGGTTCTTTTGAAATCCCTTGTTTCAATTTAGATCTTCGGTGTTCCCCTTTCAAGATGTGTGTAGTGCAGACAAAGCCAGAGTGTCTGCACCGGCTGCTGCTGGGTAAATTTCTGAGAGAAGCCACCCTCTGTCTCTTCAAGGGAAATCTGTCCTGATCTGTACTCCTTAGCGAACCGCTTACCATACATGCATCAGACTGGAGCAGCTCCACGGTATGTCTCCCTTGCCCTGATCTCTGCTCTGCAGAGATGAGGTACAGGGGCACAGGAACACCGTGTCTTCAGTACTACCCTCTCCCTCAAATGCCTCCAGCTCTGCACAGCTGGCAGGAGACTGCTAGGAGCAGCTTGGCTACAAGATGGAATAAGGGAGTGGGGGGGAGGGGCAGCTGAACACATGCTGCTGACTGTAAGTACGTATGTTCTATTAATCAGCTGCAGGGGTTGGAGAGAAATGATTGCTGGACCAGATTCAGCCCCCAAGGCTGATTTTGCCCAGCCCTGTATAGACAGTTCCCAACATCCAAGTGAAAGAACTGTATAAATATAAAACTGATTTGTCTTTTATTATTTATTTTACACATACAATGCTAAAAGTGAGTTCCTGCCTACAGGCCACGTCCTTATTTTTAATTGAAATATTTAATATTTGTAGTAGGTCCTGCATATTTTAGAGATGCACATTAGCAAGAATACGAAATTCATCAATTCAACCATCTAGTGCTTCCCTGAACAAAGCTTAGGGGAACAGTGAACAAAAAAGTCCCCAAGGAAGATTGTCTCCCTCTTAAAGCAAAGCCTACGTTGATAACCACAGGCCAGATCATGCCAGTACATCTATATCTATATCAGAGTGTCTGTCTGTGAGCCTCTCTGACTATATGTTCAAGAACTCAAACTTTAAGAGCTGGGACCACCAAATTTGGTATACAGCCTCTTCTTATCCTAACTTAAGGTCAAGGTTTGGTTGCCCCAGGAAAATGGGAAGTGCCTGCTCTCCAATGGTTTTCCAGAATATGGAAAGGGAGGGACACAGAAAGGAGGGACAATGCTTCAGATTCACCACTGGGGGCAGAGTGTGCAGCGAACAGCGATACTACAGAGTGACCACTGGGGGGCGGGGGCAGCCACAGCAGGAAAACAGTGGACACCTGGGGATGAGGTTCTTGCCCTTGTTGACCACCCGTCCGAGTTAAGTGTCTCTGTGCTCCAAACCTTTTCCCACCCTTGGACCTAAGTCACAGTGCCAGCCTCAGCCTTCCCGGGACAACTCCCATCTCCCTGCAGACACCAGGGCCAGGAACCCTGGGCCCTGTCCCTGCCCGCCAAAGCTCAGGCTGGGGCCAGGAAAGGTATCCCATCCTGTCTCTCCCATTCCCTCCAATGGAGCTCAGACTGGGGTCAGGGAAGCTGTCCTGTTCCCACATCTCTGAGCTCAGGGGAGGAACGTGAAAGAGGTCCTGGCTCCAACCCAGCTCCCGAGCAACACTGGGTAAATCTCCGAGTAGGGAGTTTAGAGGAAAGAAAGACAGCACCCCACTTCCCATCCTGGATGCTTATGAACAGACACCCAGACCTTGGGTTCAGGCATGGGGAGAGAAATAGGGACTAATTGTCCTTTGTTCCCATCCTACCCACCTGTTATGCTGGGCATCAAACAGGGTGTAATCCAAATGAGACACTGATGGTCAGTTTCACCATAAAACGGGGATGACTGCACAAGTAATTTGCCTGCCTGAAGAAAGGTGGGGAGCAGGGAAGGAATTCTATTCCTGTACCACCCATTAATTGTAGACCCATGATATAGGACAACATAAAAAGAGTGGCTTTTAAAAATAGAAAAACTATTCATGTATGAAAGTTCTTGCTTCTCAACTGACGTATCAGCTTTTCATTGAAAGAAACAACAAAAATGCTAATTAAACGTACTGCTGTATCTGAAAGGATAAAGGATACTGTCTGGATAAAAATTCCAAAGGTAATTAAAGAATAATGTAAGAAAATTCTCCAACTGCCAAAGACTATTGTGTAGACTTCATGTACACAGTTCACGCCAAAGTACAGTATTGCTTGTAGCACTTAAAATCTCACGTGCCCCTTTGATCTTTTAAAATTTCCATGGAACACATTTCAATCAGATGCATTCAATTAATAATCAAACTCTACTTATTAATCTAAGCTTAAATGTGCTAAGTAAAATAATATACTCCATATTTTGAGACTTTAGGACATTAAGCAGTTTCTCATTCTGAAACGTTATATATTCTACCTTTCCAATAAATCAGTTTTTCAATTTACTCCTTTTGGGAATTCACTTGCTGTAACACATAATGCAAAATCAGCAAATTATTAAAATACTGATGTAGTAATTCAAGTGAAGCAACTAATGAGTTATACAGTTCACTTCCAGAAGCAGGGAACTGTGTACATTAAATATGTCAGCAATATTTTGTGATTATAATAAATAATTTAGAGTTGGAAGGTGAACTACATAAAATAATTCAATTCAAATAGACTTCTATGCAGCTGCTTTTTGGAACTGAATTTATTTGGAATAATTCATGGATGCAACTTTTCCAAGTTTTAAACTTAAACACTTGTTTAATAATTCAGTGCAACTTATGTCAGTGAAGGATCAGCAAGAATTTGAGGGTGATTTTTGATAAACTGAGAATGCTCTTTTTCAGACTACAAATTCAATTTGAAAGCAGCATAATTTAAAAGATAGCTTAAATAAAGGTAAAATATTGGTGTCCAGGCAGACCTCACCTATCTAAGCAAACATTGCTATTCATGGGAAAAAAATGAAGCAAAACAAACAAAAAATAAAACCCATATTCCATCCCAGTTGTCTCATATTCATTATGATTTAGTAAGCAAGTTCATTTTCTTCCCCACCCCATAATCCCTTAATTAAGCACGTTTGATACAACAGAAGGGACGTGGACATGCGGACAACTAGAAATCGAGCATAAATGCAAACATGTATGTCTTTTACCCATAAGTCGGCAACTGATTATTTGCAGTGCTGGAAATTGTAAGATAAAATAAGGTTACCAGTGTGTCAGGTGCTGGGGAAAACATCCACACAAGACGACATGGTTACTGCCCCAAGGTGTATTAAAATCTAGAATAGGGGTCAGCAACCCCCAGCATGTGTGCCAATAGAGGCATGAGAGTCAATTTTCATCAGCATGTGAGGTGGGAGCTCAGCCCTGCCCCGCCCACCGATGCAGCCGAGAGCTTGCTCAAAGTCATGTTTGCCTGCAGATGAACAAAAGACGAGCTAATGCTACCCACCACCACTTAAATGGTAAAGCTCTGCAACTTTATTTATTAATGAAGCTGTTATAAGTAGGACTTAGTGACTTTAAAAAGTATCACTGGCACTCGAACGGTACATAGAGGTCAAAAGGTCAAATACCAGAACTCTGCTTTGGAAAGGTTGCTGATCTCTGATCTAGAAATTATTTATGGACTATGTACAAATGGGAACAACTTGTCACCTTATCACCTTCACAACTAAATAAGTACTAAAAACAACATGTTTATAAATGTTTTAGTGCCATTGTTTAGAAATAAATGTAATTATACCGTTTCTCTTAATTATAACAAATTACTACCATGCTGCTTTAAGAAAGCATCTCATATTTTAACAAAAATATTAAGTTCCCAAGAGAAATGGCAATGACTAAAATATACTGTGGCTGATCATCAGCGGAAGTAGTTAAGAAGGGAACAATCAAAACATATGTCAGTTTATAACATCATCATTCAAAGGGTTCTCTCATTTATATAACAACTTTGGACCAATCCCAAAAATTTTATGAGATATTTGTATGAAAATGGAAAATCTGACAGCAACAAACCAACATCCAGTACCTTGCGAGTATGACGACATTCACAATGCTTAATGTTTTAAGCTATAAGCTCCAGCAGGGGGGCATCGCTTGCAGTGACTCCTCATACAAGTTGAGCCTCTCTCTCGTCCAGCACTCTGGGGACCCAACCGGTGCCAAGTGGCAGAATTTGCAGGACCACAGGAAGTTAATATTGTACAGCACATTACCAACACTTCCACCACTTACTGGACTCTTACAAGACATTGGGCTTGTCTATGCTTGCTTTGAAGTGGGCATTTTAATCAGGGAGATGGGAAATTACTAATAAAATGCTGCGGTGAATATGCAGCACTTCATTAGGTTAATTCTCCCCTGTGGCAGCCCCTGATTACCATGCATCCTTCGAAGGTGGGGCAAATGTAGACAAGCCCATTAAGTGAGTTACAACTAAATGACAGCACAGAACACTAGTATCAGAGAGGTAGCCGTGTTAGTCTGTATTTTCAAAACAAGAAGTTCTGTGGCACCTTATAGACTAGCAGATATTTTGTATGCATCTGATGAAGAGTGTCTTTGCCCATGGAAGCTTAATGCTCCAAAACGCCTGTTAATCTATAAGGTGCCACAGCACAAAACACTGAGAGACAGGGCTGGGGGGCTGTAAACAAACTTTAGGGGACTGTGAAAAACTTGGCCACATCCATGGTAAGTGGTTATCCAGCTAATTAAAATCATGCTGGATTGCAGATGTTGCCAACTGAGCGCCTGCCAGACTGTACTTCTAATTACCACTGCATTTCAAATGAAAAGTGGAAATTTGGGAAGAAAATAATTTGAAAAAGGATTCTAGAACATTCCACTCTGACGGCAGGTAGGTGGTGGCCAGTCTGGTTCTACCTTGTTAGATAAACTTAACAAGTAAGTGATTATCTCATGCCCAAAGACATACGTTATAATAGATTGATACCTAAAGTGACACCTGACAACAGTGTCTGAGTATACCACACAGAGATATTGCAACAGACAGTAGAAAACATACTGCAGAGAAAACCCTATGTTAAACAACCTTTAACACATAGAGGAGAGAGAGCTAAGATGCCTTAAAATTATGAACAGCAAAATTAGGATAAGGCAAGAGAACTGGGACACATCTAAACCAGAAATAAGTTCTTTAACATCAGCAAGCGCGACTCTCAATTTTGCTCAGGCAATAAAATAATGCTTAAGAACAAGCTCTTCCTGAATCTGATCATTTCACATTGCAAAGAAGACAGTCTTCCTTTAACAAGAACACAATGTAATGTCAGAAAAGATGTCTGCAACCCAGACCCAGAGGAAAACTATTCAGGCATGCAATTTGTTTTCAGACGATAGCCAGAGGTGTATATAGATGGCTCTGTACATGTCCTTTCTGTTTAAAATTAGATGCCAGTGTAACCCACACACCCAGGTGCAGTAAACCATCCTATGTAATGCCACCTAGATCACTTCACAGAGAAAGATTAAGTGTCCTCTACAGCCTAAGCAGAGGGCCAGATGGCCTTTAGCTCAAGCTGTAGAAGCACCTGCACTAAGCTCCAGAGATCCCAGGCCTGAGTCTGCCTGTGGACAGTTACAGCTGCTTAGTAGATCTTTTGCGGAACTTAGAGGGCTTAAGACGCCAACCTTGTACCTCGAGTCTCCCCTGAACTATGCTGGGGCAATGGGAATACCAGGCAGTAGTTTACATTGGGGGGATCTGGTTTAGTGTGGTGAGATACTGCAGGACTCAGTCAAACAGAATCTGGCACTGCCATCAATAACAAGGGTGACAATCACATTTTTATCACGTAACAGGAAGTCGTTAGATTGTCCTAACAGCTTTCTTTCCTGAGCCCATTCAGAAACTTTGCTACTAGAAATAAAGTCCTATGTGAACGTTCATAATCTATATTTAATAAGCATCCATTTCTATTCCAACCTATGCTGATTTCTGCTATGGTATTCTTTGGAATGATGAATATTTCACCTATTAGCCTCTGATCAAAAGATTACCAATTGTATCTCTTAGACAAGCCAATCTGTGATAGTTCTGTGTTTTATATGCAGACTGTATGCAACATCCTGTGAAGTTGGCTTCTGGTATAGTTTATAAACCCTGGGACCTATCACATCAAACCTGCCCTCTCACACACCTGGCTGACTTTGGAGTTAATACACAGAACCAGATATATGATTTGAGACTAGAGCAGTTTGGAAATTTGTTCATGAAATTTGTTCTATTGGAAAACTCTGATTTGCCAAAAATGACATTCCTGTTAAACTTCATAAATTCAACAAAATTTCATTTAGAAACTGAAAGACAGCATTTTGATGAAGTTAAAATGGGAACATTCTAAATTCCTGTTCTGAAATTAATTTTCATTTCAATAATTTTAATTTTATATTATACATAATATGAAATAAGAAAACTAGAAACAATGTTTAGGGGAATTATATTTTTGGACATTTCAGTGGTGGAGAAACAGTTTATTACTGAAATAATGGAAATTCCTGCAAAATGCACAAGTTTGTGTTCCTGTTCAGGTCTATATTAAACTTCCAGCCTCAAAGTCTTCCAAATAGTTTAGTTTTAATAGGCACAGGAAATAACATGGGAGGGAAGAAGAGCCTTCAGGAACTCATCCCAGGACCTAGCAAGATCACAGTAATTTCTATTGCATTGTCCACCATGAAATAAACGAAGCATGTTCACCTGTCATGTGCCTCACAGGAGGCTTGAAGCTGATGGGATATTTTTACTATGACATCCAAGCAAGAGAGGAAGGGGAGCAAAAAAATAGAAAACCCCAATTAAGAGTGAAGACTCAAATGTTAGAATGCACACTGTGATGAACTAAGGCACTTTGAGACACTATCCCTCAACAAAGTGTTGGAGGTTTTGAGTACAGACACATTGATGAGGAATAATGTCTCAAAGTGCCTACACTCAAAACCTCCAAAGTGTCCAGAAAGCTCAATCATGTATGTTAAAGCAACCTAAAAGACACTATTATAAAAGGTAAACTAAGGAAAAATGAGAAGTTGTCAAGGTGACTCAATTGGACAACAGCTATGTTGCAAGTGAACTGCAGAGAAGAGCACAGCAATGCACAGCGAGCTCCTCCAGGCAATTCCAAGACAGAATTAACAGTTAGAGGCAACTTGATTTGTTCACAATGCAATGGTTACCTGGCTGATCATTTAGGAATTTCAAAATGTTGCTGAGACCTGCAGGTCTTACGCAAGAAACCCAGATCTGAGAATAAGGATCTTAGACAGCATGTATCTTTGGAAACCCTCTTTCTTTTCAAGCACAGCTCCCACTCTTTACCTGAAAAGAAGGATCCCAATGACTTACCTCTGGGTATTTTAACTTTAAAGTTTTATGCATTTCTCGAAAACGACTGTACCTCCTGAATACTGTCCAGGTCTCATCCACAACTGTTATCTATTCACCAGAAAGCAAACAAACAAAATAAAAACACAGTTTGTCTTTAAAAGAAGGCAGCATATTCAACTGCCATATAAAGCAGACTTGAGCTCTCATATATGATACTACATATTTTGTAAGTTTAGTTAATTTGTCATTTATTACAGTGTACATTGCATTGGGGAAAACATCACAACCGGCTTTTACTTAATCACACAGCCAAGACAGCTTTAGTTATATTTATTCAGTAACAGAGGCTGAACTCTTACTGAATATTTAGCGTGACTTTACTCCACTTCAAAACCTTTCATTGTGTAGTTGTACTGCCTTTAGATACCAAAATTATTATAAAAATTAATGGGATGATCCACTACACCAGAGAACACAGTATTTGTTTTGAATTTCTATACATGTATCTACCATGCACATACACACAGTAAGTTACAACATTAGAGTGTATTCAACATTTGTAAGCTACATTGTAATGGTCACGTAATTTTCTAGGCTTCAGTAGAATATATATCTTCAAAATGCAAGGGGCTCTGGAGCACCTTTACTCACATGGATGTGCACCTTACTCAGATGATTAGTTTCACTGATGCCAATAGGACTACTCCTTGACTAGGTACTTATCAATGTCACTAACAGAGTGGGTGGAACAACCTCTCATGAAATTGGGAATACCTGAACTCACTGTTTCAATGAAAAAATTCTTTTATGATGTTGATTGTCGTTCTCTGAAATTAGTATAAAATTATAGCACTTCCAAATTCTTAACCTTTATACATGCCTGGTATTAAATTACATCTATTAAAGAGTTTAATAAGAGTTATAGCTAGGGCCTTACCAAATTCATGGTTCCCTTGGTCAATTTCAAGGTCACAGGGTCTTAAAATTGGTTAATTTCACCCTTTCATAAATGAAATTTCAGTATGTTGTCACTCTGGGGGTCCAATCCCAAAAGAGGACCGTGGGAGATCCCAAAGCTGTAGCAAGGAGATCCCAAAGTTGTAGGAAGGTTGCAGGATTGTCACACATTTCTGTACAGCCTTCAGAGCCCAAATGCTAGTCAGGGTCAGTGGAGGATAAACACATGGCCCCATAGGTCACATGTCCTGGAGCCCTGGACAATTTGAAAAATTGGTGTTCCAGATCAGTCAGGAGCCAAGGGGTGGAAACCATCAGCCCCCACAGGGAATGTGAAGGCTGAAGCAATGGGTGTTGTGAGCCCTGAATGGAGCTCCAATGGAGCAGGAGCCTGGAGCTCAACAGCCCGTGCAATGGAAGGCCTTTGCTCATGTCACTGAGCCCAGGCAGGAGCTTGGATGGTGTGGGGGGGGCACATCTCAGACATCCCCAACCCCAGCTGGAGCCCAGGAGCAGCCCCTAACTTTAACAGAAGCCACAGGGAGGGCTAGGAGCCAAGGGAAGAGAGTCCAAAGCAGAAGCTGTGGTGGGCAAAAACCCCATGGGGGATATATGCCCCCAGTCCAGGTTCATGAGCTGGGGCAGGAGCCACAGAGGGAGAGGACACCAAGCCCAGGAAGAACCCAATAGAACTTCATGTGGTGTAGTTACAGCATTAGAGAAAAGAAGACAAAACAGAAAAATAGGGGAGCCATAAAATGAACTTGGAATATCAAAATCAGAAGGCATCTGTTTACAAGTTCCTTATTTGGTCACAGCTATGTCATTAATACCATAAAAATTATGATACTTTCATTCCCTCTTGATGTGCATACTACAGAGGAATTACATAGAATTTTGCAAAAAGAAAAATAAATGTGCAATAAATAAACCAAGGAACTAGAAAAAGGTTATACAAAAACCTGATCTCAGAATACTCAGTTCTCTTTTTAACAAGAATGTGACTTTTCAACTGATTTGTCTTTAATACGCAAACCCATCACCATTCCCTTCTTTCAATTTTTTTTTATACAATCCATCTTTCATGGCACAAATTAGATCAAATGCTACTGAAACATAATAAACATTGTTCCATGATGAACTGTATTTCCTTAAAAACAATTTATATCCAATTGCATCTAAATATTTTTATAAATGAATGTTTCAAGGCTTTAATAACATTCTAAATGCACTTACAGTATATATTTATTTTGAACAGTAAACACTGAAAAGAGATTCAACAGCTTTACCCTTTCAGTCAAATGATTTATAATTCACTAAGTATCTAAGCAAATGTTGGATTATACTAGGATGTCATTCACAATGCAAAAATGATACATGGGATAATAATTAGCAAATGTTTGAGCAGCTATAATGCTTAGGTTGCTTCATTATTTTTTTGCCTTAGTCTTCATGGAAAAGGTCAGCTCCCAGATTACGGCAGTAGGCAATGCAGCATGGGAAGGAGGTGGGCAGCCCTCGGTGGGGAAAGAACAGGGTAAAAGCTATTTAGAAAAGTTAGATGCACACAAATCCATGGGTATGGATTTAATGAATCTAAGGGTACTGAGGAAATTGGCAGATGTCACTGCAGAGCTCTTGGCTATTATTTTGAAAACTTGTGGAGACCAGGAGAGGTCCCGGATGATTGGAAAGAGGCAAATGTAGTACCCATCTTGAAAAGAGGAAAGGACAATGCAGGGAACTATAGACTGCTCAGCCTTACTTTAATTCCCAGAAAAGTCATGGAGGGGATCCTCAAGAAATCCATTTTGAAGCACTTGCAAGAGGGGAACTGATCATAGAATCACAGAACAATAGAGCTGGAAGAGACCTAAAAAAGCCATCGAGTCCAGCCCCCTGCTCTAAGCAGGGCCAAACTCATCAGATCAGCCCCGCCAGGGCTTTGTTGAGGCGAGATTTAAACACCCCCAGGGATGGAGACTCCACTACTTCCCTGGGTAGACCATTCCAATGCTTCACCATCCTCCTACAGGCAAAGAAAGCATTAAATACTTCAGCTTCCCTTACATCATCTGTCACTTGGTTACTTCCCTCATCCAGTAGGGGCCCCATGCCCTCTCTGATCACCTTCTTCGTGGTAACATGCCTGTAGAAACTTTTCTTGTTACCCTTCACATTCTTCATGAGTCGCAATTCCAGTTGCACTTTCGCCTTCCTGATAACTGCCCTACATTCTTGAGCTATACGTTATACCCCTCCCTAGACATCTATCCCAGTTTGCAATTTTTGTAAGCTCCCTTTTTGTGCCTAAGTCTTCCAAGGATTTTCCAAGGATCAGGAATAGTCAGCATGGATTCACCAAGGGCAAGTCATGCCTGGCCAATCTGACTAGCTTCTATGATGAGTTAACTGGCTCTGTAGACATGGGAAAATCAATGGATGACACACCTTGACTTTAGCAAAGCGTTTGATGCAGTCTCCCACAACATTCTTGCCCATACGTTAAGGAAATATGGCCTTGATACGTGGACTGTAAAATGGATAGAAAGTTTTCTAGACAGTCAGGCCCAACGGGTAGTGATCAATGGCTCTACGTCCAGCTGGCAGTCAGTTTCAAGTGGCGTACCCCCAGGATCAGTTCTAAGGCCAATATGACTCAATAAACTTTATTAATGACCTGCAGGAGGGGATGTATAGCACCCTCAGCAAATTTGTGGCTGACACTAAGCTAGGGGGACAGGTAGATACATTGGAGGGTAAGGATAGTGCCCAGAGTGACCTAGATAAATTGGAGGATTGAGCCAAAAGAAATCTGATGAGGTTCAACAAGGACAAGTGCAGAGTCCTGCACTTGGGACAGAAGAATCCCAAGGATTGTTACAGGCTGGAGACCAGCTAGCTAAGTAGCAGTGCAGCAGAAAAGGTCCTGGGGATTCCAGCAGATCAGAGGCTGGATATGAGTCAATAGTATGCCCTTGCTGTCAAGCAAGCTAACGGCATATTGGGGTGCATTAGGAGAAGCATTTCCAGCAGATCTAGAGAAGTTATTAGTCCTCTGTATTCAGCGCTGGTGAGGCCACATATGGAGTATTGCGTCCAATTCTACACCCCCACCCCCCGTATAGAAAGGATGCGGATGCATTGCAGCAGGTTCAGTAGAGGACACAGAAAATGATTTGGGAGCTGGAGCACATGACCTTTGAGGAGAGGCTGAGTATTTGGGCTTATGTAGCTTGCAGAAAGGAAGAACGAGGGGTGCAATTTGATAGCAGACTTCTACTTCCTGAAGGGGAACTCTAAAGAAGATGGATAGAGGCTGTTCTCAGGAGTGACAGATAGCAGAACAAGGAGTAATGGCCTGAAGTTACAGAAGGAGAGGTGTAGGTTGGATATTAGGAAAAACTATTTCACCAGTGCCGTGTCTACACTAGCCAAAAACTTTGAAATGGCCATGCAAATGGCCATTTTGAAGTTTACTAATGAAGTGCTGAAATACATATTCAGCTTCTCATTAGCATGCGGGCGGCCGCGGCACTTCAAAATTGAAGCGGCTTGCTGCCGCGCGCCTCATCCAGACGGGGCTCCTTTTCGAAAGGACCACACCTACTTTGAAGTCCCCTTATTCCTATGAGCAGATGGGAATAAGGGGACTTCAAAGTAGGCAGGGTCCTTTCGAAAAGGAGCCCCGTCTGGATGAGCCGTGCGGCGGCGAGCCGCGTCAATTTTGAAGTGCCGCGGCCGCCCGCATGCTAATGAGGTGCTGAATATGTATTTCAGCGCTTCATTAGTAAACTTCAAAATGGCCATTTGCACGGCCATTTCGAAGTTTTTGGCTAGTGTAGACATAGCCCAGGAGGGTGGTGAAGCACTGGAATGCATTGCCTAGAGAGGTGGTGGAATCTCCATCCCCAGAGGTTTTTAAATCTTGGCTTGACAAGGTCCTGGCTGGAACGATTTAGTCGGGGTTAATCCTGCTTTAGGCAGGCGGCTGGAATAGAAGATCTCCTAAAATCCCTTCCAGCCCTAGGATTCTGTGATTCTGTCTGTGACAGTTTTAATTCTTTACTTCAGGCATTATAACTGATCAGTAAAATTTCACTCCGAGATATCTTAATCTTACAAGAACTCAATCCCGAAATGATTTTTGTCTCTTCTCTAAATTTCAGTGGGAGGAAAAAAAAGGTTTAGTGGGCCCAATGGATTATTGTCCCTCTGGACCACACGTCCCTGGAAAAGTACTGCTGTCGCTGCCAAAAATGCCTGTTAATGTGTCTTGCTCTGCATTTGAGAACTGCAGAAGTTCCAGGTAAGCAAAGTATTACCCAAATCAAAAGCTGCCTCAAAATTACTCTAAATCCCAAATATTATTTCGCTCCTCCATCCTATGAGACTTTACCACAGGTCAATGACTGTAGTAGCTACCTTGTTTGATGCTAGGCAGGACTGAGGTAAGTATAAGGCAACACAGAGAAGCTATGTCCGTATATATTTTATATAAAAATGAAGGCATCTGGTGAGTAAGAGCGGGGGGTTGCTCTAAGCATCTGGTGAGTAAGAGAGGGGGTTTGCCCTTTATATGGTCCCTTTCTCTAGCATCAACCCAGCAGCCAGAGAAAGAAAAAACACTAAACCATTGCTATTTTAAAATTCTTCCTTGGTTAGCCGGTATCCTGTCACCCAGGCAATGATATTTCAACATACACTCAATGCTGGGATTTTAAACAGTTCAGTTTCAGTATCTGGTACAACCTTAAAGTTCCACAATCCTGCTGGTTACCCATAACACGATATATGTTAGGATGGGGAGAAGCAGACTACATGAGTGTAGAAAACCAAATGTAATTTTCTGACACCACTGAAGAGGGCCTGATCCAACAGATGTATTCAAGAGTGTCATTTACTTTTACGGGAGTTGAACTGCTCTTCTGTGGCCATGCAGCCAAGAAATATCTGCAGAATTTCCTTAGAGCAAAAGCATGTAAAGTGACTTTGGGCAGGACTAGGCAGGTAATTTATGTGTTGCTGCAGTTCCAAAATCCATTTTACATCTGAAAGGCTGATCCACAGACTGGGATTTAGTTTCCTAATTCGCAATAGTGCCTTTTTAATTTTATGGTATGTTCTGCCACAATTTATTTTAAAACCATTTTATATTATTAGTGTTAGTATCTGTATCAAGAGGATTGCACAAAATATATGTTTTGTAACATCTGAACACACTTTTATTAACATTGTGAAATGCAGAGCAATGCAAACTATGTATTTGTGTGGAACACAGCAGCTATTTTTGAAACCCTCATAAAATCTATCCAGATAAATATATTTTGATTTTATTCCAAAAAACCTATAAATGAAAATTTCCATCACAGACCAAAATTGCAGTATTATGTCTGCTCTAGATTAAGCATGACTATTTCCTATCCTGAAAATTAGGTTTAGGCAGAAAGAATATGACCACGTGAACTGCCACACTTGGTGACAGAGAGGGTAAATGGTCTAATCAACATTTTATCTTGATTTCCTACAGAGGCACTGGGGGTGGGGGGGAGACACTCGCAACATTTGACACAAACAACAAACACCACTGGAAAAAAGTTATTAAAATATGCCCCATCTTGAAGCCAACACATAGTGAATTTAGAAAGACAGAAGTGTAGTCTGTTCAATTATTTTTGTGAAATTATTGTGCAGTAATTGTCTCTTTCAAAATGAGAAGTTTCTCAACTCACCAGATGTACCCTTTGAAAATAGCTTCTTCAAGCTCTAGTTACCTCATTTTTACTCCTTTTAGCATTGCAGAGCCATATCAGCTATAGGTAAGTTGAATCCTTTTCTAACTAATTTACTATCTAAAGAATTAAGTTTGATGCTATTTTCAGTACTTTTTCTGGAATATAATCAGCATTTAGGACTTTAAATCTACAAGGAGCATCAGCAAGTAGGTCCAAACAGTATGGTAAATTCAGGGGTGAAAGAAAATATATGACTACTTTGCAGATCTTTTCCTTCGAGAAAGATTAGCGCTCATCAAATGGGACTTTAAAATGGGAAGATTGGTGACTTATTTCATCTGAGTCAGTATGTTACTGATCCAGTATTGGGAAAAGCTGAAAACTTTGCTTACATTTTTGTTTCTGTTGCAGTCTATGAACCTTAGATCTAAAATTTAATTGTCCTACACTATAAGCAGATTTACACAGATCTATTTCTTGAAAGACTTTTTGAATAAAATGCTGGCAAAGAATTTAAGTGAACGAGGACTTTTTTAAAAATATATATTTTAAATATGCATTTAGAGGGCTGTGAGTGAGACAATGTCTAGATGAGTCAAAATTTTAAGGGAATCCAAACCAATCCAACTGCATTTGTAAATGAATGACGAGCTATGACCACCACAACCGTATCTGGATTTTGGCCAATTGCCCACCTCTAGAGTAGGCTTCCCTGCTGTGATTTATGCCCATAACTATGGGCAGCACAATACCATGAGGGTACAGATGGACTGAGAGCAAGTAACTCCTGCATTCTAATCCCAGTTCCAATACAAACACACTCTGAGGCTTTGGACAAGTAAGGTAAGTAATATTTCCTCACTCATTATAACATGACTATTTCGGATTCTCTAAGGCACGCCTGAGGATACCATCTGCGGGATTGTGAAGGACGCCGAACGCCTCGATGATTCCCTCCTCGCACCGTGGCAGAAGATCGACGCACTCAATACGTTTCTCATCCCACGCATCTCCTTTACCCTCCGTGGCTCTGCGGTCGCCAAGGTCCCCTTGAATAAAGCAGACAAGACCATCCGTCACCTGGTCCGGAAGTGGATGTATCTCCCCTCGAGGGCTGACACGGACATCATTTACATCTCCAACTGGCAAGGAGGTGCTAACGTCTCATGTATGGGGGACCTGTGCGATGTGGCGTCTATTACCCATGCCTTTCGTCTCTTGACCTGTCCGGACCCGAGAGTGTGGACCGTTGCAGAGAATGCCGTGAGGGGCATGACACGGAGAAGGATCGGCAGAGCTCCCCCACTGCTCAAGACCTGGTCACCTACCTGAGCGGCTCCCTCGAAGGCGAGTTCAGGAGGGACGGAGGCGACCTGTCATCTCTCTGGTCGCGTGCCCGTAACGTCTCCCGTCACCTGGGCAAGCGGATCGGCTGCCGTTGGGTGTGGAGCGAGGAACGACGGGAACTGGGCATCCTGATCCCCCGCATTGCCACTGAGGGACATACCATCATCACCCCATCCACCCGGACCCTGCTGAAGCGCCTGCTAAAGAGCACCATTCGCCACCAATATGCCGAGGCCCTGCGGAAGAAGCCAGATCAGGGGAAGGTGTTCGACGTCACCAGCCACTGGGATGCCAGTAAAAAGTTCCTCCAGGCTGGCAACTTCACCCATTTTGTGGACTGGCGCTTCATCTACCGAGCGCGCCTTAATTGCGTCCCGCTCAATGGCGCTGTCCGCCATGGGACGTGCAATAAAAGGTGCAGGCGTTGCGTATATCCACTGAAGAGACTCTTCCCCATGTCCTCTGTGGCTGCATGGTGCATTCGACGGCTTGGCAGTGCCACCATAATGCCATCCAGGACCATCTGGTGAAAGCGCTGCCTCTGACCCTTGGATCCATCACCGCAGACTCTTCCATCCCTGGCACTGACAGCCTTCTGCGGCCGGACATCATCGTGACAGACGAGCAGTCCAAGAAGGTCCTCATTGTGGACATAACGGTACCCTTTGAGAACCGCATGGCGGCCTTCTGCGACGCCTGGGCCAAGAAACTACAAAAGTATGCCCTGTTGGCAGACACCCTGTGGTCCCAGGGCTACTCGGTGGAGGTCCATGCATTGCTCGTGGGGGCATTGGGTGCCTGGGACCCTCTGAATGATGAGGTACTGGAGGCCTGCGAGATCAGTCGCTATTATGCTCAAATGATGCGCAGGCTGATGGTGTCTGATGCCATTAGGTGGTCCAGGGACATTTACATACAACATATCACGGGCCATCGCCAATATTGTGACAGGTGATTACTAAGCTCTTTTGTGTTTTTTTTCTTTTCTTATTTTATCTATTATTTTTATTTTTCTTCTCTTATTGTATTTTTTATTTAAATATTATTTATTTTATTTTATTTTATTCTATTCTCCCTGGCACTTAATGGGTCGGGGAGTTTTATGTTCAAAGACTTTTTTTTTCTTTCCTTTTTTCTCAGGGACTGGCCAATAAACTGATATTTTTTATTGTCTATTATCTGTAAAATACTCCCCTTTCTGATTTTTCCCTAGGGATTGGGAGTGATCAAAAGGCCAATATCTTATATTGTCTGTTACTTGTAAAATATTCTCCCTTTTTCTTCTCAGGGTAGGGATTGGTTAAAAGGCCGATATTTTACATTAGCTGCTATTTGTAACTGTGTTTTGTCTATCTGAGACTAGATAGGTTCCTTGTGTAAGTACTAAGATACTGTTTACTGTATGCTATGCTCCATAACCTGTTCTGGTTTCTCAGATGATATATTCTTGTATATGTTAATTTGTTATGCTCCTTGCTGTATTTAAAACATTGCCTCACTCATTATAACATGACTATTTTGGATTCTCTAAGGCAGGGGTGCACAAAATTTCAAAAGTGGGGCACACCACAATCGGCTTCCCTCCTCCCCCTGCTCTCCATGGGAGCCCTCTGCTGCCTCCTGCAGCCTCTGTCAGCTCAGCTGCCTGCCTCCCTGCCTCTGCAGTCTGCCACTGGCAGAGAGACAGCTTCATTTCCAGTGCCCTCCCCACTCCCGTAGGGGCCTCTGCAGCTTCTCTGGGTTAGGCTGACCTGTGCTGCCAGCACTACTGCCCCATAAGGGTCCCCTGGGAGTAACTTCCGGTCTCCCAGCCTCAGCAAGCTGGGAGGCAAGTGTGGCAAAGCAGCTGAGTGAGGGTGAGAGATGTGCGCTTTTACCAGGACAGTCCCTTTGTAAAGCTTCCTGAAAGAGTTCGCCTTTTTTAAGTGCAATTATGTTGATCTTTTGTTTTGTTCTTTTGTTTGACTTCACCTGGGAGGGTAGGAGAATGTGGGGTTGGGAAGTGGGCTCTTTATATCAGAAGGGAGCTGTTTTTATTTCTTTTTTGTTACTTTCCCCTAAGCTGAACAGTAGGTAAGATGGGCTCTTGAAACAAAGATAAAGGGTTTTTTTTTATATATATAGAAAAGTTACAGCTCAGTGGTTTGAACACTGACCTGCTAAACCCAGGCTTGTGAGCTCAATCCATGAGGAGGCCACTTAGGGGTCTAGGGCAAATAGAGGAGTTTTGTCTTTTTTTTTTTTTTTTGACGTCTGTCAGGGATGGTGCTTGGTCCTGCCAAGAAGGCAGGGGACTTGACTTCCCAGGTCCCTTCCAGCTCTATGGGATGTGCATCTCCACATATTTTTTATTTATACATATAAAGCACTCGCCATCTCATTAAAATTTTTGAAATGTTACTGTTTTTATGTATATTTGCCTTTATGTTAAAGTTTTTATATTCTAAATATTTTCTTACACATGCCGAAAGGTTTTGTTTGTTTTTTCATATGAACAACTGAAATTTCCATTGGTTTGGATTTTTTTAGACAGGTTGGGGGGCCCCAGCTAATTGCAGGGACAGGAAGGGGGGACAGATGGAAAAAAAATTCTGCTCACCCCTGCTCTAAGAAATGCATATAAAATTGCCTAGCAGATAAACAAGAAGTCCTGTGGCACCTTATAGACAGATGTTTTGGAGCATAAGCTTTCATGGGCAAAGACCCGCTTCATCAGATGCATGAGTGGAGGGGTTTCAGAGGAGGATTTAAAGAGGGAGTCTCAGTAAAGGGACACAGACTGAACTGATTTGATTTCTCCTCTCTTGATGTTCACAACTCCACATTAACTGCTGATAATGGGCCATACCCACCTGGACTGAAGAGACCTTGTCAGCTCTGGCCCTCCCCTTTACTGAGACTCCCTCTTTAAGTCCTACTCTGAACCACCCTCCCCATATACCTGACGAACGGCTCTTTGCCCACAAAAGCTTATGTTCCAAAATAGCTGTTAGTCTATGAGGTGCCACAGGATTTCTTGATGTTTTTGAAGATACAGACTAACTTGGATACCTCTCTGATACATGCTTAGCAGATAAGAGTTTATATGGAAAACTATTAGTAGGCAAGATATTAATATTAGCAACTATCACTAGACACCAGCCTAAGAGGATGGACTTCACCTCTTCTACTGCATTTGAGGCTGGTGTTGACCTAAGTATTCTCTCTCTCACAGAACATGAATCAATTCAGTGGGATGGTTTTCTCCAAAAAGTCTGTATCTCAGAATCATAAGGCAGGCCATGTGCGCAATTGCTTCATCATGATGGATTAGAGCTAGCAAACTATGAGTGTGGAGGAACCATTTAAAAGGCCCACTACTAAAAACTAAGGCTAACTTATGAATGGACAAGGCGCTAAGCATCCTGCACTAGAAAATAATGTTTGCCTCAATGATATACTATAGTTAGACTAGAAGTAAACTTAAAAACTGCCTACGAGATTGAAGAATTTACGAATATTTCGATTAGGGTGGTGCTAAAATCCCCTGTATTTCTCATTTTACGTTGTGGAATTTATCTACTTTGTGTTAGCAAAATACATTTTTCACCCACATTTCTTGATTCTGCTTTTTCAAATTATGACAATATCTAGGATGTTGGCCACATAATAATTTAAGCATCTGCTGTTAAAAATGTATGTTCCCAAAGATTCACAGATGCTTATATTTAGAAGTTCTCTGAAAGTTCAGCTTATATCTGAGTCAAACTGGGAGGCCTATGTAGTGAAGGGAAGTAAAAGTTCTGTAACAGAAGAGCAATAAAAGCCCGAGCAGTTAGTTGGGGTACCAAAAGAAAGAGTAAGAAAAAAAATCTCAGTCTGATGCGAGAGTAATTTAGCTCTAAATCTCAGAGAAAGGAAACACACCAAGGTAATGAGTTATGTCAACATTTGGTAGTCTTCCCCTGGTCTTGGAAGAATCCATGCAGAAAACAAGGTACAACCACCACCACCAACACCCCACTCCCTGTTTTCCTTAAAAGACTCAGATTTTAAAATGAAAAGAAAATAAATAATCTTGGGATTTTACAGATTTTCTTTTAAATTCAGACTGACTGCCTTTAAAAATAGCCCTCAAAGCCTGTTCTTCACCAGATGAAGTTAGATTACTTGTATTAGGCATAAAGGGGGCAATTTCCTTCATATGATGAAAACAGTCTAAAGAAAACAATTCTGGTGAAGAGGCCTCATTCTCAACCTAGTGAAAAGTTATCAAGAAGCTCAAAAACTCAATCTAGATTTTGAGGTTAAGATTCCAGTAAACTCATCATTTTTGAATCTACAGTCAAATCAAAACACAGTGTGTAGCAACTCCATAGTGTCTTTCCTTGTCATCTAACATCTCCTTGTTTACCTTCTCCATGCTGTTCACAATTTTTATATTTTTTTGACAATCCTATCCCTTCTTTCTGCATGAAAAGTTTCAGTCTTAAGCAATATTTCCCCAATATTCACTCCATGAAGGCAATGTGGATGTTCACCACCCATAGAAACAAGTGCTTCCACCTTCAGGTGGCTGTGGGCACTCCACTAATCAGCTGGACAGAACCTGAATCTCTCTTGGGCAGCAACCCAAGTGCTCAGCTTGAAGAGAACACTGGTCTAAAGATCTCCTCAACATTTCCATACATCTAACAATTTTGTTGCCCAACTCTGTATTCACTGTTTTCTTATATGTTTGTACAGTGTGAGATACAGGAGACCCTAAATCAGAAAGGGACTTTCGGATATTAACTTATTTAGCATTCTGGGACAGCCAGTTCTGAAACATCACATTTCTCCCTCCACCACCAGAGTGTTTATAGGTCAGTATTAAAAGGAAGAGCAAATCTAGTACCTATTACGGCTATGCAGCATGAGAGTAGGGGCAAAAATCCTTCATGAAAGGTCTGTCCAAGGAGACTAATATAGCAGTGGCCAGAGGCATATGGGGAGCTGACAGGTTTGTAAGGAGCAGAGTCCACCCACCAAGTCTAGGGTATTGCTGGCAGACTGCTGAATGGGGGAGGGAATTCAGGAGCAGAGGAGAAGTCTTCTAAACTTCTTGTGGATTGGCATTTGTAGACATATATAACAAGGACTGAGGGGTGGGACCTAGAGCTTAACAGTCACCAAAGAGAAAGCAGTTTGGGCAACAGCATGGAATGGCCTCCAAGGAAATAATAGAGTATAAAAGATAAACATGATTAGTGAGAGCCGCAGAGACAGTTAACTCCCTTGAATAAGGAATACTGAATATCCCTGGTACTAACATATGAAGAACCCTCACTCAGAATTCCAACCTACAGGCTGTTAGGTATTAGGTTTATTACTGTAATTAAGCTGATATCAAAAGCATGCACGTATAATAATAAGACTCTCACTCCCTGACACTGCTATGTCTTGCTCTTCTATTTTTCTGATGTGAGGAAATACAGCAACTTTCTCCTTAGTACCTACTGGCAAGAGGTATTCTTAAAAAGGTTGGGGGAACACAAATTTGGTACCATGAAGTCAAAAAGTTCCCCGAATCCAAAGAATTACTGAGCTGATGCAGGAAAGGCACTTCATTTTCACTGCTAACATTGCACAACGAACTAATACACCCAACAGCTTGTCTGACTGACTTCCACCATCCTACCTGATGGATCAAGTACCAGTTTTGAAGTTAGTAGAATGTGAGCACAACTCAGAAACGATCTGCATCGTGTAACTAAAGTCCTTTACCCTGAAGTAGCTAATAAAAAACTAGGCCTCCAAGTCTGACACACAGCAATATATGACTGTCAATCCTCCCACCTCTGACCCCAGCCAAATTGATGCCTTCTGCCTGCAGAAATTGGTCACTAATACAAACTTGTGCATGCTCCACCTTCACCAAGCAAGAGTCTATTCAGCTTGTCATGTTTTGCTTTGGAGGAAGACCTGGCTTAGGAAGGAAAGGCCTATAATTATCCTGCAGATTGAACACGAAAAATCTTATGGAGAAACTAGGCTGGAAGAGAAAACATTGAAGAGGAAGAACATGGACACAGGAGAAAACAGCAGCATTTGGAAGGAGGAACTAGACAAACGGGGAAGACAAGGGAACAGACAAACTCGGAAAATGTGTTTTTAGAGGAAACTGTGATGTTTAGTAACTTATTCTATCTAATAATCTCATATTAAATTGTAACATTATTATGGTGATAAAACCAGAAATATTTTTGGAACTTAGCTTGAGTTAGATTCTGATCCCAGCTATCCTATTGTAATTTTAGTGGAGTTAACGCAAGTTTACACTGTGAGTAGCGAAGTCAAGAGTCTGACCACTGCAGTTGTGTGCATGATCGATTAGCTGTTGTACCCAGACTTCTCCCCTCCCCACCAGTATCCACTAGAGTGTGCTGTTCAGTATAAAAGTTTGAGAAGGGAGTATTTTAAATAGAAAAAAATAGATGTTACAAACTTCAAAAATAGTTTAAATGCTCCCATGTCTTTGATAGTAAGAGATCAGCGATAGGCAAGACCACATGAGCTTTTTTTTTTTTAAACCAAGGACTACATCTTGCCCCAGTCAAGAGACAGTCCCACACAGTTCATCTTGAGTTTAAAAGGCTTGTTTTGTACAGAGTAATAATTTCTGTCCCACTAACAGTCATCCCTGACATCCAGAATGCTTTGTATTGGACAGACCTTTGGTAGCCAATACAATATAATAATGCATTTCTTTGTGATAATCCTGCAGACTTCTAATGTGTAACATTTTTAAACTGGCTGACTTCCTTCAGACTGCTGTCCACTTCTCAGTTTCTGTACTGCTTGCCTCATAATTATAAACAGCAGTCAGCTCAGTTATAGCTACACAAACTATTGCCAACTGTGTGTCATGATGCAAGAATATCTTCCATCATTTGAATGCAGATGGCTAGTAGAGAAAACTGACAACCACTTGTTTGTGAACTATAAGCACTTTTTGCATTTTTCTATTGCTCAGTAATGCTACAACAATGCAGCATGTGTGCAAGAAACCAACATATTAAGGAAAACTAATTGAAAAGCACTTACCTTTATCTCAAACTCATAATGCTCATCTTTTCCCTGCCCACAAAGGACATAGCGTGGAATGCTAATTTTAATTGGGTCCTTTAAGTCATCTGGATTTGTTCTCAGAGAGCGACAGACCATGCGCTATCAAGTAGATAACAAATAGGAAGAACAAAAGAAGACCAGAATCACTATATGGAAATTACTTTGACTAGAAATAAGAAAATGCTCTTGGACAGAGAAGTGTAGAAAAGCAATAAAAGAGGCAAACGTTACTTAGAAAAATGAAGGATTCTTTGAAAAAAAAAGATAAATAATAAACCCTCGCATCTCTTTTAGATATACATGGAAAAAATGTAATAATGCCATTTCAAATGTTAAGTATCAGAGAGGTAGCCGTGTTAGTCTGTAGCCACAAGACTTCTTGTTGTTCTCATTTCAAATGTTGTTTAATATTTTAAGACATTTGCATCTTAGAAGCAAAAAAACTAAAAAGACAGCATTAAACTTTAGATTTTACCTTATTAGTAAACAAATATGAATTAAGTCTTTATATCCAAAATTATCCTTGTTTTTGTTTGTTTAAATAAAAGATCCTATTTGCAGATCTTATTAAAGCTTGAGAAAATCTGGGAAATCCTAAAAATATTTTAAACCCCACTTCAATCCATTGTCAAAGCAGTTTCATAAAACATCCTGTACGTGGCATCTGATTAACAGGAAAAAGCCTTAAATATAACAAGTGTTCACAGTCTGGGTAGTAAGATGCTGCAGACTGCAGACTTATTTCTAAAGATGTGCATTCATTTGATTAACAGCTAAACAGGATCTAGAATTTAGTAATTTTTTATTTTCCAAAGTTGTGTCAAATATTTTAATATTTCTGTAGTTCAAGATAGTTATGTCTCCAGTGTCTATGTCCAAAAGTGGCATAAGAATCTGGAATAAATAAAAACAATTATGGTATTTCTGGTACCATTAAGTTCTGCATCATCTTAGTGGAAATTGGTTAGTCTGAAAAGCTTAGATATTTCACTTTTGTTTTAAAATCAATAGCACTGAGGCAAATACAAGTTTATAATATAGAATTAAAACTACAATGTTGCTGTCATTTTCTATTTTTGTACATAATGGTGGATGTCTATTTATTTCAGACCATCACCCATCTTCAATGGTTAGAGCATTAACCTGTTAAACCCAGGGTTCTGAGTTCAATCCTTGAGGGGGCCCTTTAGGGGTCTGGGGCAAATAGATTTAAAAAAATGTCAGGGATGATGACAGGTTCTGCTGCAAGTGCAGGGGACTGAACGTGATGACCTCTCAAGGTCCCTTCCAGTTCAATGAGATATGCATATCTCCAAAATGCTTTACTGATGACCACCTGAGACTGGGTTCTTCACTCCAGAGCAAGCCAACAGGCTATTTAGGGATTTTATTTCTATAACAAACTATTACAGACATTTGACTTTTCCTTGTAAACTAAACTGATCTGCAACAACAAACTCTCCTGTCTAATTTTATTATATTTCTATACCACATATAATCAATCTTTTAAAGCAAGAGAGATAAGGTAGTTTTCTGAAACCCATATTCATCTCATGTTGGACTGACAATCCTAGAAACCTAAGAAGAGCCATAACAATTTTGCACGAACGTCAACACTTAAGTGGCTCAATTCTGACCAGAACTGACCGTATCCGAGGGAGAATGAGAGGCAGTGTATTTCAGTCTTCAACTCCATAACTCCTTGCTCTCTGTGCTGCAATTACCCATTTGGTGGTTGTTCATTCCAATTGTAGTGGAAGTTTTTGTGCTGAGTATTTGTATATAACTAGAACTGGACCAAGACTGTGACCTATTCTTTCACATAAGCCTCTTTCTGTGGTATCTACCTATAGATAAATCTGTAAGTAATCAAAAGTTATCTGGCACGAACTAGCTACTTAGAGCAGAAGTCTCTTCCTCTCCCCTATTACTAATCCGAGTCTCCATCTTTTTAATTATTATTAGGGCTGCTTAAGAATTTTGTCAAAAATTTCTTTCAACTAAATGAAATTTTTCATGCAACCCATCTGCTTTCTAGAAAATTTTCATATTTTCATTTGAAAACTAAACTTGAAAACCAAAAGTTCTTGGTCGAAAGCTGAACATCCCAATGATTTCTAGATTTCTAAAAGGAGGAGAAAAAGTTTATTTTTTATTTAACACTAACACTAGTTAATACCTTCCTTAAAAAGAAGAGTTAATTTTCCCGAAAATATCACTTTACTTTAATCAGTCTATAAAATAATACCACAAAAGATACTCTCAATAAATTAACTAAAATAGTGACAAGGAGTCTATCATTTATTAGTCTTTCTGGTAAATATATTGTGACTCCTGAGAATTTACATACAGACTGTAGTTTAGAAAATTAAATTATATAGTACCAACCAAAATACACTACTGTATTTTGCAAAGAACGTTGTAACAAATTAACAAAGCTTTGACAATCAATGTTAATCAAATAACATGTAAATTACATTGGAATTGAAGGAGTTTTAGCGCAAGACTGTTGCAGGAGAAGTGGGGAATTTACATTGCCTTAGTTTTCAAGACAAACAAAAATTATAGAAGTTCCGTGGTTGAGTGAACCAAATGCAGCCACATAGTAAAATTTTTTATATCATCGAAAAAGTGTTACATTCAGTATGTAGAATCATACACAAGTCTTGAGTACAACAGTTTCTCACAATCATTTAGGACGTAAGTTCCCATGAGACTCACGTGGAATGTCTTCTCAGCACCAGTAGGGCATTGGCTATGCTCCAGTTTTGTCAGCAAAAGGCATTAATGCGAGTGAAGTGCAAATCAAAATGTGCCCCCCTCCCACCATCCAGCCACCAGTTCCCCCAGCTGGGAGAAGCTGGTGGGCCCACAACTGCTTGGGGAGCCATTCGTGGTGCAAGTAGCTGTGTGCCCCCCAGTTGGGAGAAGCCGGGGGCAGCAATGGCTGCCCCCCCCCCACTTCCCCTAGCTGCCCACTCCCCCAACTCAGGCAAAATTCGATTTACGCAGAGGTTGCACAGGACACAACCTCTGCATAAATCAAGGAATTACTGGAGTTCAAATCATTCCTGGAATAGGACCTTACAGAGGTAAGAACTCATTCAATGCCACACAGCAACATACAATGAGTCACAAAGCAAACAGATAAGAGATAATAGGACTCAGCTGGGTTTCAGGATCCACATTTGGTGCATCTTGTGGAGAGACCTCATTGGCCATTTTTTTCTATTCTTAATTGTTGGATTGTTGGCAAGCATTAGGGCATTATCCTCAATTCCCTGGATTGCCAGCTCACCACAATAAAATGGCAAGAACAGTTATCAAACTGTCAGCAATTCTATGTGCCACCACTGTTCCTATAGCATAAGCATCACTCAAAATGCAAACCAAAATATAGCCTATGTATATCTGCATACATTTAACTTCAAATAAAGAACCCGCTCCTCAGATCTGATCTGGCTACCTTGCATTGCTTCAGTGTTATATAGCAGCTAAAATGTTTGCTTAAACCTCCCTCTCAAAGCCTACTGCAGGGGGTGGGGAAGCTTTTTTTGGGCCAGGGTCCACTGACCTGTCGACAAATCAGTAGGGGCCACACAAAAAACCCTCTCTGATGTGGTCCCCAACTGCTCCGACTGTAGGGGGGCCAGGGTGGGAGGAAGGCAGCAGGAGCAGATTGGGAATGCTGGGAGTTTGCTGAGAAGGAGAGTACAGTAGTGGGCTGCAGATGAGCAATCTGGGGAGAAGTGAGTTGGGGTGGGTGAGGTGGGCCTGAGTGGAGTGCAGGAACATTCTGACAGTAGTGGGGTCTCGGCAGGAGGGGGAGTAAAAGTGTAGGCTTAGGGTGTGGATCTGGGTGGGAGAAGGTGCAGGAGGGTTCTGGGTGGGCAGAAGGGATCTGAGAGGGAAGAGGAAGGAGGGAGCAGGGTGTGGGTGGGGAGTCTGGGGGGAAGGAAGGGTTGCAGGAAGGGGTTGGAAGTCGGGGTCTGGATGGGAGGGGGCACAGGAGCAGACAAGAGGCATGGAGGTTGGGCGACGGGGTGCATCTTACCTGCTACCCCTCAGGCGCACCTGGCTCTGCACCCCTCCCTCTGTTCCTACACACTGCCCTCTGCTGCTCTGATTGGCTGGAATTCTGGCTCATCAGGGAAGTGCAATGACACCCCCAGGCAGTGCTGCTGAAGCTGCTGCTGCTCCCTCCCCCCATGCCTCAGCTGGGGGAACAGCAGCAGCAGAGCCCAGAGCTGCTTCCTGCTCTCTCCACTTGCAGCCCAGATACCCTGTGGTCCGCATCTGACCCTGACTTCCTCGATCTGGCCTGTGCGGCTCTGGGCTCCAAACCCTTCAACCTGCCACAAGCTGGATGCTAAGGAGGGGAGCCCCAAGTCTTGGGGTCTGGATCCAGACAAGCCGCAGTTTAGATCTGGACTGAGAGTGGGGGATTCCCCACCCCCAGTGTACAGAAACCCCAGCAGGATTCATACAGCAACGCTCCTCCTGGGCTTAATATAGAGTATCAGCAGAATGACTCAGACCCAGCAATCCTGAGCTGCCAGAACAGCTCTCTGGGAGAGAAGACAGTCAGGGATAACAGTGCAATCCTGAAACTATAGTTACATCAGCGACCAGATCAAAGCACAGAACAGACAACTCACAACCAGCTCGTCCCCCACCTATCCAAGACTGTTAACCACAGCTGAAGATCTGTCACTTACACTGTTCTTAACACGTCAGAAGTAAGGAAAATGTATTTCAACCAAACGCAAATACTCTATTCAAATGACTCAGCTGAACAAATACAAAATATAGACAACTGATCATATCCTGACTATGGAGCAATTTGTTGCACAACGGTAAACAAGTACACCAGGGTGGTCACCCCACTTCAGCGAGATACGGGTCAAACCCAGCCCTGGGATAGGACTGGCAGCATGGGGCAATCAGGTGAGGGCAGACAGTCAATTAGGGCCCGGCTGGGGCACTATAAAGAGAGGCTGCTAAGCTCAGGGAGGCATTCTTGTTCCAACTGTGGAGCAGGAAGAACTTGGCTGCCTGGTAGGCTAGAGAGGGTACCTGACACAGAGCAGTAGTAGGGAAGGGCAGACAGAGCTGGGAAGCTCTGGCTAAGCAAAATCCCTGGCTGAGGCCTTGCTCAAGGCCTGGGAATACTCGGGGTGCAGGGAGACAGACAGGGCAGGAGAAGGCAGCAGGCCCACACCCCCTTTCCAAAGAGGACTGGCCATTTCAAACTGCTAGATGATGACTGTTAGAGGGTCTCTAGGGCAAGCTGGGTATAGGGGGTGTTGGGCTCCCTGGGAGCATAGGACTCCAGAGTGTGGGGCACTGCTGCAGGGCAGTACACAAGGAAAGTGGCACTGTGCGCCGGGAGCGACACAGGCCTGAAGCAGGGGTGAAGACAACAGGTTACTGAGGGTGAGACCCTGGCCAACAGGCAGTGCTCTAGGGTTGCAAGAGCTAAACCAGCGGGGGGACCATGTCAGTGTGCACTCAAACTGTTACAAGAAGATTGCTTTAGAAAGCATCACTATGTCCTGCACTTATGATTTATTCCCATCTACAATGCTAGGTTTTCACTCCACTCCCCAAAATAGCTTTTCAAACATATTTATTAAAAACCTCAGTGATTATATTGTTTGATCTTCAATGTATAAAAAAAATCCCATACTAATTATCTTAGGGCTTGATTCGTCTTTAGGACAGGCAGGTCAATAGATCTTATGAAATGGCTGAGCTACTAAAGGAATGTGTGTGACTACATATCTGTCAATGTACACCTGCATACTGGACTGAATATAAGGAAGCCAAACACTACAGTTTGGCAATTAGAACTATAAGAATTACAAAACACCCATAAAATTCACTTTCACTTTTTGTGACAAGTTTAAAACTATAATTCACTCAAGTAAAAACTCATGACCTGCTTTGCTAAAAAAACCCTAACTGAATCCTGGTGATATGTTACAGGGTTTTGAGATGTCCCACTTCTCCTATTCCTAACTACAAAGACATTATTAAACATAACAATGTCCTATAAAAAAAGTTAAAACTATACCTGCATGTTTTCTGTTAGTTTACTTTCAGGATTTACAACAGATTGCAAAACGGAAGTACCTATGATGAATCACGTTTAAGTAACAACTGGCTCACTGAGGGATTATGTAGATTCCCTTCTTTACTTTGCAGGATCATAATTTATTCTCTATCTGTAAAAAAAACAGTGTCTGACTGTAGAATGGATCAATTAACATAGTTCCAGATATGAAATGGTTACTTTCTGTACCTGCAATTCTTTGAAATGTGATACAGACAGGTAGGTGCATGTAGCTTGTGCTTCAGGTCTGTTGCCCCTCCTCTGGACTGATCTACTGGTAGCCTTTGGGCCCTTCTCTAGTGAACTGGAGCAGGAGAACTAAGATCCCAACTCTGAAACATAGATCCTCTCAGACACGGGGGGAGAGACTCCAGAGGTAGCCAACAGATGATCTGACTCATTCACAGCATAGAAAGAGGTTGTAATTGGTGATCCTGGAATAGCTGATATCCTGGATGCCAAAATTTCAGTGCTGCAGGCAAGGTCAATCCTGGTGCAAATACTGGTGCTCATGACCCTCGGTATCGGGGTAGCAACACCATCCATGGAACCATCCACAGCATCAATGCCAAGGAAGGACCAGGTACTGTCTCTTATATCATATCCACACTAATCTCAGGAGACAGGCACTTCCTGGTGTGGTGATGAACGGCTAGACTTTTTGGTGGCACGTTCCAATTTGGGGCCATCATGGGTGGCAACCTCACGAAGTTTTAGGCCAATAGTAAAGAAGTACCAGAAGGTATAGAAGGTCCACTGCAGCCAGGTATGATGATGTCACAGACCCTGTCAGTGCCAGCATTCTCATCAATACCAGATTCAATGGATGCCTGGAGGCTAGAATCAGAGTCAACAGTAAGGGATGTCCTGTACCACAGGAGGGTCAGAAGCACCGTCACCTTTCTGCATGCTGGAACTGGTCCCGTGCCACTCTACTCTCTCCTAAGGTGAGGCAGAAAAGTCATCTAGGATATTGCATACTCCCAGTTGATCTTAAGAGACCTCTTTTTTTGGTATCAGCAATGGAGAGGAACTCTTGTTCCTCTTTGGAATGATCCCTGTCCCAAAACTCAAGTGTGATCTGTGGCCCAAAGGAGGCCTTGGTACCAGATCAGACCTCAGTACTGGCTCAGGCCTTGTGGCCTGTTTAAATAGGTGCTACTTGATATGAATTTCTCACACCACATGAGCCTTTTTTTGAACAATCCACACAGCGAAGACTGTTCTTTCAGGAGGGCTTTGCCAAGGCAGAGCAAACATTTCATGTGGGAGTTTCTGTTAAGAATTGCCATGCCACAGATTTCCCACACAAAGTGTAATGCTTGAATCCCAGCGAGGGCATCACCAGGGAACTCTACTGCTATGCCGTAGCCTGTAACTTTTACTTTAACGCTAATAGAGTAAACTATTAACTAAGCACCATAAGATTAGGCTATGGGAATGTATTTCAAGGTTGTGAAACAACTACAATAAAAAGCTCTGACTCCAGCTGATGGGCATTGGGACAGTGCTGCCTTATATAGCCAGGGGAAAGTCCAGAGGCAAGTGTGCCACCCCATATGGGTACTGCTATGCAAAAGTCTCTGGTTCTAGCACACGCGGTATGCGCTTACTTACGTGGAATACACGTCTGCATCTACTCAAAGACGACTTAACAGAGCTTATGTTCCTTCAATAAGAAAACATTAGAAGATGCCCTGCAATATTTTCAGATGGGGTTTTACAAAGATTAATGAGCAGAACTTTGGCACCCAACAACTTTAACATTATTTTGCCTCCCTTTTAGAAATGAGCCAAAAATTAAACTTTCAGAGGGTTGTCATGAAATTTTCAGACACGATGAATTTTAGAGACAATATACATGCACGCACAAAATCTGCAGGGTTACCAGGAGAGAATGCACACCTTATGGGGTGTTAAACACACTCTAATACATGTACAGAAATAGAGTAAAGCTAATGGATACCACAAACATGAATACTGATGCTTAATGATCACCACCACCAAGTTAATGACACAGCTGGAATTGGGAGGCAAGAGATATTCATTGTAGTAAAGAGTTCTCTGAAGGAGATGTCTTTCAGATGACAAGAGTGAGGAACACATTAAAGGGACCTTTTTTGTGAAGCTAAATAAGAAATGGTAGGAATAAGAGTCAGCAGCAGAGAAGGATGAATATAGTACTAGTAAGAACAGAGAGTGGTTGCTTGCATATAGATACTGAATCATGCACCATATCAAACAGGCACATTTTAAATGGATTACCTTTTAGTGAAAGCTGTGTACTCATTCTACCATACAGACCCACACAAAGCAAAATAGAAATTATGGAATTTTGACATGATTGATATGTACCCTACTATATTCTTTACAAGGCTCAACAAAAAGATACTAAATTTGCTCTTTTGCTTACTAACAGCAATTATAAAAAGTACTTTATATCACTATCCATTAGCCTGTCTAACTTTTACTGTATCTAAAATGTATCTGGATCTCTATGCCTAGTCAAATACATAATTAACCAAATGGCTTCTTCATCTGAGCTGAAAGTTAATTTCCAGATTTCCAAGGGAACATTTAAATTGTCCTGAAAAAGTGATGGACTAAATGTCAGTTGAGTATTTCTTGTTTTTGCATGGGGTTTAGAAAAACCAGTCCTTGATTCAGATCCAACCTTACTCATTTTAGAGAAAACAAGCTCAATTTTTCTTAAATTCTCTTTGTTTGGGACAACCACACATCGGAGTTCATTCAAACAGTACAACCGAATGTTGTCAAACTGGGACCGCTGAGGTAAAGTGCACAAAAAACTACAAACAGGATAGAAAACCCTATCTTCCTTCATGAGTCCTATATGAGTAGTTGTAAGAACTAGTGATCTATAGGGCATTTGTTTAAAAGGGTCTTCTATCTTCACTGTGGTATAGAGCAACACATAAACATCTCCTAAGGAGGGTTTATTGTTTTCCATATTTTCATGGACTAAGTACACCAAGTCAGCTAAGGCGCTTGGGAATTTGCAGGACAATCGTACTCCACTTGCAAAAACTAAATCAGTGACTTCTGATGTCCAGTGAAGTGAGAGCTGCAACAAATCCCCTTTCAGCAGCTGGTGGTTTAAACCAACGGCATCATCTGATGTAGTAATCAAAATATTTAGTATATCATGGCATATTCTCTGGGTGAAGTCTTTGTTATAGGTAAACAATGTGAGTAAACTATCTTCAGAGCAGCACACAAGTCTAACACTCTGTCCAGCAAAACCAACTTCGATCTCTCTTATCATAGTGGTTGGAAGAATATGAAAAATTGACAAGGAATCCTGACAGTTGTCTTGCTGTTTAACAGATAAAACAATGGCATACAAGGCAGAGCTGAACAAAAGCAAACAAGCTGGCTCTGGATCAGGTTTCTTGCAATTGCCAACAGCAAGCCAGTATACACCTTTTAATTGATCCATTTTGGCACAAACTTGTGGTAAGGCATGGATGACATATTCCAATAGGTTTTCACGAGGAAAGTTTTGAAGTTTCAGTAACGTATCTGGAAAATCCACAAGTTTTTGCCTTAACACCAAACTCTTATTCATTTCTTCATTTCTATAGCAGAAAACAGATCCTTCAGAAGAATCTTGCGCATGTGTGCCTGAGGTTTTTGAGGAAACACATTTCACAGTATTCTCTTTTGGCAGGTCTCCCATGCAAATGCAGCTATCAATGTGAGCCCTGGCCTCATTAGCCAAGTGAGGTATCACCTTCTTCATATCTGATTTGAAAGGTACATTTACATGTAATATTTTTCTAAGTGGTAACTTTCTCAGAAATGATGCCACTTGTGCAAACATTTCATGTCTATCACACAGACTGCCCAGCTCCTTTATTTGTTTAATAACTTGGGCACTATTGAGCATTTGACTACTAGTGTTTTTGTAAAGAGAAGAGAGCTTGCTCAAAAGATTGCCCATGCCATAACTCTGTTCTGGTCTCACATCTGAATATGACGACACTTCTGACCTTGGGAAGATTATTTGGCTAATATCTAGGTCTTCAACTGGCTGCTGAGAAATGTGAGATTGGTCTGGAACAAGGTGAAATGCTGTGGCAAATGGATTGTTCTCTTTCATTGCTATTTCAGAAACTGTACTGGACTGAGGGAGAATTACCCAAGAGGTACTGCTAAAGTTAACCTGCTCATTCCCATAGGGTAACAGTTCTGAGCCAGAGGTATGTTGTGAATGGGAAAAACTAAATTCAGTTCTTGTGGTGTCCTGGTCCCAAGAAGTAACTTTTGCATATTCAGAATTACTGAGCTTCACCATTTTATATTGTGAATGCTCCACATTACACACATTGTGACTTTTTAGAGACATGAATATAACATTTTCATAATGAATTCTCCCCCCACTAAAAATTATACTATTTGTAGGGTGATTCAGTTCATATTCTGTATCACGCAGGCAATCAAAGCAATCAAGTTCTGACTGATTCCTTTCATTTCCAACTCCCTTTTCTAATGGAGAGGGGTAACAGATTTGATCAGGAATAGGAAATGAGCTCCACATCTCTGGACATTTGTTTTGTCTTTTGAGGTCTGCTCCTGTTGTATCGTCTCCAGCCAAGTTAGAGCCAATATCCTCATCTTTATAGTCAACAGTGAGACCATAATGTGGCTGCCAAGGTCGTCTTTTCTGTTTAGAAAGTCAAAATAGGGAAACGGAAGCACTTTAAAAAAAAATCTTTCTTCTGATTTGAAAATTTCTTGAATGCAGATTTAATTTTAATTAGCTTTGTGCATTCATTCACAAGTAATCAATACTGTGAAACCAAATCCAATCAGACTGAATGAGGTCTGAATCAGGAACAATCTTTGTGCCTACTCCACACCCATCATTTTGCGTGCATGTGTGCGTATACAGTATCCATTTCACTTTGTCTAGTACTACATTTGGTTTCCTCAGAATGTTAATAAGATAACCAATTTTCTACACGCTCTTAAGCATTTTTAAGATCTAAACCAGGTTAAAAAAATGAGAAGAGAGTTAGGAAAATAAATGAACACTTGGTGATAAAACACTTTCAGATCATCTAACATTAAACCTTCAGGAAATGTTCACAAATATGTGCCTTGTAGTATTGCTAGCATTATGAGGGCTCTGATAGTAATGAGACAATCAGATATCACACATGTTAAAGGTTACTTTGATTACAAATAACTTTTTCCCTGGTCCAAAATTGTTTTGATTCTGTAGATCTAGGAAAGGGATACTGTTTCAAATAAAGAATTATGAAAAAAAACCTTCACCACAAAAATATGGTATACAGATAAAGCAAGAACTCTACCCAACATGCAAGATTGTAGGGGAAAAGGGTTTACAGGAAAAATAGCTTGCCTTCACTATAAGCTATTAATCTTACTGTTAATTTTAAATACTAATTATGCAGGTAAACATTGAGAAATTCAATTACTGAGCATACCATAATTTAAGACAGCCATTTCATTCTGATGAATTATAACCTACCTCATACTTCAACTTGCGTTGAACAGTACCATTATGAAGTATTTCATTATCCTATGAAACAAAAAGGTACATGTGATTAAAAATGTTTCCTTCTTGTAAAATTTCAACTATTTATAGTGACCCAGAACAAAATAATCTGTTTAACTGTCAAAAATAGCTATCAACTTCTACTAGTGTTTGCTGAGATGTGCCTTACAGCTAAGTTAAACTAAATAGTTTACCAATTAGGAAAAGGTGAGTTTTAACGAAAATTGCTCTTTTGTGCATACTCATTTTAAGCCTGTATTACTAGAGTTATACACTATCACTCTGATGGAACTTTATGTTGTCAAGAACAGCAGCATAAAAAAGTCAGAGAAGTAAAAGTTTTCATATTAATTTGGAAAATTAAAGATTTTGGTGCCATTTAGAGAATGTCTTCACTGAACTCTATGTATCAGAGAAGAAACTTACATTAAGATACAGTTCACTGAAAATAACCACAACACAGAACATGGAAATATTGGGTGAAATCCCAGCCTCACTGAAGTCAATGGCAAAACTCCCATTGACTTTGATAGAGCTGGGATTTTACTGCTTGTTTTTAGTTAGTGGCAGTCTACAGAGTGAGTTAGCACATGACAAGCAAGGGATGTCTGACTCTACAGCACACTACCATGTTGCACATTAAGTAACTGGGGACACTTCGCTGTCATATGCATATCGTTGTTTGACCTACCACTGTTTGAAACCAAAGTATTGCAATCCTTATATGACTCAGCATCCAGATAAAAAACTAATTTTTTTCAGAAATAATCTGAAGTGTGTTTGTTCTGCTCAAAGTAAATTCACTGTATATTCTTTGATAAACTAAAATTGCATTAATCCAGAGACAACATATGGAATGTGGATAAAGGACTTAAACCAATGATTTTCAAGGACTTCAAAAGTCACGCTTCCTAGCTGACTCTGCTCACCTGTAACATTTCTGTGGATTGAGTTAGGCTCATACTGTTATTTTCAGATGTGTGGTGAACATTCTGAAGACGCCTTTGCACTTCTTCTTCAATTAATGCATTTATTCTTTAAAAAGATGAATAGACATACAATAAAATGGGTATTGTTAAGTATACTTTGAAATGTATATGCATCTTAAAGATCGCATAACTTAAATATAAGAACACTAGAAAAACTTTACTGGCTCCCCATCAGTTATGATTCTTTCACCAGTTTTTGTTTAACTTAAAAGGACAAAAGAAGTAACTGACTGAATCACTATTAGTGGGCTCCAGTTACGCACTGGGTAAATAGCTCTCTCCATTTATACACTGCACCAGTATATTACCTTTTTTTTTTTTTTTTTAAATTCCCTTTCAAAAGTTTTCCAACATGCACACTAGGCAGACTAACATTTTCAGCCTTCACTCAAAGTGAAAGTTTCAAAAGTGTATCCTAATTATTGTGTGCATAAGTGTAAAATGAAATGAAAGAAAATTGTATCATTTGTTTAATGTTACGCTATGCTGCTTCTGTTAATACAATTTTATTTACTTTATCATTTTAGTATGCAAATGTGTAAGTCATACTGATATTTAAGCAAATCTAATCATTTAAATTTAATACAAATCTAAAATAAATAAAAGCCTAAAGTTTATTTGGGTGCTATTCGAATACAGAATATACCTCAAAGAAAGCTAATGTAACGAAATAAAAATAATAATATGATAAAAGCAGAGCATGTTTATATCTAGGTTGCAATTCAAGTACCATTCTGACATTTTACTAAATAAATATCCAATATTGGAAACATGCATAGATCAGAGTTTGCCAAGTTTCAGTGATACTTTAAGTCCATTTATTTATAACCATATTATGTCTGAATAAAATCAATATTTGTACCTGTCGTCAACCAGTGGAATAAAATGGGACTGTGATTTTGTAGGACTGGTAGGGGAATTGCTGAGAGACCGCCTCTCCTCTACTATCGCATGGCACACTTTTTGTACACTATCACCTTCACAGATCTTCTGCTTCAGCTTTTGAATCTCCTGGTCCAGCCTATAAATGGATTTTAAAATCTATTTCAGTATCTATGTTGTTCAAAAAAGAATTCTATCTACAGTAAGTTCCCTACTTACAAACACACTAATTTCCAAGAATATTTGCATACATATAAGATAGATGCTATGTACATACTGGCATAATTAAATGAGAATCTTGTCCCTTATGACCTTTATGTCTATAGTCACAGAAATACTAATAAAGGTTATTTTATTAATGCATATTTAGATTGTGAAGTATTGACTGATCTGAAAACTAGACTAGAGCAGAAGCATTTAAGCTCAGTATATCAACATTTGTAACTTTAAATGCAACAAACGTCTCAGCTCATTAAACTCAGATCGATTCATAAGACTTGGCTTATTAGAACCATTTGAAAAACCTCACCTCATTTTAGAGCTCCATCAATGGTCTCATTTATTCTGCTACTAGTCTGGAAAAACAGGTCCAACTCAAGCAATACTAGAGTCAGAAATGAAAAAAACCTAACATGATGCAGAGTCCATTTTTAAAAAACACCCTAAAAACTGCACAATAATGTACATAAATCCCATTACTTGTTCAGGAATCTTGTAAAACAATCTGAAAATATATCTCTTAAAGCAACATATAGAGCTAGAATTTATTTTGAGTGTCTGACTAAAAAGATAATTTTTCCAAATTACAAGTTCTCTCACTTTCTAAGTGTACAAACAAGTATATGTCATATGTCACAAAAGCCTATTTATGCCTATAAGAAGTCACTCACATTCATGCTGAGTATTTTGCTTTGACAATATATTAACCATGAAGTATTATAAATAAAACACTTCCTAGCATATTTATTGTTTTGGTGTAATACATTTTAATATAACTAAATAATCAGCACTCTTCAAATGTATTGTGATTTAAACAATATAGTCATGGATGCATTTGTGTTCTCTTTTCTGCTTCTGGCCCCCTTTTCTCACATCTCTAATTTAAAAATAAACATAAACATGAAAAATATCAATCACTGTGAATGAAAGGGAAAGAAAGGTTACTCACCGTAGTAACGGTGGTTCTTCAAGATGTGTCCCCGTGGGTGCTCCACAATAGGTGTCGGGCTCACCCGGCGCCGCAGATCGGATCTTCCAAGCAGTTTCTGCCGGACCGCGCATGCGCCGGTGCGCGCCACTCCCTTGCGCGCTGCTGGCCACGTGCGCGATCTGGTCCCCACCAGTTCCTTGACCAACCGCCTCGGATGCTCCTGCAAAACACTAAACAGAGATCCGAAGCAGGGAAGATGGGCGGGTAATGGAGCACCCACGGGGACACATCTCAAAGAACCACCGTTACTACGGTGAGTAACCTGTCTTTCTTCTTCGAGTGTCCCCATGGGTGCTACACAATAGGTGACTACCCAGCAGTAACCCAAGATAGGAGGTGGGTAATCGGATTATGTGCAGCTTGTCCCCGAGAGGAATACCCTGTGAAGGGCGTAATGTTTGGCGAAGGTGTCATAGGATGACCAGGTCGCCGCTCTGCAAATGTCTTTTAGTTCAACGCCCTTGAAAAAGGCTGTTGATGCCGCCACAGCCCTAGTGGAATAAGCCCTGGGAGTGGCAAGTAAAGGAGTCTTTTTGAGTTCGTAGCACATTTTTATGCAGGATACGATGTGCTTCGAGATTCTCTGCGAAGAGAGACCTTCTCCTTTCGATTTGGGAGTGAGAGAGACTAGGAGTCTATCCGTTTTCCGGAAGGACTTGGTCCTGTCTATATAGAAGGCTAGCACCCTCCTCACGTCCAGGAGGTGTAGGCGCGCCTCTTTGTTAGAGTTATGAGGCTTTGGATAAAACGAGGGTAAAACAATAGGTTCGTTAATGTGAAACTCTGAAGAAACTTTGGGAACAAAGGCTGGATGCAGCCATATGGTTACCACTTCCTTGGAAAAAACAGTGCAGGGTGGCGTTGCCATAACTGCCGCAAGTTCGCTCACCCTGCGAGCTGACGTGATTGCGAGAAGAAAGGTCGTCTTTATTGTAAGGAGGCGGAGGGAAACCGTGGCCAAGGGCTCGAACGGTGGTCCCGTTAGCACATTAAGCACCAGGTCCAAGTTCCACGAAGGTGGAAGTGGTTTCCGAGGGGGGTATAGGTTTACCAACCCTTTGAGGAACCTGGTAACCATGGGATGGGCGAACACCATGTGCCCTTCCTCCTCATGTCTGAACGCCGAAATGGTGGCAAGGTGGACCTTTAACGAGGATAGTGAGAGTCCTCCTCTCTTGAGGTCCAGTAAATACTCTAATATCACAGGTATAGGCACTGAAAGGGGGACTAGCTGTTTGGTAGAACACCATGCCGTGAAGCGAGTCCATTTCTGCTTGTAGGTCTTCCTGGTGGAAGTCCTCCTGCTACTTTCTAGGACTTGCTGTACTTCCTCCGTACATGTGCTCTCTAGGGAGCTGAGCCATGGATTAACCACGCTTGTAGTCGCAGGCCTTGGGGGTGTGGATGCACTATGGACCGCTGGGCTTGCGTGAGCAGATCCGGCGCCACCGGAAGGGGCATCGGTGGATGGTCCGACATGCGCAGGAGTAGGGGGAACCATTGCTGTCGATCCCACGTTGGGACTATCAGGATCATTCGGGCTCCTTCCCTCCTGGCTTTCTGCAAGACTTTGTGGATCAGCACTGTGGGAGGAAAAGCGTAAAGCAGGGGGCCCCTCCACGAGATCGCGAATGCATCCCCCAGGGACCCCCGTCCCAGTCCTGCCCTGGAGCAGAATCGTGGGCACTTCTTGCTGTGTTGAGTGGCAAACAGGTCTATCTGGGGAAAACCCCATGCGTGAAAAATCGGTCGTAGCAGATTGGGACGGATCTGCCACTCGTGCGTGAGTGCAAAACGCCTGCTCAGCTGATCTGCCTTCACATTGAGAGAGCCTGGTAAGTACGAGGCTTTCAAGATTATATTGTTGGCGATGCGCCAGTTCCATAACCGGACTGCTTCCGCACATAAGACACGGGACCGAGCTCCTCCTTGCCGATTTATATAAAACATGGTGGAGGTATTGTCTGTACTGATCCCGACAACTTTGCCTTGTATATGGTCTCGAAAGTGTCTGCAGGCGTTGAACACTGCTCTGAGCTCCAGTATATTTATGTGCAGTCACTGCTCCGTGGAGGACCACAGCCCTTGAGTCACCTCTTCGCCCATGTGTGCTCCCCACCCCATAAGAACATAAGAACATAAGAATGGCCATACTGGGTCAGACCAAAGGTCCATCAAGCCCAGCATCCCATTTGCCGACGGTGGCCAATGCCAGGTGCCCCAGAGAAGGAGAACAGAAGACAATGATCAAGTGATTTATCTCCTGCCATCCATCTCCTGCCCTTGTTATGAAGGCTAGGGCACCATACTTTATCCCTGGCTAATAGCCATTTATGGACCTAACCTGCAAAAATTTATCAAGCTCTTTTTTAAACCCTAATAGAGTCCTGGCCTTCACAGCCTCCTCGGGCAAGGAGTTCCACAGGTTGACTGTGCGCTGTGTGAAGAAAAATTTCCTTTTATTAGTTTTGAACCTACTACCCATCAATTTCATTTGGTGTCCCCTAGTTCTTGTATTATGGGAAAAGGTAAATAATTTTTCTATATTCACTTTCTCCACACCATTCATGATTTTATATACCTCTATCATATCGCCCCTCAATCGCCTTTTTTCCAAACTGAGGGAAGGCATCTGTAGTAAGAAACACCGATATGTGTGGTTGGTGGAAGGGTACCCCTGTTAGCAAGTTCTTGGGGTTTACCCACCATTGCAGGGATTTGCACACCTCTGCTGTGGGCGACACCACCCTGTGAACAGTGTGTGCTGCCGGTTTGTATACGCTCGCCAGCCAGTGCTGCATGCTGAGCATGTGTAACCTGGCGTTCTGTACTACGAACGTCGCCGCTGCCATGTGGCCCAGCAGCTGTAAGCACGTCAGGACTGGCACCGTAGGACTGAAGGTGATGACCTGCACGAGGGAGCCGATGGCCCGAAAGCGAGTCTCTGGTAGATACACTCTCGCTATAATAGAATTTATGCGTGCCCCTATGAACTCTATGTCCTGTGTGGGGTCTATCTTTGATTTTGCCAGATTGATAACCAGGCCGAGCGAAGAGAACGTGCCTGCTGTGACGCGTATCATGCGTAGTACCTCCTTTCGAAGCCCCTTTGAGTAGGCAGTCGTCCAGATACGGGAATATAAATACCCCCTGTCTGTGCAGGTAGGCTGACACCACTGCCAAGGTCTTGGTGAAGACTCTGGGGGCCGAGGAGAGGCCGAACGGTAGGACCTTGTATTGAAAATGTTCTTTGCCTACTGTGAACCGGAGGAATCGCCGGTGAGCCGGATGGATAGTTATGTGAAAATACGCGTCTTGTAAGTCGAGGGCTGCGAACCAATCTCCATCATCCAGTGCCGTAAGGATGGAGGCGATTGTGATCATCTGAAAGAGTTGCTTGCGCAGGTACCGGTTGAGGCCTCGAAGATCTAAGATGGGCCTCCAGCCTCCTGTCTTTTTCTCTGTGAGGAAGTACCTCAAGTAGAACCCTTTTCCTTGCAGTTGCTCCGGCACTCTTTCCACTGCCCCTATGAGCATGAGATGGTCTACCTCCTGCTTGAGCCTCGCTATGTGGGAGGCCTCCTGGAGGTGGGGCCTGGGTGGAGGTTGTGGTGGTGGGAGCGACTGGAAGGGGATGGCGTACCCCGTGGCTATGATCTCCAGCACCCATTTGTCTGTGGTGATCCTTTTCCACTGGTCGTAGAATGGTCGGAGGCGATGGTGGAATAGCCGCTTCAGATGACCTTGTGTGATGGTAGTGATGGCGCAGCCCTGGATCTGTGTGTCAAACTTGTGGCCTTTGGCCCTGCCCCGAGGACGCACGGCTCTGTTGGGAACGTCGCCTGGGAGTTCTGTACTGCTGGTGCTGTTGATGTCGCCCTTGCTCGTAAGCCCTGTGGTACTGGGGACGCTGTTGCTGGTACTGGTACCGTCTTTGCTGAGGGTAGTACTTTTTCTCTCTGTATGGAAGGGTGTAAATCCCCAGGGTCCTAAGTGTGGCTCTTGAATCTTTACTGGAATGAAGGACTGAGTCGGTTGATTCAGCAAACAGCTTCTGCGAGTCGAAGGGAAGATCGACTATCTTTGCCTGCAGATCCCTCGGTATACCCGAAGTCTGGAGCCAGGACTCCCTTCGCATCACCACTGCCATAGCTGTGGAGCGTGCTGCTGTGTCCGCAACATCCAGGGCGATCTGAACTCCCGTCCTCGAGGCCGCGTAGCCTTCTTGCACGATGGCCTTGACCACCGGTTTCTTGTCCTCTGGAAGCGAGTCCATGAGGGAGGTTAACCTAGTGTAGTTGTCGAAATTATGGTTCGCTAAATGCGCTGCGTAATTTGCCATTCGCAACAGTAGAGTGGAGGAGGAGTAGACCTTTCTGCCGAACAGCTCTAGCTTCTTGGCATCTTTGTCTGTTCCCCCTGTCTTGAATTGAGATGTCTTTGATCTTTGTTGCGACGACTCCACCACCAAGGAATTTGGTTCTGGGTGGCTGAACAGGAACTCCATGCCCTTCGCCGGCACGAAGTATTTCTTATCCACTCTCTTGTGGACAGGCGGAATAGTCGCAGGGGTCTGCCATATCATAGTGGTGGACTCCAAGATTGCTTCATCAAGCGGTATTGCTATTTTGGAGGAGGCCGGAGGTCTCAGATTTTTGAGGAGCTTATGGTGCTTCTCTTGCACCTCTGCTGTCTGGATGCCTTGCGTGAAGGCCACCCTCTTAAACAGCTCTTGAAACTGTTTGAGATCGTCCGGAGGATGGACGTCCCCCGGGGCCGTAGCCTCGTCCGGGGAGGAAAGCGAGGACCCACTAGGGTACACCTCTCTGGACCCTTCCGGTTCCTGTTGGTGATGGTACATCCTCTCACTGGAAGCTTGCAAGAGAAAATCTCGGGGTTACATAACCAGTTCCCCCTGAGATACTTGAGTCTCCGTCCCCGTTCGCGATTGCCCTCAAGGATACGGGACCATCTGTGGGGATCTTTCCCTGGTAGATTGCTGGTGGTGTCTATGCCCCACGTGATAGGGGCGACCATGGCAGCACGGGCACTGTTCTTGGGAAGGTGACCTAGACCACTCCCTTGGTGCATACCCTCTGTGTCTGGGGGAGCGAGATCGTTGAGAGACCTGGGACACTGGAGAGAGCGATTTGTGATAGTATTCCAGCGGCTCAAACCCCAGGAAGGGTGAAGGTGGTCCCAGCCAGGGCGAGGCTGGTTGTAAAAATGGAGATGGGGGCTCCGGGTAGGCTAGGGGGGACCCCTGCCTTCTGGTTGGAGTCTGCAGCATAAGCGGAAGGCTGAGAGAAAGCAACTCTGCAGCCCTGTCTGGAGAGGGGCTGCGGTGCCTTGTTTTGTGTGCAGCCTTCCCCCTCCCTTGAGGAGGTAGCTCCGCCCCCTGACGTGTAGGGGATCTCGGCCCCGTCCACGCCGTGCTCGGCACGCTCATGGGCGGTGCCGCACGGGCGATGTCCTCCAGTGCCTGCAGGCTGCGTGCCTGCGCACTCTGCACCACCAGTTCCCCGGGGATCGGTGCCGCTGCTTGTGGTGCCGCCGGTACCGGAGCTTGTTTAGCCGCCACCCTGCCTGCGGTGCGGGGCGGCTGTTTGATTATCGGAGGCTGAGTCACCTCCACGTGGCTCTCCGTGCTGCCGCCGATCAACTGTTGCTGCGGCTGGGGGCTGTGCGCTCCTCCCGTCCCGCTCGCTGTTGCTGCCAGCAGGGATCGGGCTGGGGAGGCTTTCCTCCATTTTTGCGCTGATGGGGTGAGGGAGGCGGCTTTCCTTTTATGGGCCCCGGAGGGTCCCTCCTGCTGCGGCCGCTCCGGCACGTCTGGCTGGAGGGCCTTGTCGAAGAGCAGCATTTTAAGCCGCATCTCCCTGTCCTTCCTTGCTCTGGCTGTTAATTTTGCACAGAAGGAGCATTTCTGCGTGACATGGGACTCCCCCAGGCACCTTATGCAGAGACTGTGCCCATCAGACGCCGGCATTGCCTCTCGGCAGGACTCACATTTCTTGAATCCTGAAGAGGACATTGTTGGTGAGTCTTTCAGTTGTTAATGGGTACTTAGCACCTTCTCTGTGCTGTTTTTCCCCCTCTCCGATAGCCTGCCGCGGCAGGAGGGCTAATGGCCCTAGGCTCCTGGCCTCCGGTGCTCCGCTTGTTACTAGGACTGGACTGAATGCCGTCCCGCTTGTTGTTTGGTTTTTTTTTTGTTTTTTTTTTGAAAATAACAACTGGCTAACTTAACAGTAGCCTAAGAGCTTGAAAACTTTAAAGAAAAACAGTTAAAACCATTGAATACGCTAACTTGGCCATAGCCTAGTCGGATTCCGTCTGCAGCCGACGGCGGTTAAGAGGAACTGGTGGAGACCGGATCGCGCACGTGGCCAGCAGTGTGCAAGGGAGCGGCGCGCACCGGCGCATGCGCAGTCCGGCAGAAACTGCTTGGAAGATCCGATCTGCGGCGCCGGGCGAGCCCGACACCTATTGTGGAGCACCCACGGGGACACTCAAAGAAGAAATTATGCATATTCTAATTTTTTTGCAGATAACCCTCTTATAGGTTCATAATTTTCAAGCACATATCCTCAAATATACAATATCATGTTTGGTCTACTCACATGGTCTGCAGCTGCACACCCCACCTCTTTTGGAAGGGGCATGCAAATTCAGCCAATCAGAAATGCAAATGAGGTGTCTATTTAAATATCTTGTGCCTTATTTGCATATTCTCATGCAATCTGGCTTCCAGAAGAGCCATTTCCAGAAGCTAAAGCAGCTGAGTGGATGGATTCCTTCAAAAGCATACCCCCATTTTGAAAGTACCCTTCTTCCTAATTTTTTTCAGGAAGGAAGATTTTTTTCAAAAGGGGGGTTTCCTTTCATCCACACAGCTGCTTTAGCTTCCAGAAAAGACTCTTCCAGAAGCCAGATCAAGCAGGAATACGCAATGGAGGTATGAGATATTTAAATTTATGCCTTATTTGCATTTCTGGCAGCCACATTTGTATGCCCTTCCCAAAAGGGACGGGGCCATGTAAATGCACGTATGAAGTTCAGTACAGAAAATATAAGAGGGGGAAAGGAATGCAGTGAATTAAGAATAGGATAAATGAAGTGCCATTTAACTTTAAAAGAGAAGTATAACTCGAGGATCACGTCCAGAAGCCACCATTTTCTTTTGACCAGACAATAATATTCCTATTCAGGCACCATAACAAAAACTCTAAAACCCAAAGAGAAAGTTGACAGGAGACTGTGCTACTCCAGCTGTATTCACCTTTTTAGAGCAAGTTACACTAAAAAGGAAACATCCTGTATTTTGTTCAGACTATAAATGTTAGACGAACAAAACACATCACTGCCCATGACAAATTAACTTTCATTTCATCCATTTGGGTGATTTATTCATCATTTTGCAACTGTACTACACCCTGCTACTTTAGAGTGATGGGAAGCCATTAACTGAAAAAATAAAACAGGCAGGGGCAGAGGCCTCAAACTCATGGCTTGTGGACCGCCTACAGCCTGAGCAGTTCCAAAAATCCAGCCTGTTCAAGGCTGCTGGTCAGACCCTCTGCCATGCTCAGTCCATGCTCTACGCCCGTCTCTTCCTGCTCCACCCTCTGCCTTTGCCATTGTACCTGTGCCCTCTTGTCCTCGAGACATGGCCTCAGGGATTACTGGGGGACCAGGTGCAGACCTTGGGCCCCACACACTCACTGCAGTGGTGGGAGCCATGGTGAAGTGGAGTGATCAGGATGCTACATCACTCCACTGCCCCACACTTCCTGCTGCTGCAGTGAGTGTGGGGGAACCCTGATGCCTGCTGCTGGTCCCAGCTCACCCAGGTCTCCATGGGATAACCTGAGTTTGGGGACCGACCTATCCATAGGGTGGCTGGGGTAGTCACTGCAGGATCCCTCATAATGCGGGGCCCAAAGCAGCTGTCCTGACACATCCTAGGGATGAGACAAACTCTGCACAGACCTCTGCAGCACCACCAGAACATGCTGGCAACAATGCAAAAGTTAGAAACCAGAAGCCACTCTAGTCCTGTTGCTGCGCTGCTAGTGGTGGTAGCTGGGGTCCCTGGACATGCGGAAACATTGCTGAGCCCTCCCAGATGGGGGGTGCCTGCTGGCTGCTAGGAGTATCTGAGGCCTGGCACTGGCCCTAAGGTAAACTGAGTTCAGGAACCCTTGTTTAGGCTGCAGTATTCTCTCTACTTCACTGGCTAAATGACAATACTATACCATTTCAGACACAATTTTGTACACCTTTTAACACTAGCACAAGCTCACTTGCTCTAACTATTGTTTGCCCCTTGTATTGTCCCAAAATATATTTACAAATAGGTGAAACAATTTGGAATTACAACTAATTTAGGAAAAAAATATGAAAATTGGAGAAAAATAATTGTAACCAATGTCAAAGGAATGATAGCTCACTATGGCTGTGTCTACACGTGCACGCTACTTCGAAGTAGCGGCGCCATCTTCGAAATAGCGCCCGTCACGGCTACACTTGTTGGGTGCTATTTCGAAGCTGAAATCGATGTTAGGTGGCGAGACGTCGAAGTCACTAACCCCATGAGGGGATGGGAATTGCGCCCCACGTTGAAGTTGAACGTCGAAGTAGGGCACGTGTAGACGATCTGCGTCCCGCACCATCGAAATAGCGGGGTCCGCCATGGCGGCCATCAGCTGAGGGGTTGAGAGACGCTCTCTCTCCAGCCCCTGCGGGGCTCTATGGTCATCGGCTACGTCTACACATGCACCCAACTTCGAAATAGCTTATTTCGATGTTGCGACATCGAAATAGGCTATTTCGATGAATAACGTCTACACGTCCTCCAGGGCTGGCAACGTCGATGTTCAACTTCGACGTTGCTCAGCCCAACATCGAAATAGGCACAGCGAGGGAACGTCTACACGCCAAAGTAGCACACATCGAAATAAGGGAGCCAGGCACAGCTGCAGACAGGGTCACGGGGCGGACTCAACAGCAAGTCGCTCCCTTAAAGGGCCCCTCCCAGACACACTTTCATTAAACAGTGCAAGATACACAGAGCCAACAACTAGTTGCAGACCCTGTATATGCAGCACGGACCCCCAGCTGCAGCAGCAGCAGCCAGAAGCCCTGGGCTAAGGGCTGCTGCCCACGGTGACCACAGAGCCCCGCAAGGGCTGGAGAGAGAGTATCTCTCAACCCCCCAGCTGATGGCCGCCATGGAGGACCCCGCTATTTCGATGTTGCGGGACGCGCATCGTCTACACGTCCCTACTTCGATGTTGAACGTCGAAGTAGGGCGCTATTCCCATCCCCTCATGGGGTTAGCGACTTCGACGTCTCGCCGCCTAACGTCGATTTCAACTTCGAAATAGCGCCCAACACGTGTAGACGTGACGGGCGCTATTTCGAAGTTACTGCCGCTACTTCGAAGTAGCGTGCACGTGTAGACGCAGCTATCGTGTGCAGCAGCCCTTAGCCCAGGGCTTCTGGCTGCTGCTGCTGCAGCTGGGGATCCATGCTGCATGCACAGGGTCTGCAACCAGTTATCAGCTCTGTGGATCTTGTGTTGTTTAGTGCAACTGTGTCTGGGAGGGGCCCGCTGTTGAGTCCGCCCTGTGACCCTGTCTGCAGCTGTTCCTGGCACCCTTATTTCGATGTGTGCTACTTTGGTGTGTAGATGTTCCCTCGCAGCGCCTATTTCGATGTGGTGCTGCCCAACATCGACGTTGAACGTCGACGTTGCCAGCCCTGGAGGACGTGTAGACGTTATTCATCGAAATAGACTATTTTGATGTCGCTACATCGAAATAAGCTATTACGATGTAGAGTGCACGTGTAGACATAGCCTATATCTGAGAAAGCGAGTCTTATCCTCGAAAGCTCATGACCTAATACATTTGTTCAGTGTCTAAAGTGTTACAGGACTGCTCGTAATTTTTGAAGCTACAGATCAACAGTCACAGAGCAGTAGCTATCTGCAAAGTGATCACTTTTAGACTACTCTAAACTGAAAACTGCCTTTAACAACTTTAAGACTCTCTTTTCGTATCCTGATAAGGCAACATCGAATACATCATACGAAGACAGACATAAAATAGATAATGCAAAACATTATTGCTGACTAGGATTTAAACAGCATTTGAAGCCGGTGAAAAACATACAAATGATAATATCTAATACACAAAAAAACATGCATGTACTCATATATGTATATAATTTATTACGCGTTACCTCCATTCAGGACAGAGAATCCATTTTGCTATGCACTGTGCCCTCAAAAATCACAAAATACAACACAAATGTCCTGAAGAAGTGCTAATTTTGTTTTATTTAATCTTAAGGGTCTCTTATGCCATAACATGCATGAGAATTCATAAACAGTATTTGTTTAGCTATTTCCATATATCAGAGAGGTAGCTGAGTTAGTCTGTATTTTCAAAAACAACAAGAAGTCCTGACAAAATGGATCTTTGACCACGAAACCTTATGCTCCAAAATATCTGTTAGTCTATAAGGTGCCACAGGACTTCTTGTTGTTCTAGTTACATATATGGCTCATCACTGTATGACATGGGATCCAATCAACACAGTGGGACTAATATTTTATCTTCAGAACATCTGTGTTTAGTGGTCTCAGAGACAGAGGAGGACTAAAAGACCCCTTCACACTGCCAGCATAATTTAAAGTGGTAATAGTGCAAAGCGTATCAGGAGCAGTATCTTCACTGAATCACCAAAAACTTATTACTAAATCAACAGAGAGGTTCAAAAAGTACACAAGTATTTTAAGGGAACCTGTGGTCCTAAAAATGTCTTCGGGTAAACATGGGATCTTGCAGCTGTTATCTTGTTTTCCTTCTTCAACCAACCCCTACCCTAGGGCTAATTTCCTTAGGGGATGGGTTGATTGAAGAAAAAACAAGATAAAACTTGCAAGCTCTTCTGGTCAAGAACTATGTCTTTTTTTATTTTTTCTGAAACTTTTATTTGTGGCTAACCACAGACACTACAGCATTCAGGTTAGATATTTAACACACACCTAGTCTGTCTGTCCCCACAAGGTAGGGGCCAAACTTTTCCATTTGGTCTATAAAGTGCCTCAGACACTTTGTGGAACTGTTAAATGATTTCTTATTGTAAAGCTTTTGTTTGTAATATATTCTGTAAAACTCCGCCATGAAGCCACTGAGAGCTCCATGCCAGTCCCAAGCCTGGATGAAGGAGGAGGGTTTGTCAGATGTGTGTCGATGTGCTGACCGTCAAACAACAATATGAATGAAATCTGATCCCAATACAACCAAATGTTAAAAAATGTCAGCTCAGACACCGCCCGGATGAACAAGGTCTGTGACACCACTCAAGCAATCGGGGTTGGGTCGATAAGTTGGCTACCGAAAGAAAATTACACCTAACACATATGCTATCCATTGGAACATCCGAACACTGTGGGCAACTGGAAAATTAGAGCTGCTTCGGAAGGAAATGGAGAGATATCGATGTGATATACTTGGACTGGCACAGATGCGCTGGATGGGATCAGGAGAGATATGTGGTTGCGAAGTCATTTGGTCAGGAAATGAAACAAAGCATGAAGCAGGAGCTGGATTCCTTCTTAGCAAAACAGCTAGAAGAGCATTATTAGGATACCAACTGGTGAGTGCAAGAATGATGGTAGCATGATTCGAAGCAAAACTGTTCAACGTGTTGGTCATTCAGGTGTATGCACCCATGTCGAACAGTACGGAGGAAGAGATTGAGCTATTTTATAAAAACTTGACAAACACAGTGGAGGAGATACCGATCATTGGAGGAGACTGGAACGCGAAGGTTGGAACAGATAATAAAGGTTGGGAGAGAGCCATGGGAAGGTTTGGATATGGAGAAAGAAACGAACGAGGTAAGAAAACTATTAAGAGTTAGCTACAGAGCATGAGATGGTGATTTGCAACATGAGATTCTAACAAAAGGACTGTACAAAGTGGACATGGAGATCGAATGACGGGAAGTCAAAGAACCTGATAGATATGATTTTGATAAGAAGAAGATGGATAACGTCAGTACAGCAGTGACGAACTTTCCAAGGAGCGGATATAGACTCAGACCATAGTCTGGTGATCGCAAACATCAAGATAAAACTCAAAAATGTAAGAAAATGCAAGAGACACAGTTTAAGAATAGAAGAGATGTGGCAAGGCTATGTAAGGAAGAAACAGGGAATGCATACAGAACAGCGCTCAAAGAGAAGTTTAAGAATATCGCCACAGAGAAAGACTTACAGAAGAGAGTCGCAGGGATAGCCATCGCTATAGAAGAGGCAATTGAGCAGACTGTTCCAGAAACAGAAAAGATCAGTAAGAAGTGGATTACCCAGAAGACACTGAAGTTGGTTCAAGAGAAAAGAGCGCTGAAGACCAGAAGAGATGTTTCTGAGATGGCAGAACAGCAGTATAGGATGAAATGCAATGAGGTAAGGAAAACAGCCAGAAACGATAAGGAGAAATGGTTAGAGGAGCAATCTGAAGATACTGAGAGGTATTACGGTGAACATAAGACCAGGGAGGTGTATAAGACAATTAGGAATATTAATAGGAAATGGCAAACGAAGCAGATAGCGATCAAAGATGAGAATGAAGAAGTGCTCATGAACAGGGAGAAGATTGTGCAGCGATGGATGAGATATTGCACTGATCTATACAAACCACAGTTGGACCCGAGTGTCTCAGAGAGACTGATTGAAGAATTGAAAGAGATATCTCCACCAAGCATCGAGAGCAAAACCGATATTTCAAAGGAGGAAGTAGAAAAAGCAATGAAACAACTAAATTACAACAAGAGCCCTGAAAATGATAAGATCATGGGAGAGGTGATCAAATATGGTAGAGAAAGTATGACTCAGGAAATACACCGACTATGTAATATAACATGGAAATAAGGGAAGGTGCCTAAGGAATGGACAAGATCTGTGCTAGTGACAATACCCAAGAAAGGAAGTACATTGGAGTGCAAGAACTACAGAACCATTGCCCTAATGAGTCATCGAGGTAAGGTGCTGATGATAATACTGACTGAGAGATTAAGATCGCAGATAGAAGAACATATAGCAGACAAGCAAGCAGGGTTCAGAAAAGATAGAAGTACCATACAGCAAATATTGGCACTAAGACTGATAGCGGAGAAGGCTCGACAGAAGAACAAAAACGTATATACTTACTTCGTCGATTTTCAAAAGGCATTTGACAGCATAGATCAGAAAGTGGCTTGGGAGGTGTTGGAGTCATACGGAGTGGATAGCAGACTAATACGGTTGTTGAAAGGTATCAATGATAATGCAGAGGCAGCGGTGAGAACATGCGGGGAGTTGGGAAGTTGTTTTAAAACAAGTAGAGGTACGAGAAAAGGACACCCAATATTGCCAAGTATCTTCATCACACATCTGGAGAGAGCAATGGACAAGATCAAGGAAGAAGCAGAAGGGATATCTGTACACAGGAAAAGAATTAACAACTTGAGGTTCATGGATGATATAGTTATCATTGAGGAAGATGAGGAGAAGCTAGCGACAATGGTGCGGGTGTTAAACGAAGAAGGGAAGTGGTACAGACTGATTATGAACATTGATAAAACAAAACAATGGGATTTGGAGATAAGGAAATAGTAAGGAAGATGAGTGTGGATGGTATTGAACTAGAAAACGTAGAGAAGTTCACGTATCTGGGGAGCAACCTAACGTATGACCTAGACTATAAGAAGGAAATAGCAACCAGAAGAGCGAAAGCAAGAGCGAGTTTGAAGGCAATGGATAAGATCCGGAAAAGCAAAGCAATTAGCTTAAGAATGAAGCTGGGCGTCTTGGAAACGTGTGTATTCAGCAGCATGTTGTATGGATGTGATTATGGGTGATAATCAAAGATTCAAAAAGAAGAATATTGGCGTTTGAAAGGATTTGTTATAGAAAGATTCTGAGAATAGGATGGATGCAGAAGGTCACCAATGAGGAATTATATAAGATGATACAGCCAAAAGAGAACCTGCTGCAGAAGGTTATAAAACGGAAGCTACAATTATTTGGACATATCTGCAGAATGAACGACAAATGAAAAATCAAGACCCTAGTATTTGGCATAATGCATGGTTCAAACAGGAGAGGCAGACCCCACAGGGAATGGGCAGGTGATGTAGTAGATAGGTGCGGAGGTAGTCTACAGAAACTAAGCCATTCTGCACCGGATAGGGAAAGATGGAAAGAAATAGTACGACACATCAGACACCAACAGGCGCTGAGCCCACAGTTATTGTTGATGATGATGTTCTGTAAACTGCCAAGAAACCAATGGTCATTATCTCTACCCCAGACAAGTTCTAAGACATTTAATGATAGCAACCACCTCCACTTATGATGCAAAACTATTAGCCTGATCGCAGAATGAGAAATTTGGGCCTCAACTTGACATAAATAGTGTAATAAATATTCCACACATTTGTGAATCATTTACAAAATCAGAATACTAGACAGATTTAAAAGTTGTAGGCAACAATACATGCTTCAAACACCTGGGCATCACTGATTTCAGTCTCAATCTGTATATACATTGATACACACTATTAGGCCACTTCATTAAAAATAAAACTTAAGTGCTACTAAAACAATTAGAATGTAAGTAACTACAGAATGGGCAATTCAGTTGCTTTCTGTACATGTACAAAAGATTTCTAGGGGATGTAAAAACATAAAGGAATTTCAAACCTGATACAGTGCGTATGCACATCAAATAGACTTCATAAGTTTGCCTCAAAGTAACTTCTTCCAGAGAGGAGGATGAAAAGAAATTCATTTTTTTAAATAATGATTTGCAAAGAAAATAATACAGAAGAGCACATCAGTTTGGCTACAGCTAAATGTTTTTCTGACCTATTCAGTGTGAATTATTTTCTAAGAAAGCAGCAGTATAAAATGCATAACAAAAGGAGAGATATGGTAATTACTTTGAGTTTCAAAAACCAAATGTTCAAGACTCTCCAAAGAAACAGCCATTTTAACGCTTATTTTTAAGCTCTTCTTTTATCCAGAGACAACAATTATGGGTTTTTTTTCCAAAATGCAGTAGTGCATTGACTTCAATGGGATTTAATTCAAGCCCTTTTTGAAAGGCAAAAGTTGAAATCCTTATGTTTGACCTCTTCCACGCTTCAATCCAAGCACTGAAGTCTAATCCCAACAAAGAGATGAAGACAGGACATAAGTAAGTGTATTAATGAGATTGTGACATGCTACACCTCAAACTAGCCCCATGGAACAATCATATTCATTACTGCGATATTATTAGGATTATTTTTTCTACAAAGTATACATTCTGACATGTCAATTTAAAAATCTTGATCTGCTGAGCAGTAATATCCTGTTGAATTGTACATGCTATCATTGTATGAGAAGTTCTAAGGCACTGCTATATGTGTTACTGAAATATTCTTCAGCAACTGTGTAGCTAAAATTGACTTAGAGGTTGACTGCTGTGGCTGTCTACACAGAGGAAGGTCGATGGGAGCATCAACCTTCTTTAACCCTCGCTTCTTGTGAGGAGTTCTGGGGTCAGCTTTGACCCCGAAAAGCTCCATTTCGCACAGGTGTCAAACAAAACCACTGAAGATCAACTCTTGATCTTCCATGATAATATGGATGTAGGCTAAGTCTATGGATAACTATAAAACTAACATAAAACTTTATGCAGAGACGTAATATCAGCCTTTTCGGCTGGGAGGAGGGATAGCTGGAAAGATGCAGAACAGCATGGAAAGAAAAAAGAAAATTAATAAAGTTTTCCATATCTCCTTGCTGCTGCTTTATGACAAATCAACAGTGATGTACAGTTCTGCTTACTTCATACACCTCTACCATCCTTCTTCCCAAAAAGAGCCTATTCTAGCTCATTATATAGATTTTTATAGCAAAGATAGAAATCTCAGCTGCATTTACAGTTAGATTATTTAATCATCTCCTTAAACTGCTTTGAAATTATCCATTTAGAAGCTGCCTGATTTTTTTCCTACCCAAAGCTTTTCATATATGATCAATAACCTTTCTGAACAACTGCACTCTGCTATTTGCTCAGGAATCCAGGCCTGTTCCAGAACGTTTAGCCTTTTATTTTCTGTGGACAAAGGTTCTGATGGTCCACAAATAGCAATACCCCAATTTCAAGTTTCACCCCATGAAAGCCCATCCCATATTAAGGTTGAACATTAGAAAAATTTTCTTGTCAGGAAAAGTACAGGAAGACATTGCCTAGCAAAGTTCTGGACTCTCTAACACTCAAGATTTTTAAGAGCAGGTTAGACAAAACACCCGGCAGAAATGGCCTACATGATACTTAGCTGTGCCATTGGTACAGGGGACTCTGTTAGGGTCCTTCCAGTCCTCTGATTCTATGAATGTTGACTGGCTGGTGAGGGGATACATTCGTTTTCTGTAGGAATCTTTCATTAGGGTGTTTCCAACCTAAGGTTAGGCTTTGATTTGAATCAGACTAAATTATGAGATATTAAATACCATGTCTGTCTACTCTGAAGACAAAAGGGTGTTCAACCCTATCAAAGAATTACTGTTTACAGTTTAACATACATATTAATTTGCAACTATTATGTAATACTACTTTCTCAAGATAACTACAGGCTTTCTGACTTTTGTTTACTTTTCAATTACAATAACTAAGCAGTCGTTATTTAGTGCCACTACTAGCTACGCTTTTTCTCACTCAGATGAGGTACCCAATACCATGACCTCTTTCCTATGTTTATATTTTATTTAACTTGAGTTCTAATTACTTTTAAAGATGGAAGGCAGCATCTAGGCAGGCATTTAAACCACTTATAAATATTATTTCATGACTGGGCTGCTGAAATTTCTGGATAGGAAAAAACAATGTTCAAATAAGGAACTTAAATGTGATAATGGACATAAATACACTGTTGATAAGATAAGATAGGATAAGAAGCTGAACAGAATGTAACTGAAGAGCAAGCAATATAGCTTATTAGAGTTCAGAACTACACCCTCTCACTTCTGGGGATGGCTACCTTACGTACCCTGTGGAATTAAGAGAAAAATATATTTCCAACAATCTGAAAGGCAAAACACATTTCTCTGCATGCCAAAACTATTAAACTGATGTTACCCCATAATTCTCACCTTTCTCGATCCTGTTCCAAGGCTTTTTGTTCAGCTTCTAGACTAGCCTGCAGACCTGCCTGTTCACTGCAGCTGCTGTTCAGAATTGCAAGTTTTTGTTTTTGCTCTTCAATTTCAACATCTATTGTGGAACGCCGCTGCAAAGCAGAGTGTCTCCTTTCCAGCTTAGCTACTGCTTGCTCCAGTGCCTCTCTCTGCTGTTTTTCTCTTGATTCAAGAATTTCTTTTTCTTTTTTCCGAACTTTTTCCTCCTGACGAGCCACATTGGCTGTAAATTCAAATGTTTCTTGGAGCTGCTGCAGTTGGTTTGTGCTGGCTCTATATTGTGCAAGCTGTTCTTCTTTTTCGTCTATTTCTTTCTCAACTTGATAAAGAGTATTGTCTAACCCTAGTAGGCCTCTATCGAGGACTTCCAAAGCTCTCTGCTTTTCTTCCAACAAAGCTGGCAAGTGATTGTGCATTAGGTATTTAAGCTGGCGCTCTTTATACTGTAGCCTGTATTCTGCTGGCTTTATTTTGTCCAATTCTTCAACCATCAGTGCAGAATCCACAACATTGTCATCATCTTTCTTGAGGAGATTTAAGCATTCTTTGGGTGAATATTTTAAATGGTTCAGCATTTCATGGTCATCTGCTACTTCCTTTTCCAGATGATCCCTTTGTTGAAGTAAGTCTTTCTCCAAAATAGTTAATTGTTCTAACTGCTTTCTTTTAAAATCCATGAAATTATGCTGTGCTTTTTCTAATTCTTCACTGTCTTCATCACCTTCAGATCTGGCTTCCTTGACCCTCAAGAGAGATTCTCTAATATCTTCAAGTTCTTTTTTCTCTTCTTCAAGCCTTTGCACATCCCCTCTTTTGAGTAGCTGTATCATCACCTGTTTCTCTCGAAGCTGTCCTTCGAGATGAGCCACTTGCATCACCTGCTCCCTTTCTTGTTCTTCAAGCCTCTTCTTCTCTAATTCCAGCTTAATACACTGCTCATCTTTTTCCTTTTTTAGCTTTTCTAGTTCTCTAAAAATCTGCATTTTCTCAATTTTTTCACTATGATTAAGTTCTTGCAAGCGTTGCAGTTCTTCCTTTACTCGAGCAAAAATTTCTTCCTGTTGTTTCTTTCTCTGAAGTTCTATCTCCTGCTGTTCTCGTAGTCTTTCTTCTTCAAATTTCTCTTTTTCGGCCAGCAAGTCTTTTAACCTGCTTTCAATGTGAACACTGCGCCGTTTCAGGCTCTCCTCCTGTTTCCGGATTTCCAGCTGTACTATTTCTGTTTCCTTGCGCTGTGACTCCACCTCCTGCTGCATTCTCTCTAGTTCTGCCTTGTCCGATTTTTGTTTTTCTTCCATTTCTTCAATCAGTTTCCTAAAATAAAAAATATGTACAATAGGCATTTGATATTTATGCTTCCAAAACATTACTTCTCTTTCCAAAATATGGTCAAAATATTTCTAGACATTAACAGGGTTTTGAAGAGGTTCTAAAAGCACATACCAGCTTTTTTGTTTAAAGAGAATTTTATTCCAGTGCTTTTTAATTTGCTTAGGAACATGCCTTCAGAATTAAGTAGCTTATATTTAACTCGGTTTCTGGAAAAATGCATAGGTTATCAGATTCAGATTACTTCAAGCAAAGCTTTACCTGACAAGCAGATACACTACAGAACTGAAGTATATTGAATGATCATGAAATTTTCTTTGAACCGTACGTACATGAAATTGCATGAAGTTAATTCATGTCAGTAATAGCTAAACTACATGTTTAAGCCGCAATAACTCCATTGAATACAATAATACTCATTAAATACATATTGCAGAATAAGGGTCGGGTATGAAGAAAATTATTAGATATAAAAAAAAAATATCACACCCGGCACTTTTGCTTGAGTCAACTGTTTTAATTCATCAAACTTCACTTTTTTAGGGAACCTCCCTTTGTAAATGGCATATTTGGCTGGAAGTGTTGGTGTAGCTGCTGTCTCCTAGAGATGGTCATCTCTTCCTGACACAGAATGTAACTCTCCTCGTATAATCTCTCAGGGCAGAGGCGGAGGGAGGGGAGTTTAAAGATTAGTTTTGAGGGAGAGTAGCAAAAGCCAAGCTACACAACAAAATCTGAACTCAGAACAAACATATGTATATTCAAGCACAGTGAGCAAACAGGAAGGCTGGTCCAGTGGTTAGGGCATTAGATTAAGGCTTGGACTTCAAGTCCCTGAACCTCCTGTGTGAACTTAGGCAAGTTACTTGCTTCTTTTAGTTTCCCCATCTGTAAAATGGGGACAACAGTACTTACCTACTTCACAGGTATGTTCTGAGAATAAATTAATTGAAGGTTCAGGCACAATTGACATTGAGATTATGGGATACATAAATACCTTAGAGAGGTAGTAGGCAAGTTACCTTTTACTTTCTAATTTTTCCAGCTCCTCTCGTTGTTGTCTCTCAAATTCTAGTCTAAATAAAAAGTTAGGGAAAAGAGGATCATTTTTTGAAAGGTATGCAACAGAAACAAAGCATGGTACATTTTACATCATGGTTTCTATTTTAAAAGTTTACTTTAATATTGGGGCCTGGCAAGTTTTATAGAGCATATTAAACTATTGTAATAATTGAAAATACTTCCTTAAATATGGCCACAAATTAGATTCTGTGCCGCTGGGCACTTGTCTGGAAGCTGAAAACTAAATGAACTTCTGGGAAGAAACTATTTAAATTGCAAAGTTAAACAAGACAGATAAACGATTAGCACAGCCTCTGCAAATTAACTATATGCAGACATGGCAATCAATATATAGAAATTGAGTTTCTCTACCTTAGACAGATCGGTCCTTTTACAGGGAATAGACTGCCACAGGAGGTAGAGAGAAACAAAGTGATCAATTAAGAAAGAAACTGATGGAATAAATGTCAAGAGAACAGCAGTGAAGAATATTTTAAAGCGACAACCTAGCTACAAAATTAGCTTTAACAACAAACAAATGCTCAGACCATTAGCTTTTCTTTATGAAAGAGTATATGTGTTAGGCTTACATACTTCAAGCAATAGTCATTCATTGACACTAACTCTAAATTAAACATCTATTCCCACAAGTTAGAGTTATTTTCCCAATGCCTGCTTTTCGTATGCCAATAATTGGTATTCAGCTTTCATGTTCCTTTCACTTATGAACTGGGCACAATCTTGAAAAAGCTAAAGGTATTTGAATTTCAAAAGGCCCTCAATGGAGCATGAAAGCTATTTCTTCTCTTAATAAGGAAACACTCATGGTAATTCAGTCGTTATAATACAGCTAACAAAAAACATCAGGCAGAGATAAAATGAAAGAAAGGTATAAAACCCTATTTTATGGTATCAAAATCTTTGGATTCACAGGCATTCAATATTTGGGGGTGTTACTAGTATTTTTAATACTGCTAGGAATATGTGAAGCATTAGAAGCATCAAGTCTCTGAAGCTCTTGAACAGGAGACTTTCACTATTTAAAGCTAAATAAAATATTGATCAAAAGACTTCTCCCAAGGGTCATCACCTACATTTTCATAAGAAATATTTTTATATTAAGAAATTAGTTGAAAGGTATTTGTATAAATACATGTACTGTGTCCAAAACAATAGTAAATAAAGCACAACAGTCCACCACAGAAAGGGAAAGAGAAGCATTATATGGTACAGGTATAACTGCAAGATAAAATATACAACAGCAACAGCCTACTGTTTAAATCAAAGAGTGGATTTCTTGTACTCTAGGCACCTCCGACAAACAGTTAAATACAGAACACATCAATAATGAGCCACACAACACTCCACAAATGTAACCTCAGTGACTGTGAAATGAACCATAACAAATCTCACTTCATCCTCAAAAACTTTTAAAAATAAAGTATCCAGTGCTAGCTTAATTGCAGTTTAAAAAGTAGTCTGAGTAAGGATTTGCTCCACTATAAGCATATGCAGTGAGAAGCCATTATAGTAGAGTTAACTTAGGTTCTGAGAGGCCTACTTTTTCATATCTTTCCTGTCAGCAGTAACACAAGCAGCCTGCCAGTAAAACATGGCATGAGGGGCTTTTTGCAAACTTTTTTTTTCCTTCACCCTGTTTATGAGAAAAGTTAAGGTCAGACAGGTCATATTAGTAATGTTAAGACATTTACGTAAATCTTTGATATCAGTGACACTTTTCTGATGTCAGCTGGTGCTCAAGCTCCCCGCAACCTTGACTGGAAAGGTGTGATATTGCCAATTGAATTCGAATAAGGGTCACCCAATGGTGTTTCCCCCTCAACCTTTTATCAGAAGTTGATCTTGGGACACACATATGTTGAGGTCATCCAGAAATTTGGGGTATTGTTGACTGTCAAGGATTCTATCAAGTAGAGCTTAATTTAGCATCACTATAAGTACTATAAGGTAGAATGGGTAAAAAAAACCCTCACTGCCTGGGGGATGTGTGCCAGATGGAATCTGCCCCAGAGTAGATCTTTCATCCCAATTGGCTCTCTCTCTCTCTCTTCTACCTCTGTTGTGTTCGCTGTCACTTCTTGAACAAACTTTTGTTTTTCCTCTTTAACTTAACCTAAATTCTACCCACTGCAGTAACACCTTCCTCACTGATTGAAGCCAGCTGGCCTCAGCTTCTAGAGGATTCAAAGCAATCAGTGGGTATTGCATCCTGCATGCCTAGCATAAGTTTAAGCCACAAATGCAGTCACTTAAACTTGTATTACTGTAGTAACATTGTTAAGTAAAACCTTTAATTGTAACCTGATATTATCTGTGTTAAACATCTTCAGTTTGTAGCTGTTAAGTGCTGCTTGAATATCATTGTGCTCCTAAAATTAACAAACCATAAGGGCCGCAAAAAGTATTCTCTGTGTAATCACTGGAAAGCCAAAATAACTCACCTCTAGCCTGGAGACAGACTCTACCTCAGACTCCTTTTGTTAACTCGGGAAAGGTACAAACCTTAATCTTTGAACTTTAAAAGTCAGATTGGCAAGCGATCCCAAATCTATAGATGTTACTACTGTTCCCCACTGAGTTAACAATAAGCGTATCCTAAACATTAAGGGGTTAGAGTTACAGCAGACCAAAATGAGAAACACATTCTAAAGGAATAGAACCCTCAAAGATTACCCTGCTGATAAGCCACTCCTGCTTGTAACAAGCGGACTAACCAGTGTGCCTCTGCTATCTCAGATTCAGCAGTATGGTACAGAAAGAGAAGAAGTTTCTCCAGAAGACAGACCTACTTAGCACTGTATAGATCAATTCCAACAACCAGGACTTTATCCAGAAACACACAAAAAGTCAGAGCAGATCACAAAACACAGTCTGAATGCAGTCTTCATGGGATACTTCACAGAGGTATGTTACTGTGTTCTTCACTAGCTGTAGCTCAGAAATAGGATACAGAACAATACTGTAGAGAAGTGCGTGGGTTATAAAAAACATGAATTACAAATGTGTAGTCTATAACAGGAAAGAAAAGACGCAAGCTTGTTGAAAAATGAAAGTGAAAGCTGCTTTGGGTACCAATGAATGACGACAGCCCAACAAGAACTAGGAATACAACAGGACTATCAGATTGTGGACAGAAGTAACACAGGGTGGGGAAGTATTCCTCACAGATATTGATGAATATAAATTTGCCATACTTGTCATTGTCTTCTTCCATATCACTTCTGTTTTACCAGGATTGCCAGAGACCATTAACTATCAACCACACTCACACCTCAACAAGACATTGGGAAAGTAACTCAGCTCCACTGTCAGGGTCATACTATATTCAGCTAGCATACAGCACACTAAGAACAACATAACCGTATGCTTCCTTATTACTAGACTCAGACACATTATTCAAGGGAGAAGACAAAAGTGAACTTTGGGGAACTTCATACAAGAACAGCCTACAGGTAGAAGAGCAGTTCTTGTTTGGAATAAACCCACTTAAAGCAGTGCTATCAACTCTTACCAAGATCCAAAGCATATCAACATAACCTCATGATCAATGGTATCAAAGACAGCTAACAGAACTAATACTAATGAATATTTGAAGCCAAGTATAAACTGGTATATTGGTGATTTCAATGAAGCTTGGCCAATTTAAACCAGCTGAAGAACAGACATCAGCTATTCATGGACCACCAGGAAGTAGTTCATACTCAGTCAAAGGTCAGAGAATTGAGGTATGTAGCTCGTGTGAGCTACCCTACAAAAAAACGTCTCAATAATCCTTACCACAAGGACTGGTGGTGGTTTCCTGAGCAAAAGTCACACCAAACAGTCTTAAACACATCAGGCTGCCAACTTCTCTCAAAAGTAAAGGTTGTGAATTTCCACCCAATACAATGGTATTTCCTTGCTGGCCTTCAGTAACTATTAAAGACATAGATTTATATTGTTTATATTCTCCAAACATTTTCAATAGCTCTGAATGCCACTGCTTAGAACTCAAGCAGAGATGATGCAGAGTTTACTTCCTCATGCTAAAGATGCACCAAGTTGGGCTGGAATCAGAATACAGTTTCACATAAAATAATTTCCTTACAACAAGAAATACACAAATTAGCATTCAGGTGGACACAATCACAATTCACCAAGCTGTCTATGACTTAAAGAAATCTGATTTAGGTTTTCCAAAATACTTCTAGGACAAAAACCCTCTACTTGCCTTTCCATGCAACTATTACATAAGAGATTTTAAATTCTTTATGAGTTGATAAGTTTCTCAGAGACTTCCATCAGCATTCTAGCTTTCCGTCTCCCTTCTCCTTCAGTTGTTGCTAGCCACCATTTGTGAACAAGGATGACTATGAAGGAAAAGCTGGGAGGGGAGTGCGTATATAGGCCACTTCAGTGGTTGGGGATATAAGAGTAATACAGAAATGTTAACTACACAAGGGCCTTCAGAAGGGTGAGATGAAGATCAGACAGCTAGCAGAGGAGAAGCGAGCCCACAGAAAGCACAGTAAGGACCTGCAAGACACCCATTACACATGCAACAGATGCAGCAAGGACTGTCACTCTCGTGTGGGCCTTCACAGTCACAGTCGACGCTGCAAATGATGATCTCAAATGGAACTACGAAGGGTGCAATCCATAGTCTACGTAGACTGAAGAATGCTGCTGCTACTACTTCTACTACTACAGAAATGCAAACCTTCAACTCAGCTATCCACCAGAGGAAAATCTTTCTCCCTCAGAGCCCTTCAAAAATGCTCTGGCACTATTAATTTCCCAACAGAGACCAGCAAAAAGTCAACTGAAGTATAAATAACTTATAGCTGTTTCCACATCCTTTATTATTTGTTAGCAGCACTTGGAGTTAAGTGAAATTAAACTACTAAAATTAGATTGACATATTGTAAAAAAAATCACTACTATCATACCTAAAAAGTTTGACATCACTGTCAATTTTACAAGCATAAGCGTAAGATTTTTATTTATTATTTAACTTTTTCCCCCCAGTTTCCTTCAGTGAAAAAATCCTTACATTTCCGTAACATACAATAGTTACTAAAATCATAGAATATAATCAAAATAAAGAAAAATTCTACATTCATTTGAAAATAATAAATAGACAGAGGGGCAATATGATAGAGGTATATAAAATCATGAATGGTGTGGAGAAAGTGAATATAGAAAAATTATTTACCTTTTCCCATAATACAAGAACTAGGGGACACCAAATGAAATTGATGGGTAGTAGGTTCAAAACTAATAAAAGGAATTTTTTCTTCACACAGCGCACAGTCAACCTGTGGAACTCCTTGCTGGAGGAAGCTGTGAAGGTCAGGACTCTATTAGGGTTTAAAAAAGAGCTTGATAAATTTTTGCAGGTTAGGTCCATAAATGGCTATTAGCCAGGGGTAAAGTATGGTGCCCTAGCCTTCAGGACAAGGGCAGGAGATGGATGGCAGGAGATAAATCACTTGATCATTGTCTTCTGTTCCCCTTCTCTGGGGCACCTGGCATTGGCCACTGTCGGCAGACGGGATACTGGGCTGGATGGACCTTTGGTCTGACCCCGTATGGCCATTCTTATGTTCTTATGACATCAGGGATCAAAAGCTGCGCTTTGTTCTTTTGTACAGTTCCCACAATAGAATTTAATCTGATTTATCTGGTGTTAAATTGACACCATTATCCATCACGAAATAAAACTTTCAGCACTACATACCAGGTAAATACATTGCAGATATGCTGCTCAGTAAATTAGGCCAATTCGACTACACAATACTGCAGTAACTTAATTTAGGCAGCACAACAACTTGTACTGTTGCTGATGATAAGCTATTTAGGCAAGACTGAGTGCTGGCAAGCTACAAAAATGTTACAATGCTAAGTCAGCACCCCCCAAATTATACAGTTAATAAAAAAACCTAAATATATTATGACCAAAGATTTCTCATAAGTGGTTTTAAAGTTATGGTAAAATTAAAGAGACAAGGTTCTCAAGTGACATCTTCAATATAAATCTACAAGGAAAAACTATTTTATCTGAAACTTATTAGCTGAAGTAGTGTTGAATGACACTAGGTGAATATAAACAGAACAAAACATTTTGGACAGTACACCAAAATTTTATTTAATATGGCACTACATTCTACAGGACAACAAAAGTAAAACTAGCCCTGCCTGAAGCCATCATAACGGAACAAAATGAATTTTAAGAAATTCTTTTAGAGAACTGCACTATTCCACAAAAGCTTGTCTTCTTTATGTGTCACACAATTCTCAGTGAATGGAAACAGCAAAGAAAAAAGACCCATTTATAGAGGGGGAAGAAGATGCAGAAAGTACAACTACTTCCATCAATAAGCCAACATTTATCAAGTTACCACACAGTTGCACCTGGAATATTACAGTAATAACCTGCTATGGATCTGTCGCAAGTAAAGCTGTTGTCAAATGTTCAGCTTTTTTTTTTTTTTTAAACAGTAAGTACTAATTCAGACTACATTATTGCCATACTAGTAAGCTTAGATGCAGTTCTGGCTCTGCAAACAACAAAACTTATCTGAAAGGCTTTGGAGTGGGGGGGGACTTTTTATTTGTTTTGTTTTGTTGTTTTAAATAATGCAACATGGTAATTCTCGGTTTTAGATATACAAAACATTATGTTAATTCTTATCACCACATCAGATGACACTGTCTTCATAATACTGCACAAAATTTGCTATTTTTACCTGCTTGCACCGTTGGGATGTCTTCATGGCCAGGTTAGCAGCAGTATATATTTTAGCTAATACGTGAAAGCTCATGAAAATGCACTGAGCACATAAGCAGATAAATAATTGTAATGATCACAAGATACGAGGTTGAACAATTTTAAAAAATAAGTTTACATCTCATCTCTTCTGCTCACTGAGGCAAAAAAAGTGAAAATTCTCTCCCTAGTCTTTAAAATCTTTGCATAGTATACTGCTGTCTTTTATATTCTTATTTTATCTATTCTCTACTTCTCCTTTCCATTTTCCTTTTCTTACTTTCTAGGCACCTACTTTATTAGTTTGTTTTCTTTCCCTGTTCAGTTGATTCCCAAGGTTTTTCTTTTTACAAGTAGCTAATCCCCCTCCAAAAATCTACCTTTTATTGTTTCATACAAAAATCGACTATTTATTCTGTACTGGTGGTTTCAAAATAGTATAGTTTTCGGAAGGCTTCCAAATGTTTAAGAGCTGGAAGAGGATATGCAGATAGCCTTCAAAGATTCACACTTAAGCACAGGTCTTCTGACATTGGGAAAAAATACCAGATGCACACATACCTCATTTAGATACTTGCTGTAAAAACTGATTGTCAACTGAGGACAAAACAAGTGCTGTTACAGGTATCTAAATCAGCCTCATACAACAGAACCTCAGAGTTATGAACTAACAGGTCGACCACACATCTCATTTGGAATGGGAATTACACAACTAGGCTTCAGCGGAGACAAAAAATACAAATACTGCACAGTACTGTATTAAACAAACTAATGAAACAACATGGGCAAATTTTAAAAACATTTGACAAGACAAGGAAATTGTTTTTGTGCTTTGTTTCATTTACATTACGATGGTTAAAACCACCAGCTCCTTAATATTAGGATAGAGAATACCAACCTGCTTTGAAACAGAGCTGGTTAAGCTAGTTAAAGCTGTGTGTCTCAAGATCACCTTCAGGTTGCTACAATTTTACAGGCTATACGGATCTCAATTAAATAGCAGCTGAAGCCCCATCTGCCATCCCCACCCCAGTTATCACCCCTATGTCCTCCCAGACCCTACTTCCACTCCAAGGGACTTGTAGGTGCACAAGTTCTACATATTATTTTTGCATAATATAACAGCTCTACATTTTAAGTGCAAATTTCTTGATACAGAGACAGCACTACGTTCTAGTAGGACATAAAAAAAAGAAATAGTATTTATGGTTATCTTTTTACAGTGCAAACATTTGTAATAGAAACAAGATAAAGTGAGCACAGTACACTGAACTGAAAAATAATGAGAATATTAATATTTGAAATGTACTACTCATCTTGCAAAATTTCAAAGGAAATGGGAATTCCAAGAAATTTGAAGATCTTGTAGAAAAGGAAGGGTCCATTTGCCCAAAATTCCCAGCTCCTGAACACAATCTCATCTAAGCCCTAAGTATTTTATATGATCACATAAGTAATCCTGTCTAGCAGGCATGTTCTGGCAGTAGCTGGAGATGCAATGAACACCTCCAGAGAGAAAAAAATCATTCTCAACTCTCCTATCGCATACTTTTCCATACTACACCATACCCTTAGTTTTATAATTGTGACTGAGACAGGCCTAAATACAATTTTCTTTGTCTACACTAACTGCCAAGTTGTGGTCAATACCCTGAGATATAACTCCGTAATTTACAGCTGTACTCAAGCAGCATAGAAGTCTCGAAAAGGTGTGGAGAGGCAGAATTGTAAACAAACAACTCTCCAAGAACATCTCCCCTCTCTTTAAAAGAAATAACCTTAACAGCAGTCAGTTTTTTAAATCAAACTGTTTTGGGAAGCTCAAGACATCTTTTTTAACCTCTCTCCAAAAAGATAAATGTGAAATTTATCAGCAATCAGTTCACTACCTTTTTCTCGGTGGGGGACTTTCTGGCAAAAGAGAATGGTCATGTGTGCGTGTGCGTGTGTCAAGGAAACCAAACAACATTTTGATATGTAAGCTAAGGAATTGAACCCAGTATTTATAATGAAGTTATAACTAACTATTCTATCCTGCAAATCATACAGATGTGGAGAGTAACTTCACAGTTATGAGTTAGATTTAACAGAGAACCACCAACCCACTATTAGGGCATGTAGTTCAATTTCAGACAAATTTTTAGGGTAAAAGGGACTTTAGAATTTTATCCGCCATATCCAAACATCATTACAACTCTTCAGAAGTCAATTTTTGTTGTAACACTTCAGTAAAATATTTAATTTTTTTAAAAGAAAAAGTGCCTGTTCCTTTTGAACTATCTTGTTTCCTAAAATTTCTCAAGGTTCTTCTAATTAAAAATAATTACCATGATTTCCATTTTTCTCTCTCATTCCCTCATGCTCTTGGTTAATAGTAGATACATGCCACTTTTTCACATTGTAAGTGTGGACACAGCCAGAAGCAGAATGTGTTGTGGATGGCATATGTGGGGCTACATCTACACTACCAGATAAATTTGAATTTAAGGCAGTTAGCTTGATTGTACCAAGTGACTGTCTTCACTGTAAATACCATTAGCTCGATTTACGGAGCACTAATATCAATATCCTAACATCACTGAAATAAGCTAGGCGTAGCATCAAGTTTGAATATAAAACAGGTTGGTGTGGAAGCGCCATGTGTTTGGATTGAATTCATTAGCCTCCAGAGTGGCACTGCTGACCTTGTGTCCCAGCTCCCCACTACTCACAGGACCCAGGAAACTGATTGGCGCTGCTGTACTTGGCTCCTGACTCCAGTGAGCCAGGCACAGACATGCTGGTCAGTTTCCTGGCTCCCACAAGCTTTGGGGACCCAGGAACCAGACAGCAGGATGAGCACTGCTGGTGGCGGTGATGCAGCAGGACCTGGAGTGAGGGTGCAGAATACGGGGCTGAGGGAACCGCGGGATATGTTCCCACAATGCACTGCTGCAACAGTTGATGTGTGGCTATTCAGTGTGGCAGCACTAACTCAACATTGTGGGGAAGTCAGAATATTCAAAAATCAAATTTATAAAACCCAGCATTATAAAATCGACTAATAAAATCAAATTTATCTGGTAGTGTAGACGCAGCCTGTATCATTATACAGACTTAGCAAAGTCACTGCTACAGGTTGAAAGAGATGGGAGAGGTCTTGGAACACTAATTTCCTGGCCCTATTATGCTTTTATTGCTGTAACATGCACTTGAGCAAACTCAAGTGATTTGCAGTTAGGTATTTTGTTGGAAGAGGATAAATTATACAGATGTAATTCTTAACAAGATATCTCTTGTGCAGGAAATCAGGACAAATTCTGAATTTGCTATATAATAAGTTCTACTAAACTATCTTGTTTGCACTGGTAAAACTTGCCTTCTGAACACCACACACTGCAATTTTATTAGTCTCAACCTCCGAGGTAGATGAGGCTGCTCTCTGGAATAGTGACTGTTCTCACATTTGGGGGTTGGGTTCAAAGCTCAACAGGCTGCTCACTAGTGCAAGAAGGCTCTCTTCCTGAGTAGACTTTGGAGTCTTTTATAGTTTTATCCTCCATTTCTGACATAAATATCTTAGTGTACACAGTAAGTCAATTAATGAATTGAGCATTTTATTTAAGCTGGTATTTAAACATTCATTTAAACTAACATTTTCTAAGAAAGAATTGTTATTTGTGTAATTTCTGTTTATAACATACTTACCCTGGATTATAAAGCATGAGAGTTGAGAGGTTCTCACAAGATTTTGAAAGATCAGTCATAGATAAACTGAAGGAAGACAGCAGTCCACTCTAACAAGACACAGAATTAAAAGATTATTACTAGCACTGAAGAAACCTGTGCTTACAAAAATATTTTTTTCTTACTTGACAAAACAGGTACTATTTTGATGTGCAGCAAGGCTAAAATAATCTCAACCAATGAACTACATATTAGAAACAAAAATCATTAAGAGATTCCTCAATTACTCGCCTTTCGTTTTTCCCTCAGTTTGGCAGCTTCCTTGGGATGATTAAAGCGAAACATATTGGTTCTCCCAAGTAATATAACAGCACCTGGCAGGACAAGCACACACAGAGGTTTGACATCATACTGTACCAGGAGATGTCAAATAATTTTCTCAGTCATCTGACAAGAACACTGACTTTTATAGAGTAGGACAAATGAAAAAAAGCATTATTCTAACTAAAGGTTTTTTAAAAACATTTTACACACAGCTGGAGCTTTATTAATTGTTTTGATAGGACATTTCTTGTTCTTCCCTGTTACTACTTTAAAATACACAGAAGTTCTGTCTTTCACAAACTATAAACTGACAAAAGTGGCCCTATTTTATCCAAAGATAGGCAAGCAGTGGAGATGGCAGTAGGAGCTTTCTGACACTGCTTTATATACCTCTAGGCCCATTTAGCAATCTCTCTTCTATGGTTAGAGAACAATTCAGTCTACAACACATTAAATCTCTGGACTCCTTTCTAAAAGACATCAATTATTTCAAAATGAAAACTTGTCCACTAGCCAACACAGGTAATGGCAATAACCATCAATCATGAATGGGCTGAGACAGATTTGAACCAGATACTAAACATGTAGAAGATTCCTTTATCCTGTTATCAGCTGTGCTCTCAGGCACTCTTTCATCCAACTATAGTCAGGTAAACATTGATCCAAAATTCTCTGCTACCCAAAATAGGATCATTTGATTATAACACTGAAAATCTATTTCATGAACCAAATCCCTGAATCTCTCCAATTATTAAACAACCTCCCACTACATTCAGATAGGTTAACATTTTCTGTGTTCAAACAATTACAGATGACAAATGAAAACAAATTTTGGGCAACTACTGCCAGATTTGGAAAACATTAAGGCCAATTTTAACAATACAATAATAATGACAACAAGCAGTCCTATGGCACATTAAAGACTAAAAAATTATTAGGTCATGACCTTTACTGCTATAAGAAAACTCATACTGTTTTATAATAGTCACATGTTTAGCTGGTTTCATTCCTGGTATATGGTCATCATCACAAATGGTTCTACCATAGTTTCCTATTAGTCATGTGACTACACTATTTACGTTAGGTGCTCTAGACTTGATATGTAAATATGTTGGTAATGAGAACAACAACTCTATTGCCCAAAGTAAGTATACAACTAAAATAGAAAACAGATCATGAGATGTGTGCAAATTTTACCAATTTGTAAAGGTCTCTTTCCAGTCTCGTCAGGGATTTTTAGTATTTTGTCTGAGTACTCAGAAGAGCATGAGCATCAACAAGAATAGTGTCCTCTGATTATTAAACTAAGCATTCATGTTGGCTTCCAACTTAAAGTCGCTGTGCATAACAAAGACATTCATAACAGCTCAGCTCTAGGAAGGCTCAACTACTAGGATCTGACAGCCTCATCGAATCATAGCATCCCAGAGCTCAGCCCTCAAAGGGATCAAAACCCCAAATAAATCCATCTTACTCTTTATACAAGTTTCACACAGTGAAAGCTCATAGAATTGGCTCTTTTTATCAATTAAACAGATGCATAGCTGTGTCTCAGTCCCCTATCCTGCTCCCAGCCTCCCCAGAACAGTTACGAAACCCACTGTAAATAATACACAGAAGTGGTATTACAAAAGTATAGAAGGTAGGATTTAAGTTATTGCAAGGGAAAACATACAGATCAAAATAATTCCTAACTTAAAATAAACAAAACGTGCCAGCTAAACACAATGAAGTGCATGCCATCTTGTCCTATGACCTCCCTCTCTTTTGGTCTACTTTGAACAAAACTTTGTAAAAGTTTTAACAATGTGTTTTAGATATTATGTGTATTTTGATAGGACCTATGGCATCCCATTGAACTATAGTGAGAAGTGTCTTTAGGTGTCCACACTATCTAAATAAATCTGGCTAAGGCATGATACTGGGGGTGTTATCTCCATTTTTCCAATTTGGAAGAGAGGCACAGCATGCCTGAGATGGCGTAGATCACACAAGAAGCCTGTGGCAGATCTGGATCTCCAGAGTACTAGTCTAAGGACGTATAAAGAAAACTGTATTTCCTCCCCAGATAATTGTTTATTAGTGGTCAGTCCAATTGTTTACTCAGTAGCATGGTTTCTTGAACTACCATACTAAATTATCAATTTGCTTCTGACACTATTCAAAGATTATTTACAGACAATATTTAAATACCAAACTGCAAAAACAACAATTTAATTTTGGCACACCAGTCTGTCAGACAATTCTCTTGTTGAGGTGGCTGAGGAGGGATGAATGGGGCATGTAGTTGTGCTCTGAATTCATTATGGAAATTAATATACCAAAGCTTATACACATCTTTGCAGACAATACCAAATGGTGTCATTATCATACAGAAAGGTGAAATCAAATATCCTTTGCTTTCAGTTCTGATTTAGAGTTACAGTGCTAATGCATTTCATCACAGCCTAAATCTTAAGATTTACTGCTCATGAAGGTTCATGTTCCAAAGTCATCTTGATACCAGGTCCGAAATTTGTGTGATGCAGGGGGTTGGCTTCTGTCATGAAATGCAATGAGTTAATTTTTAATGAAAGCACATGAAACAGATACCTGCTGGCCATAATCACTAGAGCTTTAGTTGTAAATCCTTTTCCATTCTACCACCACTTCATATCATCATAATTTTCTCAAACATTCTTTTTCATTCCTGGTCTCTGCCTAAAGGTTCTTTTGATTATTTTAAGATCATAGAAGGGGGACTGATTTCAGTCAAACTCCACCTATTTTGGAGAGAGTGTAAAAATCATTCACTGCAAAAACTAACCACCTTCCCATGCGACCAAGTGAAAACAAACAAATGTACTAAAACTTCAGAATGAGTATGTAGAGGAAGATTATTTGTTTCAGAAAATCTAAAAAAAATGGCTTTAAAAGTAAGTAGGAAACTTTGGAACTAGGTGATTACATGTACGTAGTAGGACACTCCATTGTTAGAGACACATGTAGGTTCCTGTGTAGCTGAGGTATTTATATGATAAGATGGACTGGATCACAGAGGTTCCCTCGAGACTGTCACCCAGTGTACTGATCATACTATTGAGCCTACCTACCTGATCTCTGGAGTGCCCCACCACCCTGTCCTGCTGAGCCAGAATCTCTGGCCTCCCCCAGAAAAGGGAGAGAGTTGGGGGTAACAGCGACCTGCAGGGTACAACAGATGTTCAAAACCGCTCAGTTCTAGGAGGGCTTAGCTACTAGGATTTGGCAGCCTCATCCAATTATAGGATCCAGGAGCTCAGCCCTCAAACGTGATCAAAATCCCAAATAAATCCATCTTACTCTTTACACAAGTTTTATACAGAGGAAGCTCAAAGAAAGAGAAGTTACTCACTGTAGTAACGGTGGTTCTTCGAGATGTGTCCCCGTGGGTGCTCCACAATAGGTGTCGGGCTCGCTCGGCGCTGCAGATCGGAACTCTTCCAGCAGTTTCTCCTGGATCGCGCATGCGCCAGCGCGCGCCGCTCCCTTGCGCGCCCCCGGCCACGTGCGCGATCCGGTCCCCGCCAGTTCCTTGACCAACCACCTTGGATGCTCCTGAAAAACACTAAACAGAGATCCGAAGCCGGAAGGATGGGCGGGTGATGGAGCACCCACGGGGACACATCTCAAAGAACCACCGTTACTACGGTAAGTAACTTCTCTTTCTTCTACGAGTGTCCCCGTGGGTGCTCCACAATAGGTGACTACCCAGCAGTAACCCAAGTAAGGAGGTGGGTAATTGGTTTATGTGCAGCTTGCCCTGAAAGGACTGCTGCCGACAGGCGGGTGTCCTCTTGGTATACCCGATGTAGTGCATAATGCTTGGCGAAGGTGTTGTAGGATGACCAAGTCGCCGCTCTACAGATGTCTTTTAACACGATGCCCTTGAAAAAGGCTGTTGATGCCTCCACTGCCCTGGTAGAGTGAGCCCTGGGCGGGGCCAGCAAAGGAGTCTTTTGAAGTTCGTAGCACATTTTTATGCAGGACACAATGTGCTTTGAGATTCTCTGTGAAGAGAGACCTTCTCCTTTTGACCTGGGAGCGAGAGATACTAGAAGCCTGTCCGTTTTCCGGAAGGACTTAGTTCTGTCTACGTAGAAGGCCAACGCCCTCCTCACGTCCAGGAGATGTAGGCGTGCCTCCTTGCTGGAGCTGTAAGGCTTCGGGTAAAACGAGGGTAAAACTATTGGTTCATTAAGGTGGAACTCTGAAGAAACTTTCAGAACAAAAGCTGGGTGCAACCGTAAGGTTACCGCCTCCTTTGAGAATACTGTGCAGGGCGGCGTTGCCATAACTGTTGCGAGCTCACTCACCCTGCGAGCTGACGTAATTGCAAGGAGGAAGGTTGTTTTTATCGTAAGGAGACGCAGGGGAACTGTGGCTAATGGTTCAAAAGGTGGACCCGTTAGCGTGCTGAGCACCAAGTCCAAGTTCCACGATGGTGGAAGCGGTTTCCGAGGGGGGTATAGGTTTACCAACCCCTTCAGGAACTTGGTAACGATAGGATGGGCAAATACCGTGGGCCCCTCCTCTGTATGCCGGAAAGCAGATATAGCTGCGAGGTGGACTTTTATCGAGGATAGGGAAAGCCCGCCACTCTTGAGGTCCAATAAGTATTCTAGTATTACAGGTATAGGAATGTCTGCTTGGCAGAACACCAGGCTGTAAATCGAGTCCATTTCTGCTCGTAAGTCTTCCTGGTGGAGGTCCTTCGGCTACTGTCCAGGACTTGTTGTACTCCCTCCGTACATGTGCTTTCTAAGGAGCTGAGCCACGGATTAGCCATGCTTGTAGGCGCAGACCCTGAGGGTGCGGGTGCACTATGGACCCCCAGGCCTGTGTGAGTAGGTCTGGCGCCACCGGAAAAGGGAGCGGTGGGCGATCCGACATGCGCAGAAGCAAGGGAAACCATTGCTGCCGGTCCCACGCTGGGACTACTAGAATCATGCGGGCTCTCTCCCTTCTGGCTTTCTGCAAGACCTTGTGGATAAGCGCTGCGGGGGGAAACGCGTAAAGTACGGGGCCCTTCCATGAAATCATGAATGCTTCCCCTAGGGAGCCCCGCCCCAATCCTGCCCTGGAGCAGTACTGGAGACACTTCTTGTTGTGCTGGGTGGCAAACAGGTCGATCTGGGGAAACCCCCATGTATGAAAGATCGGTCGTAGCAGATCGGAGCGGATCTGCCATTCGTGCGTGAGTGCGAAGCGCCTGCTCAGCTGATCCGCTTTCACATTGTGAGCGCCCGGCAAGTACAAGGCTTTCAACGTTATGTTGTTGGCAATGCACCAGTTCCACAGTCGGACTGCTTCCGCACATACAGCACAGGATCGGGCTCCTCCTTGTCGATTTATATAAAACATAGTGGAGGTATTGTCTGTATTGATCCTGACTACTTTGCCGTATATGTGGTCTCAAAAATGTTTGCAGGCGTTGAACACTGCTCTGAGCTCCAGTATGTTTATGTGCAGTGACTGTTCCACAGGGGACCATAGCCCTTGAGTCACCTTGTTGCCGATATGTGCTCCCCATCCTATGTGGGAAGCGTCGGTAGTAAGAAACATAGAGATTTGTGGTTGGTGAAAGGGTACCCCTGCTAGCAGGTTTTTGGGGTTTACCCACCACTGCAGGGATTTGCGCACCTCTGTCATGGGCGACACCACCCTGCGGACAGTGTGGGATGTCAGTTTGTAGACGCTCGCCAGCCAATGTTGCAGGCTGCGCATGTGCAATCTGGCGTTCTGCACCACAAACATCGCTGCCGCCACGTGGCCCAGCAGCTGCAAGCACTTTAAGACCGGCACCGTGGGGCTGTATGTAATGATTTGCACCACCGAACTGATGGCGCGAAAGCGGGCGTCGGGAAGGTACACCCTTGCTGTAATAGAGTTTATACGTGCCCCTATGAACTCTATGTCTTGTGTGGGGTCGGTCTTTGACTTCGCGAAATTGATGACTAGGCCCAGAGAAGAAAACGTGTCCGCTGTGACGCGTATCATGCGTAGAACCTCTGCCTTCGAGGCCCCTTTCAGTAGGCAGTTCTCCAGATATGGGAATATAAATACCAAAACCCTGGCCGTGGTGTCAGCCTACCTGCACAGACAGGGGGTAAAGACTCTGGGGGCCGAGGAGAGGCCGAACGGAAGAACTCTGTACTGGAAGTATTCCTTGCCAACCATAAAGCGGAGGAAGCGTCTGTGTGCCAGATGGATCATTATATGAAAGTAAGCATCTTGTAAGTTGAGGACTGCAAACCAATCTCCATCGTCCAGTGCCGTGAGTATGGAGGCGACTGTAATCATCCGAAAACGTTGTTTGCGTAAGTATCGGTTGAGGCCCCGAAGATTGAAGATGGGCCTCCAGCCTCCTGTTTTCTTCTCTGTGAGGAAATAGCATGAATAAAAGCCTTTCCCCTGGAATTGTTCTGGCACTCCTTCCACCGCGCCTATGAACATAAGGTGGTCCACCTCCTGTTTGAGCCTCGCCTCGTGGGTAGCGTCCCTGAGGTGGGGCCTGGAGGGAGGTTTCGGCGGTGGGAACAACTGAAAGGGGATCGCGTAACCCATGGCTATGATCTCCAACACCCATTTGTCTGCGGTGATCTTTTGCCATTGGGAGTGAAACGGTCTGAGGCGATGATGGAACAAGAGATGGGAGTGGCATTGCGCGATGGTGGTGATAGTGCAGCCCTCGACATGCCCGTCAAACTTGTTGCCTTTGGGCCTGCCCCGAGGATGTACGGCTTTGTTGAGAATGTCACCTGGGAGTTCTGTACTGTTGCTGCTGTTGATGTCGCCCTTGGTCGTAGCCCCGTTGATACCGCGCACGCTGTGGTTGGTATGGGTAGCGTCTTTGCTGAGGGTAATATTTTTTCTTCCTATACAGAGGGGTACAAATACCCAGGGTTCTAAGTGTAGCTCTCGAGTCCTTACTGGAGTGGAGGACCGAGTCGGTTGAGTCTGCGAACAACTTTTGCGTGTCAAAGGGAAGATCCACAATCTTCGCCTGTGGGTCCTTCGGGATACCGGATGTCTGGAGCCAGGATTCTCTACGCATGACCACTGCTATAGCCGTTGAGCGTGCCTCCGTATCTGCCACGTCCAGGGCAATCTGGACTCCCATCCTCGAAGCTGCATAGCCCTCTTGCACAATTGCCTGAAACACCGGCTTCTTATCTTCCGGAAGTGAGTCCATGAGAGAAGTAAGCCTGGAGTAATTATCAAAATTATGGTTCGCTAGGTGTGCCACATAATTTGCCACTCTCAATAGCAGGGTGGAAGAGGAATATACTTTCCTGCCAAACAGCTCTAGCTTCTTGGCATCTTTGTCTGATCCCCCCGATTTGTACTGAGAAGTCTTTGATCTCTGCTGGGACGATTCAACCACCAGTGAGTTTGGTTGTGGGTGACTGAAGAGGAACTCCATGCCCTTTGCCGGGACAAAGTACTTCTTATCCGCTCTCTTGTTCATAGGCGGGGTGGAGGCCGGGGTCTGCCATATGGTAGTGGCTGACTCCATAATGGCTTCGTCCAGCGGGACAGCAATTTTGGATGAAGCCGGGGGTCTCAAATTTTTCAGGAGTTTGTGATGTTTCTCCTGCACTTCTGCTGTTTGGATGGCTTACGTGAAAGCCACCCTTTTAAACATCTCCCGAAACTGTTTGAGGTCATCCGGGGGAGCAACATCCCCGGGGGCCGTGGCCTCATCTGGGGAGGATGAGGAGGAACCACGAGGGTAAACCTCCCTCGAACTCTCAGGTTCCTGCGGCCGATGATACACCCGCTCACTGGAGGACTGCAAAGGGAAATCTCAGGGTTCTAAAATTAATTCCCCTTGAGATCGCTGTGTTTGCATCCCCAGCCAGGAGTGTCCCCAGGGGTATTGGACAGCAGGAGGGGACCTGCCCCTGGGTGTAGGCCCAGGGTGTCTGTGTCCAGCATGATAAGGACGACCATGGCAGCACGGGCACGGGTCCGGGGATGGAGACCTGGACCACTCCCGGGGTGTGTACCCCCGATGTCTGGGAGAGCGAGATCTCCGCGACGACACAGATAGCGGTGAAACTGGTTTGTGATAGTACTCCAAGGGATCCAGTCCCAGGAAGGGCGAAGGTGGCCCAAGCCATGGTGACATTGGCTGGAGGAACGGAGAAGGGGGTTCTGGATAGGCCGGTGGAGACCCCGACCTTCTGGGTGGCGTGTGCAGCATAAGGGGAGGGCTTGTTGATAGCAGCAGTGCAGCCCTATCTGGAGAAGGGCTGCGGTGCTGGGTTTTTCCTTTTACCTTTCCCCTCCCCTACGGGGCTGGCGCCGCCCCCTCCTGCACCGGGGATCTCGGCCCCGCTGTCGGCGCCGCGTTCAGCCCGCTCAGCTGCGGTGCCACGCAGATAGCGTCCTCCGGTGCCTGCAGGCTCCTTGCCTGTTGGCCCTGCACCGTTGGTGCCGCGGGAGTCAGTGCCGCCTGTGGCGGTGCCGCCGGTTCCGGTGCTTGCCTGGCCGCTGCTCTAGGTGCCGCGCATGCTGGCTGTTTTGTAATTGGAGGCTCAGCGTCTGCCACATGCGCTGCTGCTTGTCTGAGTATGCGGCTGAGGGCTGTGTGCTCCGCCCGTCCCGCTTGCTGAACCCGCCGGCAAGGATTGGGCTGGGGAGAGCTTCCTCCATTTCTGCACCAAGGGGGTGAGAAAAGCCGCCTTCCTCTTGTAGAGCCCAGAGGGCCCTTCTGGTTGAGGCCTCTCCGGCAAGTCCGGCTGGAGAGCCTTATCAAACAGGAGCATTTTAAGCCGCATTTCTCTGTCTTTCCTGGCCCTGGCTGTGAGCTTAGCACAGTGGGAACACTTCTGGGTAACGTGTGATTCCCCCAGGCACCGGATGCATTCACTATGCCCATCGGAGGCCGGCACAGATTCGCAGCAAGACTCACACTTTTTAAAGCCTGAAGAGGACTTGCAGTGAGTCTTTTTACTGTTAATAGGGTACCTGACACTTAATTTGTGCCTGTTTACCCGAGTCGCAGACAACGGCCTGCAAGGGGAGGCCTACTGGCCTTCACGTCCACTTGTCTTCTCCACTCCTCTCTCTCTTTTTATTATACATATATATATATATATACATACACACATATATATATTTTATATTCTCTTGCTCTCTCTCTCTCTCTCTCTTTTTTTTTTTAAACCAGAAAAAAAAAAACAACAACAATTTACACATAGAAACACTATCTAATCTGACTCTGGCCGTAGCCTGAGCGGATTCCGTCTGCAGCCGATGGCAGTTGAGAAGGAACTGGCGGGGACCGGATCGCACACGTGGCCAGGGGTGCACAAGGGAGCGGCACGCGCCAGCGCATGCGCAATCCAGGAGAAACTGCTGGAAGAGTTCCGATCTGCGGTGCCGGGCGAGCCCAACACCTATTGTGGAGCACCCACGGAGACACTTGTAGAAGAATTTACTCTTTTTATCAATAAAAAAAGAGTAATAGCTGTTGCTCACTCCCCACCCTGGGAATACTTATTTACACTGGGTTTCATAATAAAAAGATGTATAAAAGTAGGATTTAAGTTACTGCAAGGGAAAACATACAGATCTAAACAAATTACAAACCCAAAATAAACAAAACATATCAGTTAAACACAATACACTAAGGCTGCATCTGCATTAGCAAGATCTTTCGAAAGATTTTTTTGAAAGAAGGGGGCTCTTTCGAAAGATCCCCAACAGCATCTACAGTAAACCCTCAATATACACACAATCAAGATGCACATCTCAGGTTATGTGGCTGACATCCCTAACTGCAGCAGGAAACTGCTCCTGTCAGGGGCAGCAGCTGCAATTCAGGCAGTGGTTTTTCCCTTCTCCTGTCAGGGATGGCAGCCTGACTCATGCCTGCTGTTCCTGACAGATTCATGATTATAGAGATATACCTATCTCACAGAATTAGAAGGGACCTTCAGAGATCATCAAGTACAGTCCCCTGCCCTCACAGCAGAACCTATCACTGGCAGATTTTATTTTTAATCTATTTGGCCCGGATCCCTAAATGGCCACCTCCGGTACTGTGCTCACAACCCTGGTTTAGCAGGCCAATGCTCAAACCACTGAGCCACCCCATCCCTGCTCCTGTCAGGGACAGCAGCCTGACGCACGGCTGCCACCTGACAGGAAACTACTCCTGTCAGGGGCAGCAGCTGACAGGAGCAGTTTTTTGGTCCCCGGAGTGGCAGGAGGCTGGGAACCAGGCAGCAGCCTGTCATCCAGCTCCCCTCCACTTGCACAGGTGGGAAACTGATCAGGACAGAAGCCCTGGTTAGTTTCCTGGCTCCAACCAGTGGAACCACCTGGTTCCCAGCTCCACACCACTCTGGGGACCAGGAAACTGACCAATTGGTCAGTTTCCCAGGTCCCACAAGCAGCAGGGAGAGGGGAACCAGACTTCCCCCAGGTTCCTGGCTCCCTGCCACTGTGGGAGCTAGAAAACTAACTAGGTCTGATGAGCTGGTCAGTTTCTTGGCTCTTGCAAGCCAAGGGGAGCTGAAAACAGGAGTGGGGGGATGTTGCAGAAATGCAACCCCGGTGTAACTCGAGGGTTTACTGTATACACAAAAAGCATTCTTTCAAAAATAAATTGAAAGAACGTGTCACGCCTTTCAAAAATCACTCACATGTTCCAGGTCAGCCATGAAAATATTGGCATATTGAGGGGCCATGCGGTACCCATAGCTGTGCCACTGATTTGAAGGTATATATTGTCACCAAATCTGAAATAGCTGTGTGTGAGGCTAAAGTTACAGAGCTCAGCCATCAGATGTGCTGTAGCACCATCAGGGATACTGTTCCAGACAGCATTTATTCCATCTTTGTGTGGGATGTTGGTACAGAGAGCCTCTACATCCATGGTGGCTAGGATAGTGTTTTCTGGCAGGTCATCAACGTATTGCAGTTTCCTCAGGAAGTCAGTGGTGTCTCGGAGATAGCTGGGAGTGCTAGTGGCATGGGGTCTGAGGAGAGAGTCCACATAACCAAACAGTCCTTCAGTGAGAGTGCCAATGCCCGAGATGATGGGGCATCCAGGATTTCCAGGTTTGTGGATCTTGGGTAGTAGGTAGAATAGCCCTGGATGGGGCTCTAGAGGTGTGTTGGTATAGATGTGTTCTTGTGCTTGTGCAGGGAGTGTCCTGAGCAGATGGTGTAGTTTCTTAGTGTATTCCCTGGTGGGATCTGAGGAAAGTAGCCTGTAAAATCTGGTATCGGAGAGCTGTCTGGAAGCCTCCTTCTGGTAGTCAGACCTGTTCATGATTACAGTAGCCCCTCCTTTATCTGCCTCTTTGATTATAATGTCAGAGTTGTTTCTGAGGCTGTGGATGGCATTGCGTTCTGCACGACTGAGGTTGTGAGGCAAACGATGCTGTTTCTCCACAATTTCTGCCTGTGGGCATCGGCGGAAGCATTCTATGTATAGGTCCAGACTGTTATTTCTACCCTCAGGAGGAGTCCATGTCGAGTTATTCTTCTTGTGCTGCTGGGAGGGTATCTGCATAATGGTGTGCTGGTCAGTGTTGTGTTGAAAGTATTCTTTGAGTCTGAGACAGTGAAAGTAGGCTTCCAGATCACCGCAGAACTGTATTATGTTCGTGCAGGTGGTGGGGCAAAAAAAGAGTCCCCGAGAAAGAGCAGACTCTTCTGCTGAGCTGAATGTATAGCTGGACAGATTGACGATATTGCTGGCTGAGTTAGTGGCACCACTGCTGTGGCTCTGTGTGGCAGGCAGGAGTTTAGACAGCTTGCAGTCCTTTTTCCTCTGTAGAGTAGTGAAGTGTCTAATGTAAATCTCCTGTCTTATTTTAGTAAAGTTCAGCGGTGTGGAAGTTTGTATTGAAGGTTGGTTTTCTGTGAAAGACTCCAGATTTGAGAGCTCTTCTTTGATGTTCTCCTGTTTGTTGTACAGCATGCTGATTAGGTGGTTCCTCAGTTTCTTCGAGAGTGTATGGCATAATCTCTCACTGTAGTCTGTGCAGTATGTAGACTGCAAAGGATTTTTCACCTTTAGTCCATTTGATATCCATCAGATATCAGAAATGGCAATATAAGAAAACTCGTAGGAGAGCACTTCAATTTCCCAGGCCACACAGTAGCAGACTTAGAAGTAGCTATCACACAGCAAAAAAATTTCAAGACCAGACTCCAAAGAGAAACTGCTGAGCTACAATTCATCTGCAAATTTGACACCCTCAGCTCAGGCTTAAACAAAGACTGTTAATGACTGGCTAAATACACAAAGCAGCTTCCTCTCCCTTGGTGTTCACACCTCCAGATCAACTGCTGGTAGTAGGCCTCATCCTTCCTGACTGAGCTAACCTTGTTATCCCCACCCTTGCTCTGGCTTATTTATACCTGGCTCTGCAGATTTCCATGACCAGCATCTGATGAAGTGAGTCTTTGCTCACGAAAGCTCATGCTCAAAACTTGTCGGTTAGTCTATAAGATGTGACAGGACCCTTCGTTACTGTTACAAATTCAAAATAGATTCCAGCACCAAATGATATTATTAAGTGTCTGTGTAGGATCAACCACATTTACTGGCCCTGTTTCATATTCAAGTTACGTATATTCATATTCAAAACACTTTCATAAAAAACCATGAGGGTGTGGTGTGACTCACATCATAATAAAAATGATTGTTAGGTACTTCACTAAGCCCTTGTAAAACAGGGAATGTTATTCACATTTTACACAGGGGGGCTTATAATTTTACAGAATGTATTATTCTATTACTAAAGCATGACTATACATTTTTTGCTTTTGCTTGAAAGCAGGTACTTGAGATAGTAGCAAGATTCTAACAAAAACCATACGAGTCTAGCCAAAGTTTGCAAAATACGTGCTAAACAGGAGGTCATACTTCCCAAGATTACATGACTGTATAACAATTCACCATCAGAATTCATAGTTGCAAACCACAGTTAATTCCTTTATGAAAACGTAACTGGATTTGCTATGGGTTGTGTAATTAATTTAAAGATATACAAGAAGGAAACATAAGAGTAAGCAGCAAAGGAGAGGGTTTATCAGATAGAATCAAAAGTGAGAAACATGTTCCCTATCACTTGCATGGTAAAGTAACTGTTTCTTCCGGTTTCAACAGGAAGAAAATGTTTGAAATGAAGTAAAATATGTGGATGTTCTGTATGCTGTATCAATAAATATATGCTCAGCACAATAAAAACGTAATGTTGCAACTATAAACACTAATACAGAGTAAGAATCTTCCTAATCATGAGGTAAAAGTCATTTTAGTTGGATTAATAATTAATAATTAATAATATTTATAATTAATAAAAATGGGAATTTTTTAACATAAAAATTTGTACATTGGAGATGGTATTTTGGCCTAAATCTGGATTCAAATTGGATTTAGGCTGGAGTTTAATCAAAAGGGAAAACAGGCAAATATTTAAATATGGATTTGACAGTGCCAAAATTCTCCCAAGATATTTTCAATAGGTGAAAATATTACAGTAGGTTGTATTTAGACAAAAGACACAATTAATTACAATTAACAAATATCTGAGGTAATTTGGAGAAGAAGGAGGTGATAATTATGAGCATTTATTCATAGGGAAATGTAAACACTATAACACATTTCCAAATAAATGGTAATTCACTAATGAAAGGACACATTTAAAAGTCTCAGCAATAAGTTACAAATACCTGGAGCACATATTTAAAGCTGTTGAGATGCCAGGTTGAGAGAATAAACATTAATACTCAATGCTAAGGTGTGTGTATTACAGAACAGCATGACAATTAGCTAGCTTAGTGGTTTTGATACATACTCGTATATAAGTTTAGCTCCTCGTATTAAGATGGAGTCTGTGCTGCAGGCAACTTTGGCCAAGAAAAGGCATTTGCAGGAATGTAGCAGGTCACCTCCTTTCAATACCACATGAACTCTTTTGCACCCCATTGAGTACACACACACACACACACACACACACGTCCTCTTCTTCATCTTGCCCAGCCTCTGGAACCATCAGCACATCCTCTACTCAGGACAAGGTTTTAAAGGAGCCACAAACTTAAATCCCCAGGGGGTATTCATAGATGATCTCATCCAATGTGATCTACCTACACGACATTCCTCTCAAATCTTTGGCAGATCTCAGATAAAGTGTGGGACTGCAGCTCCTACTGCCAGGTCTGATGGTATAATACCTACAATCAGCAGCTCTCTCGCTATATCTGATCTCAAGTCAAGGAAAGTAGAAGAGAGCCCCGCAGTGTTCGCTGTTCTCCCTGACAAGAGCATGGGTGAGCATGAGGGGCAGGGAGACAGGGGAAAGCACATGCTGTTAGATAAACATCCATTACTTCCAATTTTCAGCTTGAATAACTAACAATTCATGTGGTGGTCATGAAAAAATGACGCTCAGAATTACAGGAAATGCAAAGAGCATTTCCTCCGAGCAAAAGGAGCTTGACTAGGTAACTAACTTCTGCAAGTGGTAAGAATGACCACAGTACAGGTTTGGGAGCTGATAATTCCTTTACATAGAGACCAATGAATAAGTACGTAAATAAATAAATCAGACTGACTTTATTTCCCCCTCCTCCTATGCCTATGTTGCCCTACTGCCTACTTTCCCTTCTCATCTGCAGATACATTTTCACTGCCTTTTCCCTCCCCTCCGCCTGCACATGCTGCCCAGCCCCCTTGCCGCATCCTGACATTTCCCCTCTGTGTGTATACGCATTACCTAAGCTGTCTGGTTCCTTTCTCTATGCTCTCCCCAACGTTGTTCTCACATTTGCAACTTTGGTTCATGAAAATGGGTCCCATTTCTTCCACACATCTTCTTCTGCAGTAAAGGCAGTTAAGCTGCCTTCTCGTTTCAGCTCCATTACATTTAAATGCACAGAGATATAGAAGTAGCTACAAACTAATAGTAGATGCACCACATCACCTGCAAGCTCTCTAAAAGCCATCAGTAAGCATTCCATGAACTACAGTTTGAGAACCATTGGTTTAAACAAGGTAGCAAACAGAAGAACACATTTTAACAAAGAAAAGTCACATTCTGCACTGAATACTCAGAGGCTCCTCCCCAAACCCTAATCTTCTCTATTCAATGGACACATTTATTCCAGTTCTGTGTGTAAATATGAAGTATGCTCTGGCACCAAAATGGCACAAAGTCTACAACAGACCACTGCTAATACAAAGCTGTAATAAAAAGTTCAGATATTTCACTTGGACAAAATACCAGCTTGTTTAAAAACTAGGTTCAAACCAAAACCTGTAGAAGTTACCAAATTCAAAGCCACCAATGCTCCAATTGCTCCAGAGAAAGTAAAACGGTCCCAAAAAAAAAAAAAAAAAAAAAACAACTTAATTCTGCCTGCGATCTCCACCATAAGAAAAATTTCTTCCAATCTCCCAATATCAATCACCTATCCTACAGGATGGCACCTTTCCCTGCAAATTGTGCCAATCCAGTTGAATTGACTACACCTATCCTAGTCACACAATCATCCCCCTCAAAACAAATCTTGAGGAGTGTAGTAAGCATGGGAAATAAACTATTTTTGTTGCTGGGATGGATCTAGATGTTTGGATTGGAGACCCAGCTGAACCAATGAGCAAGCTTGATAATACATAATCAAGCCAACAAGTTCTCTTGCCCTAATCCCCATGACAGAAAATAATCACTACGTAGGCTGTGGGAGTGGAATGCAGTTTTTTTTGTTTGTTTGTTTTTGTTTTTTTTAAGATTCATGTAGGGCCCAGCTGAATTTCCTTTCATTTGAGGTGAGGAAGGCATTATGTTGCAACTGAACTTCATACCTTTCACAGACTTTCCTTCCCATATAAAAACTCAGATTCAAATATTTAATAATCAGGAATGACTTCCTAAGAATAGTTTGAGTTTATTAAATATTCTCTTTCCATTAGAACACTTCTCTAGTTCAACAGATGAAACCTCAGTTAAAGACTGTACTGATTATTTTGAGTAGCAAGTGAGTAGGAATAGAATGGTAAATGAAAACAACATTTATGATTCAAAGAGCTTTCGTGGTTATCACCAGGGAGAAACAAAACACAATGAAAGAGAATGTATTTCTCAGAGCAAATACCTTGGTTTAGTTGTGTGGCCTCTGTAACCTGAATTCCATTCACAGAACACTGTGCTCCATTCAGTGGTATTAAATTCACTGTACCACTGAGATTTTCAAACACGCAGTGCTCACTTTCCAAATCAAGGCCATGAAGAACTAAAATACCCAAGAGTAAAGAAAAGAATTATTTTCATAGCATCTAATGAGACTTCGATTTTTTTTCATTGATTATGCATGGACATCAGACATGTCAGTATTTATTATGCTCTTTATTCTAGATAAGGTTCTGTGCCCTCTCTCCACCAATCCACGTGGATTTGCCTCTTTTTAGATATAGTGACAACTTTTCTTCTAATGTCACTGGACAATAACTCCTTCCCGATAATCCACCTTTTTTGGAGAAATTTTAATATTAATTTATAATTTAGGGGCAATTTAATATATGAAAATATATGTTATTTATAATGTACAACACTTAATGCTTGTCTGCAGTCACTATTACTAAAGGACCATCAAGATGGAGAAACCTGAGGCTCAGTTTTATCACTGTGTTTAATCCACTAGAGCACATACCTCTTTTTCCTTCCTCCCTCACTTCCCATGTGAATTTTCACAGAAAAATAGTTCCTGCTTTTCACCCTAATCAGGTAATGAAAGATACTTCATATGCAATTTTGTCAAACATTGCAGAGAACAGGACTCATTCTAATTTCATGGAAGCTTTACAAACACAAAACCAGGCATATTTTGACCAAAGAAAACAATTATGAAGATTTGCCCAGTTCTAATTTCTCAGGACAAAAGGATATGGTTTATCAACAGAAACTACTCTCAAAGCCACTTGACAAAAGCATGCGGCACACGAGAAATAGCACTCATTATACCCTCAAGAGAATATGCAGGTCAGTATACATAGGCCTTTCTCCATCAGCCTGGGGAGCTTCCCACAAGTTAATACAAAAATACTATCAGCATGCCAACAAGTTAGGGATCATGGTTTTGGCTACAGCAGCTTTCTACACAGAAAGGGAAAATATTTTCATAAGGGACTCTTTCAGTTTAACAATATTAATGCGTCTCATGGTGCACAGATCTGAAGGTCTGCCAAAATCCATGAATGATTTTAAAAATTACAGATTGGTCACTGTTTGAACCCAGTCCCACTTAATTATGATAATGAAACACACTATATTGCAATGCAGATCTCTTGTGTATTTTTTAAAGATTATTATTCTGCGTTCATAATCAGCAATATATATAAATTACACTAATTAAAGAGGAGAGGGAATTTTAAATATGTCATATGTTTGCATGCTGGAAGAGAAATAGACATTAGAAGAAAGGGTAGATATGAAAAATGCCATAGCTTTCTTACCAATATCCTGTTCTGTCACAGCATCTTCTCTGCCAACATATGTTTGGCCCTCCTAGAAAGGGGAAAACCTATATTTTAAACTCTCCAAAATAACACAGGATATTTTTTTATTACACACCTCCACAAACCCAGTACTTCAGGTCAAACTACTGTTTACACATAGTATTTTGATGATCGAGTAACAATCTGAAATTGCTTTATCAGACAATCTTAATCATAAAATTTAGTTGGTTCTTAGACAATCAACTTGTATTTGGATTTCAATACAAGCTTCAGAACAAGATGAATGGAAAACCAACAGTGCTGGTAAGAATGTCAGACACCTGTTTAAGACCTGACCTTAAGAACAGACCTAGGCACCGACTGGTATTCTAATTTGAACAGGTTACAGCTAATGTCATGGAGCTGAAGAAATGATCCTGCCTTGTTGATAAGAGATTAATACCATAATTAAAGCTGTCCATTTAAAAAGCACGAGAGGGGATGTGGCAGCATGTGTGTTTTTACCTTCAAGTGATACAAGATAATCCCAGTACTGAGAAGATCATCATCAATGCCAATGAGATGAGGCAGTTCCGAATCCAAAACAACACCAATTCCTTCTTTCCTAAGAGCTAAGGTTTGTTCCTGCCAGGACAAAATGACAAAATTTACCTTCTCCTCAAAGCAGACAGAGTACGTGACTCTTAATTCTGTATTTAATTAACACTTTTTAATGAACCAGGAAGGCAACATCTACACTGCACATCACCTGCTTATAGGGTATGTATAGCTATACAGAGAAAAAACAAGATGGAACCCCACTGTAGTGGATACCTGCATGTGTCAATGGAAGGCTTTGGCAAGAAGAGGAAAAAGGGGAAAGGTTCTGTCAGCTTCCCACTGTCTATGCCCTTCCCCACTGCCTCCTTGTTACAGCATTTCTCCTTACAGCAAAAGTCTTAGGCAATGAGGAGCTGCCAGAACCTTTTGGCAGAGTCTCTCTCTCTTTCTGCACAGGAAAAGGCTCCAGCAGCAGGGAGGAAGCTGCAGAACACTACACTGCTATTTTTAAAAAGGGTAGGTGTTGTCTGTGTGAATAGAAAGCACAGCAGGGTACATGCCCATAGAGATCAGACAAGTCTATGATCCACTCACCTAAACCGTGCCTCACTTTCTATGTTATTATTTACCCATGCTAGGGAACATATAGCACATGTACTCTGCACACCACCAAAAACCATGTGCAGCATAGATATGCCTCAAGTTGGACACTGTAGAAAAGGTCACAAGGAAATAAACAAGGCTGAAAAATTAGATTTCAGTTTTCATATGGAAATTCAAAGCTTGCTTGTCAAGAATTCCATAAATGTGTTATTTAGGAATAGGCAGCCAAGTAGCTGTATTACAGCAGATCAGGAGATTAATCAAAAGAACACTAAGGCAATGCTGACTGAAGAAAAGTTATGTGCTAGTTTTCATCTTGTATGAAGAGTTTGGCTATTTATATGAAACTTGTAAGCATAAAAGACGGAAAATTCAATTTGGATGGAAAGAGTTCAATTTGGCCACACTTTAAATAAACAATGTTCCTCAATAATGAGCCTGAAAGCCTGAAAAAACAAGCTTGAGTAATTAGCACAACCGATAATGTAAGAGAAGCACAGAATACTGACAGGAATAAATATGTATAACCATTGCACCCACAATTTCAATTGCACACAATTCTTCAAGTGCCAGCTTCCACTGGGACTACTTACACAGAAAAATACCATTCAGCATGAATGAAAGTGCAACCTTTAAGTACTAAATGATTTCTGGTAACATCCTGAAAATGTATTCAATACTATATCAACGTATCTAAAGCATATAACAAGATTAGAGTGATAAAAAAGCTAATAGTTGCATGCAGTTAACTGTGTTTAGAAGAAGTAGTATATTTATTACTGAAGTTTATGTTTTTGTTTTGTTTTTAAATATAAACTACACAGGAAAACTTCAAAGGAATTGGGGAAAAACGTGAAATTAACGTTTAAAAAAGTGAACAAATCTCAGCGGAGTATCACAAAACATGAGCTTTCCTAGTGGCACTTCTAAAAACACAAGATACACATCTGTCGAAAGTGCAGTGACTGTTCCTTATTCATTTTACTCATATGTATGCTATGGATCTTGCAAGACCTTACAGTGTTTGCACATGTAGACAGACATGTTGGGCCAGTTCCCCCAAATATAGCAGCATAACATAAATCCGAACAAGATTTAATCTAACATTGGCTCCTTCAAGCCAAAAATGTTACAATGACAAGATAAACAGCCCCCTACCCCTCCACCCAGAAAAACACAGAAAACAAAAAAAAATGCAAGCATTCAGAAAAAAAAATGAATTTGTGATTAATGCTGCCCTGCAGCTCTGACATTCCAACCTCATTCAGCAACTCCTTGATACTAAGTGTCAACTCATAAAACCAAAATGTACATTATTCAAGTGAAAAAGTAATTTCAGACAAAAATATCTATCACATATTAAATACTTATTGAGTAAGAGATATATAATTTATAAAAGCACATATATGACCAGACTGAATGCATTAAAATGCTACAGGGTGATGTCCATTTGGAAATTGCTGACACTTCTGGCACAGAACAACAGAAAACAGATATAACTTCAGCAAAACAAATCATTTGCTAACATCCCTAGGTGAGCTAAAATTAGGCTTGCGAAGATGTACAGAAAGCTTAATTGGAGCAAAAATCAATTATGAATAATTAAGAGCAACGAAAAATACTTCTCCTTTAGGATGGAGAAGGTTTAAATTTACTGACCGCTTTTTAAAACAAAATGGTTATTTATGGTTTAAAAGTGATGTGTTCATTTATTCAGATCTAAGCACAGAAAAATCAAATTAATTCCATTATTAAGCTCTTATTTGGGCTATATTCCTGAAAATTACATACACATAATTCATTCTACTACTGTACGCATTTCAGGCATCACCATAATTAAGGCTACCAAACGTTTTCCATATTCCAGTTTACATAACTTTACTGAACTTAACCCATTTGGGCTGAAAATCTTCTATGCCAGGTATCTGCCATGTCTTAGATTGAAGGATTTTTTAAGCTTTCAGCAAAAATGTATAGCCATTTCTGAGAATAAGAAAAAGGGAAAACTCAGTCTTACCAAAGTTAAAAATAGTTCATTGAAAGGACCTAGGATTGAACAAAGACTGGGAATAGCCGGCCAACTACAAAAGCAGTTTCTCCTGTTTTGGTGCTCACAACTCGACATCAACTGCAAGAAGTAGCCACATCCTCCGTGACTGAATTGGTCTCGTTAACTCTGGCCTTCAACTTGATTGGTACTCCCTTCTTTTCTTGTGCCTATATATTTATACCTGCCTCTGAAATTTCCACTACCTGCATCTGATGAAGCAGGTCTTTGCCCACAAAAGCTTATGTTCCAACAAATCTGTTTGTCTACAAGGTGCCACAGGATTTCTCATCATTTTTGCACGATCCCTTTCAAATACTTGGAAACTTGAAACTTGTCTGTTTCCTTGGAAAAGAAAAAAAATCTCCATCACTCTGCTTATTGTAGGATTGCTCATGAATGCCAGACTGCTAAAGCACTGGTTTTGTTATTTCAAAATGAATAAACAAATTACAGAAGAGAAAGAATTACATAGGCTATGAATAAATGCTACAGAAGTCACTGTCTTTGGACAGAACGCTGCCATGCACAAAAGCAAATCGGGAGAGCACTCCGCTCAGTCGACAGAGTGGCTGGACTGTCTGGTTGCTCTTTCAACAAAGCAAGCACCCAGAAGCAGGGCAGACAGGGCTGCCCATTGTTGTGGATGCCCTGTATGTCAAGAGAGGCCTCCTAGGAGCATTTACACTGCTGTTTTGTTCACAGAAATCTATCAGTGAAGGTGTTATGCCTCATAGTGGAGAGGCAGAACTCTGTCTGGGAAAGTTCTGGGTTTTATCCATACACTGTCGACTAAGACTCTGTGTGTAACCATAGCTGAAGGGGATCGGGGTGGGGGGGAAAGGACAGTGAAACAATGGCCTCTTCTTTATACTTAAGTGAAGTGCCTATATAATTTCAAAACTTAACTAAAACCCCTACAATTCTAAGCACAAAGGAACAGAAACTGTCAGATAAAGCTGTCCTTGCTTGTACAGTCTTCCATAACAACAGACGTGTATCTTAATTTTGCACGTTTGCATTTCTTGTAATATTCTATGTGAAATCTTATAAAAGTCTGCCATGTAACTATGCCTTTAGAAAGCTAAAAGATCCCATGAACATAAAATGAAAATGTGTTGAAAAGCTATACATTATACTTAAAAGCTTTATGTTGTTACACTGTAAGAAAGGTTAATCCTCTGTATGGCACTTATTTGAATAATCAGATACAAAGTTATTCTAAAAACTTCCTTCATTACAAATATACATCCTGGTCCTAATACTCCTGTTGTACCCATAACTCCCACTAACGTAAGACCATCAACAAACCTCTCAGGAAAAGGAAGTACCCACACACAATATGAAAAGGTTAAAGCAAGGAGTGCGCATGTGGAGGAGAGAATTGGGAATAGAAAATGGAGCATGAACTAGAGTGGAGATGGAATTGGTCACTAAAACCAAGGATTACACACATGGATTTTTTCCAAGGTAACATGTACAAGTCTGTAAGACTAGTTCACATCTTGACTCTTTCATAGACTTCGTCTGGCAACTGCGAGGATGTTTGCTGTGGTTTTGATACAAAGATCATTGAAGTCAATGGGACACTTCCAATCAACTTCAATGCACTTTGGATAATAGCTAAGGCCCAACCAAATTCATGTCCATTTTGGTCAACTTCATTGTCATGGGCTTTTAAAAACTGTAAGTTTTGTGAATTCAATTTTTAAATCTGAAATTCCAGAGTATTGTAAAGTTAGGGGCCCAGACCCAAGAGGGAGCTGTGGGGTGGTCAAAGGTTATGGGGGCGGGGTATCACTTCATAGTGCTGCCTTCACAGCTGGGATGAATGGAAAGCTGCACCTTCTGGCCAGGAATCCAGCCCTGGAAGCAGCAGCACAGTAGAAGAGATGACAATAAGCAGCTAGAGAGTGGTGGCTGCAGGCTGAGTTCCCACCTCTGAAGACAGCAGTAGAGCAGAAAGGGGAGCAATACCATATCAGGTCATCCTCCTGCGCTGCTTCTAGTATTGATGCTGCTGCCTTCAGAGCAGGCTGCCCAGCCAGCCAGCAGCTCACACTCTCCCACTGCCCAATTTTGAAGGTAGCACAGAAATAAGGATGGCAATAGCATGACACTCGTCCCCAATAACAATCCCTCCTCTGCAACCCTTTTTTGGGTGGGACCCTAGTTGGATAAACACCAGACTCCCCTATGAAATCTGCATGTGGTAAAAGCACACAAAGGTCCAAATTGCACAATGGGTCCAAGATTTGATGGTCCATGACACATTTTTCACAGCTGTGAATTTGGAAGGGCCCTAATTGTATCCTAACACTTTCACCACTTCTAACTGTTATAGTGTACCTGAAGAATGGAATCGGTCTTCAGGAACACCTCTGTGGAGTATATTGATGAAGGTAAGCACATGTCTAACCATGAACTCAGAATTAAACTTACACAAAACACTATTTTAGAAGCTAACAAAGGAATTACATACCTCCTAAGTGTTTATTTTACCTAAACTGGCTGAAGTGTTTTGCTCTTTTAATTAAACGGGACTCAAACAAATACAAGAAAGCATTCTTTTTTAATCTCATTTGCATTAAAAAGGTTTTTCTTTTCCTGAACCAGAAATTGGTGAATATACCTAAACACAAAGGCTATGTCTACACTAGCCAAAAACTTGGAAATGGCCAATGCAAATGGCCATTTCAAAGTTTACTAATGAAGCGCTGAAATACATATTCAGTGTCTCATTAGCACGCGGGCGGCCATGGCACTTCAAAATTGACGCGGCTCACTGCCATGCAGCTCATCCAGACGGGGCTCCTTTTCGAAAGAACCCCGCCTACTTTGAAGCCCCTTTATTCCTACGAGCAGATGGGAATAAGGTGACTTCGAAGTGCCGCAGCTGCCCGCATGCTAATGAGATGCTGAATATGTATTTCAGCGCTTCATTAGTAATCTTCGAAATGGCCATATGCATGGCCATTTCAAAGTTTTTGGCTAGTGTAGACACGGCCAAAGCATTACATAGAAAGAAAAGTAAGAGTTACAGATACTTCAATTAAATATTTCAATTTTATAACTCTAAAGATAAATTGTGAACACTATGGAACATGCAAACTATATATACAAATACAAAAGCATAGTTTCTTGATTTGAGCTTCTGTTTATATGTGCTAATTCAGTTAAAAATTATATGAATGTGAGTATCTAGATAACTAGTTCATTTGTATATTTCAGTTGTTTTAATGAAAGCTCCACTAAATTCATCCAGAAAATTAATTTCATTCTTCTGCACTATAGATTTCACTTAATATGTAAAAGTCAGCTTGTTTGGCTTTACATCTAGTGGGCAACATGCAACGAAAGGAGGATTTACAAAATAAGTTGAGTATAAATGAAAACTGGCTAAGTTAGTACATTTAGGAATCTTCTCTTTGGCTCTGTCCAAATTTCAGTGATTTGTTGAGAGAAGTCTTTGTTGGAAGATATCTTCTGACAAAACTTCTCTCGACCAAGAGCAGCTGGACTGCCTGGCCACTTTCTCCACAAAATGGCCAACTGGAAGTACAGCAGACAGGGCTGCCTGACGTCTCGGAAGCCCTGTCTGTCAACAGAGGGAGCCCTGGATGTCCAGACTGGCTTTCTGTCAACAAATCTCTTTTGACAGAGGCATTCTGCCTCATGGGGAAACGGCAAAACACTGTTGACAGAAGTGCTGTATTCTGTCAATTTACTGTCAACATAACACCTTAGGAATCTGGACGATTCCTGAGTTTGTCATCAAAATGCCAGTTTTGTCGACAAAACCCTCTCGCGTAGACATGGTCGCCATGTAAGTCACATATACAGTTACAGTCTCCACAGGATTTTGCACCTAACACAAAGTGGTGGTTTTATTTTTCCTATTAACAAGAAAACAACATGCTTCTAGCAATATGCAACTGGGATGTGTGATTACACAATCCAAGAAGCATGCATCTGTATGGTTATAAATAGAATGTGAGACAAGTGACCATTTATTGAAAAATTTGGGCAGCTACACATTTATTTTTATTAAAAAGATGTAATTAAGCAATGTCACTAGAACACAAACCAGAAAGAAAAAGATGGAATATTGAAGACGACAGCACAATAATACAAAAATCATTTTCCTTCTAATTTCTATAAAAATGCTGGTCATCGGTTGCTTACATGACCCATACCATGTAAGGGTAGGGTTAAGCAATGTGGTATGAGGAACTATTTCTCTCCATACCAGAGGCAACTCTGCAAAGGCAGAACATACTACACACTGGCATCTAATGCGATTTGGCATCCATAGCTGTATAGTAAAGTAGTAGCAACTTTATAATAATGCTTTTCATAAATGATAACTGCACTAAGCGTTGGTATTTTATTTTCAAAACCATTCTAGAGAGATTAGTGTTTCTTGTTTCATGAGCAGGGCACCATACAAACCATGATTTCACAGGATGCATAGAAATAGCTAAATTACCCCAATATCGCAATGTTTACAACTGTGGGGAAGCAAGAGTGGGCAGCTGGCTCTTCGTGTATGACGGCAACATATAACAACCTCAGCGTGGCAGCTGTTGTATTGCTGTGGTGTTGCCATTTTCTCAAGTCCTTAACTCAGAAGAACAAAGGGATATTCAACCAAAGTCTAAAAGGTGGCAAATTCACAATTGATAAAAGCAAATACTTCTTAGTACAATAAGCAATTAAATTGCCATATTAATTGCCACGGGATACGTCTGAGGGCAGAAACTTGGCAGGTTTGAAAAAAGGACTGTGCGTTTATTTGGGTAACATGGACATCCAGAGTTAGAGTTCCTGACAACAATTTGTGAAACACTATCATGACTTAAACCAAGCCAATTACTAGGAATAAGAACGTTCCTTGACTCTTCCTCTGAAAGATGTGGTTCTGGCCACTTTCAGGTTGCAGAGGGACCCCAGGTCTAATCCATTATGGAAATTTCTATGTGCATCTTTGGAGTCACAAACACTGAACTCTAAAAAAAACATCACTACAGAAAGCTTTACAAATATTTACTAGGTGAGAGAGGACTAGGGAAACAACTGACCTTCAAAGTCAGCGACCATCTTTCCGATATAGCAACTTTTTAGTGTGAATATAGATTTACCTGTTGAAGACTAACTTCGCCAGCAAAAAAAGACCTATATCATTAAATCTCCACAGTTGTCCTGTATATTACAGCTAATTTAGTATGATCAGGCATGATTCTGAGACCTGCTACAATTCACGTAGCAGTGATCTTAGAAAGGTCAGAATAGTAGCTCTGACTAACTTCTTTATGTAGCTCTCAAAGTTTAGTGCTACTAGTCAATATTTTAGTGATAATTTTAACAGATTTTTGCATTAATTTGGTGTGAGAAAGAGTTTATAATGGTTTTTCTGGTAGCTGATGAGAACACGCTCATCTTACATTTTTCCTAAAAATAATTTGCTCATTTTCACTAGGTCACTGACATCAAATACAGGTTGTCACTTATCGGAGAGCAAATTAAGAGTCTATTAAAAGGTCAACAAATAGCAAAAAAGTATTTCTTTTGATCTTAAGTCAAGCAATCAAGGATGTTACAAGAACAGAATAAGATGCCCTTTAAAAACATCAATTGATTTTGTGCACTCAAAGCACAAGATAATTGGCACTCTAGCACAAATGTCACTAATAATTGGCTAGGTGTCAAAATGGCTATGGATTTTGATAATTCGCTTTTGTAATCCAGGTTCACTCAGAGCACCAAGGGTCAACTCCAGTTACCAGCTATGTGAATCTACTTTCAGTTGCTTATTTTAGTGGAGGGAAAAACAGTACTTAGATACACATTTAAGTTCTATTGCTAATGCAATATTAAGTATACTGTGACCCAAAGATTTTCAAATGTGACCATTGGGGCTACATGTTGTCACCAAGGGGCTTTACTTGTAGACATAGCCTCCTGGGTTGTTAAGAGGTGGAGTGGAGCAAAGAGTGGCCCCTTCTCTTCCCTGGTGCTCCTGATGCACTGTCTTGGTGTTGGGTGCTGGTGCCACAAGCCAGGGTCTGCACCAGGAGAAACAGGCAATTGAAGAGTTCCCCATCTCCCCTGAAAGCAATGTGGCTCAGGCTTTGGACTCGAGCCCTGAGGTGACAGAGTGACAGGCTCTGGCTGTCAGGCTTTGAGCTCCAGGCTTGGGCTCCTTCAGACTCCAACCTCCAGCCACTGGGCTTCACGCTGCAGCCCCTTGCTTCCTCCTTTGGCCCTTCCCAGCCCATTTCAAAGGCTTAATTTGCCACCAGGCTTGCTGGGCCCAAGTAAGTCTGCTGCGAAAAGTGACATTAGTATATTTGTTAATACTGCTTTTCACAACAGGCTTATTAGATACCCATGAATAAATTACAAAGATTTGGATTTGAATATGCACATATTTTTCCCTAAAGCTAATTAAATATTTTATTGAAAAGCTGAGCATTGCCACCAGCAAGAGTTGTCCCAAGAAATCCTGCAACTTCAGCAACCGCCTAAATTAGCAATTTTACACTGCATCAAGTAAAAGTCATGAGAAAAGACAGAAGCCTATAAACCAGAGAAGCAAAGTCATTCTACTTACCTAAGAAAAAGAACACTATAGTTATGGTTATACTACAGTGCTCTGTCGACAGAAGTCACTGTTGGAAGAGATTTCCCTACAAAACTTCTGTTGACAGAGTGTGCCCACACAAAGCCAATTGGAAGAGCAGTCAGCTCTGTCGACAGAGCAGCCAGACTGCCTGGAAGCTCTGTCAATAAAGCAGGCACCTGGAAGCACCGCACATTGTTTGGGATGCCCTGTCTGTTGAGAGAGCGTCTCGCAGAGTGTCCACACAGCTGTTTTGTCAACAGAATCTGTTGAGAGCAGTGTTACGCCTCATGGCTGAAAGGCAGAATGCTGCTGGCAAAAGTGTCGAGTTTTGTCAATAAACTGTTGACCAAACTCTTTTTGTCAACACCAGTTTTGTCAACAAAAACAGGGTTTTGTGAGCAAAACTGCTAGTGTAACCATAGCCTCTGAGGTTTATAATAAGCCCCATGTGAGAGTTAACGGTTCCTCAGTGTAAATGTTAGATTATAACTATGATAAAAGGGCCTCTATTTCAGTTATGAAAGAAAACGAAGCACAAATATTCATGGCAGGAAAGACAAAAGAATTCAGACAATGTAAAGGGCAAACAAAGGCAATCGGCAGTAAGGTACATACATAGAGTAAAATCAAAAGATGGGAATACAAGTAATATCTCCCAAAAATACATTCCCTGGCAAAATGCGTTACTTCTGTGGTCCTCAATGTTTTTGTTTTGATGACCCTTTTGTTAGGGCATTGCCAGATTATCATGAATCACTGTTGTTGATATGGATCAATGCGGTAAGCACAAGTTTGCTGCGGCTTGCGATAGCTAATTGGCTAAAGGATTTTTGAGGCAGGATTCTCTTGGCATCTCACAGTTTGTGTGGAAATTTATTACATGCTGGAGTTGCACATGAATGTTTAAATCAAGGTTCCATTTGTCTGTGTTTAACATGTTGCAGTATCACATTGAAACAACTGACCAGCTCACAAAATAAAAGCAAAAACATCCCATCAGTGGGCCTGATACAGTTTGACATGGGCCCCCCTGCTGGACGCAAACATATTAGGAGCTCGACTGATTGACTGATGAAAGGATAAATGTCAGCTGATCTCAGGACCATGTCTAAATTGCAGTCCCCTTATGAAACATTCATTCAGAAAAATCAGCAATGAAATGAGAACAAAAGGTATAAATGCTAAGTTAGTTAGCTTGCTAATTAACATCTGAATAGGTCCGTGACACTGTAAGACAGAAGAACTCGGGGTAACCAAGACCCTGCTTTGGGAAACAAACTAAAGGCAGAGTGGGGAACCTTTTTTGAGGCAGAGGCCACTGACCCACAGAAAAATCAGTTTGGGACCACATTAAAGTGAGAAGCCAAAAACCCCCCACAAAACCCTCACTGATGCAGTCCCTGACTCAGACACCTCACTCCCCTGTGTTCTAGCACCATGGGCAGGGGGCTGGAGAATGAGGGACTGAGGTTCAGGGCTTCCCCCACGTCAGATTAACTCTTTTGAGGGCCCAAGACAGGCCCAAAACTGGAGCGGGGGGCGGGGGGGAATTCAGGGTTTATTGTGTGGGAAGGGTCTGCTGAGGAGCAGGTGTGGAGACTGAAAGGGAGGAAGGGAATAGGAGCGGGCTAGGGGATCTAGGTAGGAGATAAGTGGGCAGGGGGCGGCAGTGAGGGGGGGTCAGAAGCAGGCTGGAGGTGAGGGGTCTGGGCAGAAGGGAGGGTTCAGGAGCAGGGTGGGGTGGGGAAGCACTGGGCAGGAGGGAGGGTGCAGGGTCGGGGTGATGGGGAGCCACGCACTACCATACCCCCAACTGCGGGAGGGAGGAGAGGAGCAGTGGCGGCAGCAGCAGGTCACGAAGCTGCTTCCTGCCATCACCAGGCAGAGCCCATGGGAGGGTGTGGCCCTCTGTCTTGCTTGACTCCAGCCATGAGGCGCAGGGCTCCACATCTCCCACCCACTACAGGCTGGATGGAGGGGAGGGAAGCCCCAAGTCTCTCAGGGGGATCCAAGCAAGCCTATGTCCAGATATGCATTGCAGGCCAGGGGTTCCACACCCCTGGACTAAGGAACCTGAGTGGAGAAGATAGAAGAAAAGTCTCTGTTTAAGACTGGTGGCTACACCTGCTTTGTTTGCCAACTCAGAGTAAGGTCATTAATGACAGTTTATACTGAGGGAAGACTTATTAGGAAGATGTGCACTACATAGCCTTTACTGCTTGTATGACTCACTGAGACAAGTAATCTGCTCAGCTGTGGGCCATTAATGATATATTTTAACACCTTTCAGACAACAGGCCTCAAAGCACAACCTCCTATGTAAGTTAAAACACATTTATATATTTAACATTTTAAATGCTAAATTTATAACCCTATTTAAAATCAATTTACCTTTTCTCACCCCTTTTAGATTTAGGCACATTTTTATCTAAATTATTGTTAGGAGAATAAAAGTTATTTTTAAATAGTTACTGTTTAATACTGGGGGGGGGGGGGTTTGAAGAAACTTTGTTACTATCACTCTTCACAGTGGACTCACTAGCACAGAGATCACAGCAGATTTGCTAGCTTGCTTGAAGGCAGCTGATATTAACAAACCTACAAATAGCACTTTTCACAGCAGACTTGCTAGCACTCCATGGCCTGAATTATTTCTGCACTGCTGCTGGAGGCAGGTGCTGCCTTCAGAGCTGGGAGGCGTGACAGAAGCAGCGCCTGGGAGACCAGCAACAGAGCAGAACTGCAGAAGGTGGTATTACGTTGCCATCTTATACCACCTTTACTTCTTTGTAGCATTTTACCTTTGTGTTGGAAGAAGTGGCAGCAGGGGGAACTGACACAAATTTTGGGGGTGGCTATAAACCCTAGAAGGCTGCCTCCCCAGTAACACCCAACCATTGAGTCTCGGTGTTAAATTCTAAATTACTTTTTCTTTGCTGATCTCAATGTTCTGATTGGTCTGCAGTTTAGTGTAGTTTTTTCTGCTGCTGAACAATCAAGCCCTCTAATGTTGTCTAAGTCCCACCTTTTCAGGCTCAAGATTACAAACCTCCAAGCATGATACTGCAATCGGAAGAATCAAACTTCCTTAAAGTGGCTGGAACACAAATAGGTATTTTGTGTAGGAACAGTGATCACTGTCTTATACATCTAAAGTGCCTTTTTGAAAAAAATGCTCTACATTGCAACAGAAAGCTATGTGTAATTTTCTAAAAATCAACGTTTAAATGATATACTTTTTAGCAGTCTCTGTGTTTTGTGCATGTAGTCACAATCCTTATGTGATAAGCTCATGGGCCCAGAGGGGTCACAATCCCTTTTTGAGAACCCCACCTGAAAATAACTTGCTCTTAAAATCATAGTGAATCTGTGTTCACAGATGAATAATCTGGCATTACTCTGTATTAAGACTGGCATAAATATTCTCCCTAATGAAACCAGACTTCCATAGTCTGAGCTCTGGGCCTGGAACACTGACTGCTGAGAAGAGCTCTGATCTTGCTTTGCTGAAAACATGAACCAAAAATTGAGTGTAAATAACATGGAAAGAAAAAGTCCATTACTGTTTATATTGGATTATCCATCCTGTGATACCTGGCAGAATCTTGGCCTCATCAAACTGGTCAAATAGCAACATGACAAACATATTGGATCCATGCTCCTTCTGGCTAATAAAAGCCAGTGAGGAACAACTATACCCATTACTAACTGAAATTAATGCTTCATTCACAGCAGCAAACCCGTAGACTTCTTGAAAAATGTCCAGTCCTCAAAAACCACCAGGTGACCATGAAGATCTCTCCAACAATTGTCTTTAAAGTAATTGCTGAGAAGTCATCAAGGATTACCAAATATTCAGAAGCAATTACAATTTAGGCTTCTTTCATTTCCAGATCCCCAACATTACACACCTTAGACAGTTCTGATTTGCAGAGGGCAGGTGCTCACAGATTTTCTGAAAATCAAAGCCTTTTAAAGTGCCACATTTGGCACACACAAAATATGGGTCACAAAATTGCTAGTCACTTTTGAAAATCCTAGTCTTAACTTCTGAACTGAATTTTTAAAAATTTCTTAGCAGAACTTCTGTTTACAAAACAAAAGCCCTAATATAGCCCCACTTCTAGCTACATTTTCCTAACCAGAAAGCAAGATTATTGCCACCTGGGTCATGTTCTGAACGTTTACATTGTATAGTTTTTAAAGAAAGCAAACCAGTCAGGCAAGCTGGTATATGGACCTGTGGACACAATATTGTGCATTGACCCAATAGACAAGTGACCTTTTTACCTTAAGATTCACACTTGGGTGTTGTGAGTGAGGCAGCTCTAAACTGGCATAGAAGGAGAGGCATGCTCTAGGACAAGCTGATTCTCTCTACACTCTACGGCAGCCAGAGAACAGCCACCAGATGTGATTATTGCTCATCTGGATGAGACTGATTTGTAATTTTCCAATAAAATCAGGAAAAGAAACATTTGGAGAAGATCCAGAACTTCTTCCTAAAATGCTTATAAAATTATTATGAAATATACTGCAGCAGAAGGCATGGTGAGGAGTTGGCAGGTGACAGGTTTACAAAGCTGGAACATGTGAAAATCTAAAGGGGTAAATTTGTAAGTGAACGGTAAGAATGAATAATCACCCATCAGAAAATTCACATATGGGGTCCAACTTCTTAAATGTGGTGGGGGTGCAATTGTGAGTGAGTAGCAGATACAGATTGTGCAATATTTAAATTAGGGAATAGTTATTTAGCTGTAAACCCAGCCCAGAGTAAAGAGGCAGGCAAAATGGTGCCTCTTTGTGGCCAATATTTAGTAAAAGTACCTGTTCCATAGGGGCATGGGACCCTGATAAATTGAATTTGGAAGTGGACTTAGGGAAAGACCTTTAACCCACATACAAAAAGAATGTGGTAAAGTCCCAGCCAGGCTGGGATCAGAGAGGAAGAGATAATGGCAGACTTCTCAAATAGGTGGAAACGATTCAGGAAAGCATGTTCTGCACTTTACAATTTATTACTAAGTATTTTCCAGATAAGTTAATGAAGTTACAGCCTAATTAAATGACATCCTTTACATCTTGTCTTTCTTCCTGCATGGCTGATACAATGTCCCAAGTCTGCCAGAAGTCACTTTTCAACATGCAGACTACTTGTTTTGTTCAACCTTTGGCCTTCCTGGTCTATTTGGATTGTAGGCTTTGCATGGAAGGAACAATCTCCTGTTAAGCACAGGTATGGCACCTACCACAATGGGATTCTGACCTCAGTTAGGTTACACAGTTTGGGCTGTAATAAAAATAATTTAGATTTTAAAAAAACTGACATCAATAGACTGCTAATGTTGCAAAGTTAAGCACTAAAAGTTCAAAAATACTTGTACCACCCTAAGTCTGCCCCCTTGTTGCCTATGCATTATTAGACAGTCTTTAATTGCATAGTCTCAATTTTCCATTAAACCCCTATTTAAATCAGTGCCCACAATGAACAAGGGGTACATTGATTTCTTTTTTGTACTCAGTGTGTGGCCCCAAGGCTTATTTACCTCACATCTTCCAAACCTTGCACTAAATACTAAGTTATTAATTTATGGATATTTCCACATCATTATCTCCAAGAGCCAAACAAATAACGAATTTATCTTTACAACACCACTATAAAAGGTAAGGGTCTATTGTTATCCTCATTTCACAAGTGGGCAATAGAGGCACAGAGCAGTTAAGGGTAAAACTATCAGAAGTATTCACGAATGCTGGGTGCCTGACTTACAAAACCTAGGGACTAATTTTTGAAACTACTACTTAGTTTTACTGCACTTTATTTGTTCAAAGCACACAAACAATAGGCTTCAGTTGCAATCAGGAGCTTTCAGAATTTCTGCAAATCTGGCCCCAAATGACTCCAGATACTTGGAAGATGCAAAACACACGAAGTGGCCAACTGAAAATTTTAGTTTAAGTGACTTGTCCTTTGCATCTGGGAAATCTGTGGCACAAGCAGGGATGGAATCCAACTCAGCAGGGTAGCAATTCAACGTCCTTAGCCTGAATATTATTCTCTCTCTTTCTGCAATCCCCTGCCTCGTTCACTACACACTTTCCAATATCTCCAACAAATGAGGCAGCAGTCCTACCGATAAACACTCTCATTCACTACCCAACTCAAGTTATTCTGAAAAATCAGTCCAGCCTGCACAACAAAGGAGGCAAAGGTCCTGAGGAAAAACTTAGTGTGGGATCACATCACTGAAGACTTGATCTCACTGCATGGTGAATGGAGGAGGTGGGGGAATTAAGGTTACACGAGAAATTTAATTATGGCTTTTTCTAACTCTAGAAATGGATTTACAACATTAACATTTGTAATGTAGTATTTTAATGCAATTTCTTAAATTAAATAAAACTGGGGGAAACAAAAAAACTAGTTCTGACGTGTGGAACAAAATTGGCCTTTCCATTCACACACACGTAAGTCACTGTTCCAATTGGAAGCTCCAGAGTTCCTTAATACCTTGTTGTTTTGTTTGTTTTTTACATGCATAAAATAATGTACTGTTCTCTAGCCTGACTCTAGGCTAAGACATTTTAGCTGAAAGCTTTAAAATGAAGCCAGCTGAGATAGTGGGGCAAGGGTGAGAACACAGATATATAATAGGAAAGCTGGGACAATCTTAGCTCTATAGCTGAGACTACGAGTTCTAAAGATACACATTGAAAATACACAACTTTTTGTTCCCAATATTTGAAATGCTGTACTCACTGGATAGCTGCATTCCCAGTTTCCCAGTATTATTATCTATATGTTTACATCTCTGGCAAGAGTCAGGAAAGGACTTAAATTTAAGAACATGATTAGGGAAAAAAATGAGAAACTGTTTAAACAGATTGAAATTTACTATTTTTCTTGTCACCTGAAGACCTGTAAGACACCAAGAGAAATTGGAATTCACAGAAGAATAAGAGATAGAATTAAAATGTTCGAAATTATTTCTAAAAGACAAATGTCTACAAAATAAACTATACGGTAGTGTACATGAAATCTGTATGAGTAACTGTTTAAGCTGATATGCTTGACTACTCATAAGTAATAGTCATCACAATTGAAAATATCAACTTTATGCAGCTCATTATGTTTGTAAAAACACTATTCATTCACACTCCTAAACGTATTCTCTCATACCCACAAATAGCGGTAGCTTAGAATTAAACCTACAGCAGGAAGGACAGCTGAATCAGGAAATACCTGTTTTTTAAATTAACTTCTCTTTGTTTACCGGCTTCCTTTATTGGTTATGAAATTTTAGACATGGAGTTTGCAGAAGACACAACAAGATGAGAAAACCACCAAAGACAGAATATTGCAAGGAATTCAGCTAAGAGAGCAACCATATTCCTCCATGCAACTTGATATGGACACTCTTCCATGTAGCATCAACTTTGATGGCTGGATTCTTAGCCACTGACTGCAGAAGAAATTTGAACATTTCTGAATAATTGCAAAGGCTTAGCAGTCTATATGAAACACACAAAAGAAAGTGATACATTCATGAACTGAATCTCTGTGTAACTGTTTATGGAGTGGGCAAATGGAAGTATCTTCATTTGGTAAAAGCAAATCAAAGTCAGAGTATCCCTTCAAAAGCAAACCATCTGTGGAGGCTAAAAACAAAAAGAAGAATAAAAAGTACGAAGGGGAGAGCAAGCATCTGAAAATTTGCTGGCCCAGAGTATCTGATTAATAGGAAAATCCTTTTTTCAATATAGCATGTAAAACTATTAAATTTCAAGGAACTTTTGCAAATTTTCTGCACAAACACTGATGCTTGGTTCATTCAGTTCCTGCACATGAACAAATTCTTCACTAAGAGCATGTCCAGTAACCATAGACCAGTTTTCTGCACAAGAGAATGGTTAAAATCTCTGACGACAGACAAGACCACACCCTCAAGTAAACTGTGAGTTTTGATTCTGTACCTCCAAGTTTTGATGGGAAACCTCATTATCATTCATGGATGCACTTTTCATCTGACTAACTGTTCGGATACAGGGATTATCTGAAGTTACAACTGCTATGCTGAAAATCTCTTGCAAAAACAATTGGATCTTTTTTGTCAAAATGACCATCCCATGATATTTGTGAGTGAGGGGGAGAAAAGGAAATCCAGAATGGCCATCTGCATATTAACTCTCTGACCAGAATTCAGTCTAGCACAACTATTTACACAAGCTTGGTTTTAATACCCAAGAGCAGCCAGAAACTTTAGTGGAATTAATCAACTGAGTCTTTGGTTATAACTAGGCCCTCTATAACTAGTCATCCAAGGAGAAGAATGAATTCATGCTCAGCACACATTCCAGTGGATCAGCTGCACAGCATTAATAAGATCTTGGATATCTTCCAAGTAGAATCAAATCAGCTATTAATCGAGGTTGTTTGGACTGTATACACTGTGCTCTGAACATTTCAGTGAAGCCTCCATTGACCAAGAAAACAGAACCCCCAATATCCTGATGTGAAAAACATCCTGAAACTCTGAGTTCCTGCAGAACACAGCAATCATGTCTGGCACCTGATCCAGCTTGGAGAGCTATTAGGGCAGCTGCAGAAAATTGACATAGCATTGCCAGACCACTCACAAATAGATATCAGAGCAGATGTGTTCATTTGCATCAAGGGGTAACCCTTCCAGATCACATGCTGGAAAAGGCAAACAGGTTTTTTAGAAACACTAACCTGTATCTCTGAAGATATGCAAAAATTCTTGTCTAGCAATTTTCCAGGGGTTTGTAATATAGCTCATAAAAAAAGTTGATGTCCACAAGGATCTTCCTACACCCTAGCCTTTCCTAGCCCCTAGTATTCATGTTTATATGGCTGAAAATTCAGAAGCAGACAATGTCTTGAGTCACTGACATCTGAAGAATTGACTGCCTATTTACAACATACTCTGTGAGAACAAAAATCTCTGCGAGAGCATCAATATTATCATAATTATCAGTACAAGGATTAAGAATAAAAGGACTGCAAAGGGCAAGGACTGTAAGAAGTCTACAATTTCCATTGCCCCACCTGAACGTGAAAGAACTTTTAGCACTAACATGATCCAGCAACAGCTTTGAAATGTGAAGGGAAGGAGAGAGGTGGAACTTCATAAGAGTCCAAAGGCTGTTGAGCACAGGCAAGCAGTAGTGTGTTGGCAATAGTTCTGAAGAAATGAAAAGGGAGATGACAAGTTCAATATCTGACCCATTGAGTGTGAGTTGGTGACAAGACATCCAGGAGGCAGAATCATACATTGTCTTAGCAAGAGAGCCTGGACAGCCAGAAGCATCTTATCATAAAAATGTCCTTGTAATCATTTAGCCAGACTAGTCAAGACAAAGGCAGCGCTTACGAGAAATTCCGAAGTGTATAATTGTGATTGACAAGACAATTACAGCCAAAAACTATTTCAGGAAAATGACTTTGACAAATCTGATATTTGCATTAAAATGACAAAGCAGATATTAAAAAGGAAGAAACTGATTCAGTATGTCTTGTACCAATGAAGCTGCTTTACTCATTACCCGGGTTTGTTAAAGATTCTATTACTAATACTGTATGTATACCATCAAGTTTATGTCCTACTTTTATGTTACTCTGACTGAGTTCTTGTTTCAGAATAACAGTAATTCTGATTTTTCTGCCCCTTCCATGTTTAAACTGGCAACCATAGCAGAGCTTTCTTAGATTTCCGCTATCTTTTATGCTTAATAGGGAACTCAATACTCATACTGCATTGAATATTCTGTAATCCAAGAACCTGGTACCTCAGAAGATGTATTATAATGTTGGGGGTTTAGAATACTTTGGAAAAAAAGTAATATTATAATCATTCATTATGAATTTTGATGTTTACACACAAGTACAAGAAGAATCATAAAACTACAGCAATCACCACCAAATCCTCCTCTCGATTAACAGCGCAACACAATAAAACTGTTCCCTTTCACTAGTGGATTTAATTTAATTGTAAAAAGAGGTACATAGTTTCTTCCAGAAGAGTAGGGTATCTTCCAATATCCAAAGCCACAAGGAAAACCACAACTGAGAAGAAACTTCCTAATCCGATTTTTCTCTGTTTTAGTGCTTTAGGCCAAATCACCCTCATCAATCACGAAAACCCATTAAAGATTCTGCAGCTACCAAGATCAGACAAGCGTTGTGAACAGCTTACTGTGAAAATGCAGGTGCTGTGGCAGCAGCCCATGCAGGCATCAACAGCTCTCTGAAATGAATGTCAATTAAAAAGGCGGATGCAGACTGCAGATCTCTCCAAATGAGAGAGTACTAGCACAGTGAAGCTAAAATGATGGGAAATTAATGATGCTTTCCCTTTCAAGAATATTGGAAGTACAGGACTAGTTATACATCTGACAAGGTCAGTTTACCTTTTCCATTATCTATTGCTTTTCTCTTCCAAAATCTGCTGGCCATGGAATTACACTGTTTATTAACACAGAGCAACCGGTTATCCTAGTGATATATCCTGAAGTGCCACAGCAATTAATGTTTTGTGAGCACTTCCATTTCAAACTTTTACCAGATACAAATCATTATTTAGAAAACTTGGCCTTCTTTCCTCAAATGTTGTGGATTAAATATATTAAAATGTCTTATTTTTGACCTTGCATGGACAAAACTTCAGTGTATCAAGTAGTGTTGCAGCTGTATTGGTCCAAGGAGATTAGAGAGGCAAGATGGGTGAGGTAATATTTTTACTGGACCAACTTACTTTGGTGAGAGAAGTTTTCAAGCTTACACAGAGCTGTTCTTCAGGTCTGGGAAACTAATTCATAGCAAGTCTACATTTAAAATGCTGCATCAATGCAGCTGCTCTGCTGTAGCACTTGAATGAATTGACCTTTCAGTCCTCATCATCAAAGACACCTGAACACCATGTTCAAAAAAAGACAATCATAGGAGTCTAAATTCATAACTTTGCCAGTCACTAAAAGTCATAAATGAATAGACACACTCCATTTATGGCATATTACAACAATCTATAACCCACTTACAAGTGTACTCCAAGCTGCTTTCTCCCCCTTCCTTTCCTTCCTATGACTGGAGGGTTGTTAATGGGCCACTTCAACTTAAATGGGTCTTATAAAACGTGTGTTAATTACTTATGCTAAACAATCAGTTCCAGCTTGTATTTAGCAGAGACACACTCCGTTAAGCCTGTGGTACATGTTGTAAATGTGATGGTCAACAGCAGGAGGAGAAAAGGGAAGTCTCGTGGTTAAGGCAATTTCTCATTTAAAAAAGTTAAATTTAGCAAATATTTTCACTGATTCTTTGTTTTGCTAATGTGTTTACTTTAAAATGCCACGTTACACTTATTAATAGCTGACTTCAAATACTTCTCTGTCCTTATCTCTCTCCTTCCCTGCCCTCCTTGGTTCTGAATGCAGCAGACATTGCACTCACTGCTCTGAGGAAACTGAGCGATACACGGAGGCTAAGTCTAAACAAGGGAAATAAGTAATTCTAGCTACGGCATATCAGAATCAATAGTATTCGATTTACTAGTGAAGTTCGAGCCTCTATAGTCTCGTTTTCACGTTCCTTACTCCACACGATAGCATGGAGTACAGGGTCGACAACTGAGCTGAGCGCTCAATTTTGCCACATCTTCACTACACACACAAAATCAAAGTCCAGTAAGTATAGACAAACCCTGAAAGCATGTGCTATGCAAGGAAGTTCCAAAAGAGTTACCTAGATCGCAGCTGCAGGTGATGTTTTGATGGGCATGGATTCAGGACTAAGAGGCTGTACTGACAAAATCCTCTACAGAGGAAGATATATATTATATAAACACACACACACACACACACACACACACACACACACTACCCCTCTCATAGAACTGGAAGGAACCTCAAGAGGTCTGGAAGTCCAGTCCCCTGCCCTCCCCGGATGGCCAGTATGAGATTGTATCTAGTCCCCATCACCATATTTTTGATGTTACTCACGAACAGGCAACTGATCCACTGAGATTAAGTGACATCACCCAACGCATAAAAACGAAGTCTCTGGCACTCAAATTGAACACTGATCTCCTAAATCCAGCACCTTATCCACAAAATTTCTTCTCCCTCCAATTATGACTACTCTCAGGCTGCAGTAAGGGTGGTTGCCAATCTGATTCATCCTCTAGCAGATTTCATAAACATAGTCCATGTACTTGAGCAGCATACAAAGCCAAAAATCTCATCTTTAAGGGCATTAAAATTGCAATACAAGTCCAGGATATGCTTAGATGCCAATTAATACACACACGAGGCACAAGATGGCATTATATATTTAAGCTACCCATGTTGTGCATTACTGAACCATTATACATGCTGGAATGTGAATAGAATGAAGTGATTCTGAACGGATATTTCCACACAACTACTAGAAATAATTAATTTGAAAAGAGAGGCGAAGTAAGTTTACATCTTTCTTTTGAAGTAGTGATGTTTACAAGGTTGTTCTTCCTACACCCAGGCCAAAAGAGGATTGCTTATTCCACTGTGCCTTTTTCTTCTGCTTTTCTTCAGAACATTGCTGCTACTTTAACTGATAAGCTGCTATTACAGTTTAATGTTTCTTTCAAAAAAGTTAGCTCAGGAGTTTACTCTGCTTTCAATTTAGCACATTTCTACCAGAAAATGTAAGGAAAAGCAGCCCAGATCCCCAGAAAGGACAGATGAACAAGTAGCTTCCAGTCTGTGAAAGGAGTTTTAGAAGTAGCTCTTTCTCCTCACTCTCTCAACTCCTCCTCCCCAACCCACATTTGAAAAATGGCTACAATGCCCAGGGATCGATTCAGGCTAACAATGGCCTTGGTAATCCATAAATGTAACAGTCCACCAGTCGTAAGCAGGAGGCTGGCAGTCATGCACTTGAGAGCACAGACATCACCAGAAACGTGATGGCACTCTTTGGAATGAACAGCCTGGATCAGGGGTCCGCAACCTGTGGCTCCAGATCCACATGTGGCTCTTTAAGGACTTCTTTGTGGCTCCCAAAGCTGCAATTGCAGTTTTAAAACATAAAAACCTCCTGATTATTTTTGACAAACAGTGAACATCTAAAAGCCTAAAAATGAATAACTCATATCTAAATAGCGAACAGTATGTGATCTTGAGATGTTGGATAACTCCCCCTAGCGTCCTTTAGGGAGAGAGAGAGAAGTCTTGGGAGTGAAATTCAGGAAGACAGTGATACACACATGCATACGCACGCACACAAAGTGCGAGAAAACAGAACATGTAAAAAGTGTGTGAACTTCCTGCAGTAAACATGTATCGCATTGTGTGTGTGCTGATCTTAAAATAAGGGTTACAAAAAGTAAGGTTTGACATTTATTAAGACCAGCTCCTCTTACTATTTTGGTTGCCAACCCCTGGCCCGGATCAACTAATTTATTCAACCCTGCCCCTAACCTACTGCTGGTGAGCTCAGAAGCCACGGTTCTCTACTGTGCTTCTCTGACAGCCCAGGTGGTTTTAACTTAAACAAAACCCTTTAAGCAGAAAAGAAAAATCAATCAGGAACCTACAACACTTCCTGAGGTTAGAAGTGGTCAGAGCACCAAGAAGGCATTGAAGGCAGCTGAATGGGAGACACATGAGAGAGAAGGGAGTTTTCCTAACAGGGTTAACTCAGGTAGGCAGATACCACCTGGAATCAGCCAACTATTTCTTTTGAAAGCCAGTTTTGACTGCTGCAGTCAGAGTTCTCCAGGTGGCTGGGCCACTTTCAAAAGTGTTTGTATTAGGGAAAGACCTATTTGTAAAGCAGTAACATCAGTTCTCCGTTTCCTTTTTCTCCTTCTCAAGGGTGCAAGCCAATGATAAAACAGGACAAGAAATCACTGTTGCAGTGATGAGAGAGAAAAGTGTTTTCCTGAAGGAAACACTTCATTTTAGGGGCAAAACTGGAATCCTCAATGATCTAATAATTCACAATACTTGTAGCTAATGTATTATTTCCCCCTTCTTAACAACGTATGCATATGGTAAGTACTATCAATAAGTAAGTTGAAACGATCTCTTAGAGCAATTATCAGTGGTATGATCTCATCCAAAGACCCAACAGTTATAGAAGAACATTGTTTGGATAACATAAAATCAAAGTTTGTGTTGTTTGTAGCAAAACAATATGTTCTGTGCTTCTAAAACCCATACCACATCCCACCATGCTCTGTTCTATACCTGCCTCACAGAACAGTGACTTCAGAAATACTGTATCTCAAGTTTTTTAGATGTTAGTAGTTCTCCTGTCTCTCCTATTAAACCATGAGCACACGTCTGACTACAAAGACTTTGGAGGAAGAAGAAAATGGTGTGTTCTTTAATTACAAGTTCACTCAAATTTAAATCTCATGCAAGTGATGGTCTGTGTGTTGCCACAGTACTTGATTTTAGAGACAAAAAATAAACCAGTAACCTGTCTCCTTTGGGAAAGGGGAAAAAAGAACACCGGTATGGGGAAAACAATTTCTAATAACATGGAGCATTAAAAATATGAATTAAAGGCCCTCACCAGAAAAAGCAGCATTGCACAAGGGTTTCCAATGTTACTAAGAGCCAACTTTGGTGAAAGCTCCTCTGTCACAACTGCACTTCTAGGTACTGAACTTTAGAAAGAGTAAGCAAAAAAAGATTAAATCTTAACTACTTAATGTTTTATAATAAATCTGCCAATGTGGCTGACAAGAAGAAAAAAGTTTTTAAAAACAATTACAAATGGAAAATATATTTCACTGGAAGTGGAAAGTAAATACATAGTGGCTCTTACTTTCTCAGCTCCAGAACTATTAGCCAAACATTTTAGTTCTTATATTATTTAAAAAATAGCTGAAAATAATGACCATCAACTGTAATAATCCTGAATTTACATGAAATCATTTTATGCTGCCCCAGATAGAAAGAGACAGTATTTCTATCGTAACTAGTACAACTCATCAGCACTTGTCACAACATTTTGGCATTCTTTAACTTAATAGCAAGAAAATATCTAAATGGCAACTAAAGTCATGATGTTGCAAGCCATTTTACCTTGAAATGTCTGTGAATTAAGCAGACACAGAGAGCTGATTTTGATATCTGCAGTGACATCTAGTGCCAAAAAACAAAAGAGCACTGACTTCTATTTTAAAGAAAAACGGAAGCTATGTTAATTTGTTGGGTTTTTGATCACTGAGAAAGTGCAAACTTGAAGAAATAAATGCCAGCTCATAAACTCTAATACTTTTCCTTCCCCACAGCCTCCAAAGCAACTGATGGTAGAATGTTTAATATGCAACTAAGATGGGAAAATACCTAAACGAAGCAACACTGAGTCTTTAGGCAGTAGTGACCACATTAGAGCAGAAGATATTGAGAAGCAAAGCCTAAATGATGGAAGTCCAATTATTGTTGAATTAACAGATTCATCTGAAGATAAGGAATGGCAATGTGACAAAAATGGCAGCCTAAAGGAAAGTGATGATGAACAACGTGGCTCACATAGAAGATTAACAAAAAAGTCTGATTTACAATGAAGAGAAGACAAACGATAAAGCAGGATCAGCTTTGAATGGTGACAAACTAATGAAAAAGTTACACACCATAAACTGATAATCCGAGACTACTTTACAGCCAGTGATCCTAAGCTCTGCTGATATTGATGGTACAATTTTGAACAAGCCAGGCAAAATTAAGGATATGACATTTCCAGTAAAAGAGCTGAAGCAAGAGACAGTGAAAGAGCACTTTAAGAATGGCGAGAAATAGAATTAGTATTAGCTAATTTACTCAAAATTAATTGACAAAGTGTTCTGGTCCTGTTTCAAAGTATTTGACAAAAATGTTCAATCACTGGCATAATTTAGCTGATGCTCAGAAGCAACATGGAAAGTCACCTAGCCATTTTACAGCCTACGCCAAATGGATGGAGGTTGAGTCCAGTCTCAAGCTGAATAAATGCACAGATGCAGAAAACCAGCACATATTAATGAAGAAACTGCATCCAGAAGGAATGTGCTCAAGCATCTGATCCCACTTACCCTCTTCCTTATAAACAATAATTTGGCTTTCCAAGGCTCATTGGATAAAATGTTAACTCAACAGTAATTTCTGTTGTTTGGTAGAGGTCCTTGGGATATACAACATCATGTATGAACACTTACATCAAGTAGCTCATAAGAAAGCTATGGGCCATTGCTACAGCAAGAGTTCAAAATGAATTGACTGACCTTCTGGCAAGGAAGGCGATTGATAACATATTGATGCAGCTCAGCCAAACAAAGTGCTGCACAATACAGATGGGCTGCACTCAAGATATTACTCAGTGAAAAGTTTTCATTTACAGTGAGATATGTAGACAATGAGAATGGCTATATCCAAGGAAATAAATGTTTTTCAAGTCTGCGGATGACTACTAGAAAAGATGTAACAAAACATTCATAAAGTTTCAGGGCTGCGGCAGCCAAGTCTATAACCATGGCCCAAACATGAAGGGAAGAAACAGTTGTTTCCATTCAAAGATCTTTGCATGGAATTCAAGATATCTTCATAACTTGTGGTTACCATAGCCTCACCGTAGTTGTGTCATATGTAGAGTCCTTTTCTTTAGATTCAGTAATTGTTTAGAGGCCTGCAAAGGATATATATCCAATTTTCAGCGTCAAAGATCTTCATGGAGAACGTTACAAATCTAATTGTGAAGCACCTACATCACACTCACTAGGTAAGCCACCATGACAGCATAAGTCCAGTGAGGTTCCACATGACTAAGGTTTACAACTCCCCAGTATAACTGGTTGAGTCAAGTAAAGCCTAGGCTGGAATCTCACACATGGTGCAATGCCTGACAAACCAGATCACTGATTTCAAACTTCTGACCTCAGTTGTGGTTTGGTACGAGATGCTTCTTGAGGTAAATACCATATGCAAAATTCAACTGATGAACATCATGATCAGGACTATGTTAGTGAGACACTCCCTTGATTTCATTGTGGCCTACGGAGACAACAGACTTGAAGATATCACATCCGTTGAAGAATTGGCTGAAAGTTTACGAAGTGAGCAGTCCTTCAAGAAAACTCACATTCATCAGAGGGAGAGAGAGTTTGGTTAAGATGACAGGCATGAAACAAACGATAGCTTGAAAGAAAAATTCAGGGGGGCGTTTCTTTGCTCACTCATTGACACTGCTCAAATGCCCATCAAAGAAAGGTTCGGACAAATGAAACACCACAAGACACCAGTTGGGGTTGGGGGTGTTACAACCTCAGAAGGCTTCCAGTGGACAGAAAAAAAAAAAAAAATAAGCACTCTTGCATGCTTGTACCCATCTCCACTGGATGCTGACACAGAAGAACTGTTCAGGTGCCAATGACAAAGACCCTTCTACTGAGCTGGACAAAATCCATCACATTCCAATCTAAATTCTGCATTTCATTCATGATGTAAAGCTGAAGAGCACTTTCCTAATGTGTGAATAGCTTTGAGGATTCTGCTGTCATTGCCTGTTGGTCACAAATGGTAAGCACAGCTTTTGGAAGCTCAGGCTCATTAAAATATATCTTAACAACAATGGCCAATGCTATTTTATCACTTACAAATTACATTGGCCTGTCTTTAGAGCTGTCTGATGCTATGCTTCCGTTCATGACGGCAATCACAAGAAAAGCAACCTTTGGAACTGAAGATCTAGGGTTAATATTCTAAGGTGGCACCTACTGTAACAATATTTAAGAGCTGTCTACCCAGTATTGGTGTGCAATTCAATTTCTTCACATTGGTACACTTCAGTTATTCTTAAAAAACAAAGAAGTTTTAATAAACTTAGTGAAAACAGAATTTTGTATTTGCCTATATATCACACGAATGTGCATATATCCTAACAAGCACATTTATTGTCTCACGTGACTGGGATAATTCATGCACACAAAGTAATGAAATAGATAAAGATCTTCAAAAGTTTAACAAAATAGAGGGACGCACTGATCTATTTTCTCCAGACCCCTAAATGACCTCCTCAAAGATTGGACTCACAACTCCAGGTTTACAAGGCCAATGCAAGTTATGCACTTTTAAGTGTTGGCAGGATTGGGCATTACAAAATAAGTGGTGTAAATATTCTGTGGAAAACTGTTTAAGTGATTGGTAAAATCAATTAGAAGTTATATTAATAACTAACATTCAAGAACTGTCAATCTGTGATTATATAATAATTATTACATAATGAAATGAGTACTTGTGAACTCTGTGCATTAGGGTTCTAGCACTTTAGTAGTTCATGAATGTTGTGTTGAAAATAGTTTGCGTTTGCTGAAGACGCCCTCTGTGCATACCAATCACAGTTATTTTAATTCAAACATGAAATACGTATTGCAACCATGAGCTGTCATCAACAGCTGGCAACAGAAGACATATTGCTAACTTTATGGCTTGTGGTTTCAAGAACCTCATTAGTTTGAACCACTTGTGTATTAGAAGTCTGTTAAGTAGACTGCTGATTACCAGTCTAAATGGAGACAAAGGCTCTCTGTAAACATACAGCATATTTGTTGAAGGGCTGCATCTTAACTGAGGAGCAACTAAAAGAGTTAAGAGTAAAGAGGGAACAGCTTTCAGGTCTGTGCTTTATTTCTGCTTGTTTTTTCCATTATCAGTAGTTACAGCTACTATTGTTCAGGAATAAAAGGAGAACTAGTGTATCTTGGAAAGAACAGGCTCAGATGTAGACATTTTAAATTGTATATAGGCATGGTGGAACAGATGTGAGGGCAGGGATAAGGATGAGTAGACATGCTAAATTGGGAAAGAAAAGAATGACAATACGTGAAAACCAGAACTCAGACTAGGCCAATGAAGTAAGGCAAAACTCAAAGGGGGAAACAAGGAGGAAGACAGGAGACTGGGAAACTGAAAAGAAGGCTCAAGTGAGTGCTGACATGATTAGAAGCAAATTCAGGAAGCGGTTATGGAAGACAGTAGAGAAAGCTAGTATTCAACATAGGACACACCATCACGGTAGAACAGAAAACTGGTGAGAAGAGGGAGGGAAAAAAGCAGCAAACATTAAGGGACACACAAATAGGCAAGAGGAAGAACAGCAATCAGGTATAACAGGGAATACCTACAGGCAAAAGAACCCAGACAGACACAATGAGGGTTATAACTGTAGTATAAAAATCATTAGGTAGTCAAAGCAAATCTCATTAGGGTTGAATTTAAGCAGATCAGTGTAAGGTCGTCATGCCAGGGTTTATTATGGAACTATTAGCAAAGAAGCAAGACAGGAAAGGAAGTGATTCCAAAAATTAATAGCCTGCCAACAACAGTCAGTGTTACAAAGAAAACCAGCATAGCTTTGGCCTCTTAACCTTTCCAAAACTTGGTTGACTGGGGCAAACAGTTAGCAAAAGGCATATGCCCAGTGCTTAAATTCCATTCCCAAGGACTCCTCCCAAGGGAGTCTTCTGTGTGAGTCTGAAACTACCAAGCTGCCTGATTTGGGAGTGGATGTAATTGTTTCTATGGTGAGCTTTATCTACATTTTTGTGAAAAAGCTGCTGCAATGAAGAGCTTTGGAGGACGGGAGTGAGGTATAAATACTTAAAGACTGATACATGTTTAGAACATGGACAGGGAAAAAATAGAACACTTCTTCCACCAAGTCCTGAAAACTAAAATCAGGAAAATAAGAGATTTTAGACTAGACTACAACCAAAGGGCACAAGAGAGAACATGTAACTTGAGATAGTTGCTACACGAGACATTAGACATAGGACCACATCCTTCAATCAACTTTGTGCAGACAGATTTCTGAACCTCACAAAAGTCAGCAGAGTCCTTCCAAATGAAGCTCCAAGGCTGGGGTCAAAGATAAGGCAATGAAATAAAAGGAGCACCTCCAACAATTGTCCCTTGTCTTATACTTAGATTGCCAAATCTCTGTAGCAAGAACTGTTCTATGTCTGTACCTTACATAAGGGGAACCTGACCCACAACAAGGACTCTTAGATGCTAATGAGAGTCTTTTCACTCCAGCATGATCCCCCTCCCAGGTATTAATGGAAAAAACAGAAAAAACATGCCTCCTAACTTAAGACACGTAGCAAATGAAGGCATTTTAAGAAAGAAAGGACAATTAACCCCCCTTACTTGAGGGAGGAGAAAAGTAAGTGGAAGAATGTACCACATAGGACAATAGACATATCATCACTGGATGCTATTGTCTAGGTTCTTTTCTCCCCTGCCCTTCCCAGAGGCAGGGCTCCCCTAAAACCTGTGTTCCCTGACAGGGCATCCTCCCTTGAAGCACTTGGAGAGAGAGCTCTTTCGCTTAGGTTCTGTCTACTTGAGGAAAATATTTCTAAATTCTACCATCACAGTTCTACAACATTGCTCTCACTCTCCAGATCCTCACCTTGTCATGGTTAGTGGGCTTGTGTGTTCCAATGAACCCAAGAGTGATGCCGTAGGGAGTCTCGTACTCCCAGCACAGTCACCCATGGCAGCAAAATCAAGAGGGAGGGTCCAGACAAAGAACAATCCTAAAAGCCCTCAACAGCTGAACAGGCAGAGGATAGCAAAGGTAATGCTACAGCAGCTGTGAAGGTGGATGAGGACCACAGCAAACACGAGATGCCCATGGATTCCATGCCATTGGACCCAAGCTTTCTGTCTGTCAAGAACCATGTGGTGGCTGCAGTGCAATAGTCACACACAGGCATGTTCCTCTGTGTAATAATCTCCTAAATTTAAGCCCTACGGTGACTGGTGAATGGCGAGGGGAGCAGGATTGTGAAATCTGGAAGCTTTTAGTCATGAACCAGCACATAGATGATGGATGGATCTATTAGTTGTCCTGTTTCAAGGACTGAGGTGGTAGAATGGTATAGCTGCTGCAACCATGAATGAGCAGCCCTGTTTAGAATCTGCTTTGCTCAGGCCACAGGGGAGGGTACTAGAAAAGCTGGCCTAAACATTGTCCACCTCAACCCCTCCTCCCCGATTGGGATAACTGCATCCAGTGGGTTCACCTCCATGAGGTCAAAATCAAAACTGACCAGCAAACTTTGGAAAATGGAATATTCAGACTCTAATGGACAACCCAGAAAGTGAGCAACCCGGAAGACACACAGCAATTATTGCCCACAAGCTGCAACACTTGAACATCAATATAGCTGTCCTGGCAGAAACACAGACCACAAGGAGGACAGCTAAGAGAAGAAGGCAGAGGGAACATTTTTCTGGAAAGGAACCCCAAAGGAAGAAAAACAAATTTATGGAGTAAGATTCGCCATCAAAAATGAACAGACGAAGATCTTATGTGAAGTCTCTGTCAGCATCAATGAAAGTCTCATGATTCTCATCTTGAAACTTGACAAAAACCAACAGGCAACTGTCATCAGTATATATGCACCAAATCTAGACACCAAAGATGATGTGAAGGAGAGGTTCTACACCCAACTGGACACAGTCCTGAAAGACATAGCCGAAGACGACAAGATTATTCTCTGGGGGGATTTCAATGCCAGGGTCGGAAGAGACTTGGATCTTTGTCTGACTACCACTGGGAAAGAAGGAGTCAGCAACAGCAACTCCAATACAACACTCCTACTTATGAAATGTGCAAAATGTGACCTCATAACCAAAAAGACCGTTCCACCAGAAAAACAAATTTAAGATCTCGTGGCAACATCCAAGATCAAAGCACTGGCACTTCATGGACTAGGTCATCAACCACGCTTGGAATTGGGGGGCGGGGTGTCCTTCTCACACATGCAATGACTAGTGCTGATGACTGCTGGACTGATCACTGCCTTATTTGATCCACAATGGCAATTAAGATTGCCACCAAATGGAGAAGACAGAGGAAACAGATCCAATGAAAGATCAATGTACAAGGCTTGAAATACACCATCAGATGAAGTGACTTCCAGATAGCGCTTTAAAGGAAGCTGTCAACAGCACACCCTGAAGATGCAGAACAACACTGGTGTCAACTGAAAAATGATATCACTGAAGCTTGTGGAGAAACCATTGGCTCCCAGGCCAGGAAGAATCAAGACTGGTTTGATGAGAATGCTGTGGAAATTGAATGCTTGACTGAGGCAAACAGCAAAGCCTTTAAGGCCTGGCAAAGTGACAAGTGCATGACAGAGAGAGAAGTGCATGCCAAGGCAGAAGTCCAACATAAAACAAGGACTCCGAAAAACAATGGTGGACTGAGAAGGCACAAGAACTCCTGCATCTCGCAGACATCAACAATACAAGAGGTTTTTTTAATGCTATCAAAGCTGTTTATAGACCAAAAAAACACGGAATTAATTCCCTGAGATCAAAGGACAGCACCCAACTTTTGAAAGAATGAATCCATTGCTTCTCACTGGAGGGAGCACTGTAATGAGTTCTTGAATTGCCCCTCCACTGTGGTCCTAAAATCCCTTGACCAAATCCCTCAGCAACCACCTAGACACAATATTGCAATGCTTCCTATCCTGAGTGAGGTCCAAGCTGCCATGAAAGAAATGAAGTGCAACAAGGCAACCAGACTAGATAGAATCCCCCCCAAAGTCTTCAAAGAAGGTGGGCCAGAGCTCCACAAACAGCTCCACCTCCTGAGCCTCAAGATCTGGAATAGGGAGCAGATGCCATAATATTTCAGAGACTCACTGATCACCAGTCTTTTCAAGAAGGGTGACAAGTCAGACTGTGAAAGATACCGTGTCATCTCTCTCCCGGCAACAACACGCAACATCTTAGCTCGAATCCTTGCAAACTGACTCCTGCCACACACACAAGAAATTCTCCCAGAATTCCAGTGTGGCTTCTGACCATTCCTAGGAGCAGTGTACATGATCCTCACCACCTGGTAACTGCAAGAAAAATTTCAGGAACAAAACCAAAACTTACATAGGACTTCCATTTACCTGACCAAGCATTCGACACAATTAATAGCAGCACCCTGTGGACTATCCTCTGAAAGACCAGATGTCCGAAAAAATTCACTAGCACCTTAAGGCTGCCTCATGACAACATGACTGCCACAGTATTGAGCACCAACAGATTGCAAAGAGACCCTTTTGAGCTCAAAATGGGAATCAAGCAAGGCTGTGTCATTGCACCATCACTGTTCTGCTTCTTCATCACCATGACCCTTCACCTCATCGATGGCAAGCTTCCAGATGGTGTGGAAATTGTCTATAGAATGAATGGGAAGGCTTTCAACCTCAAGAGACCAAAGGCTAAAAGCAAGACATCCACAGCCCTGATCATGGAGCTCCACAATGCGGGTGACAATATGGTTGCTGCTCTTTCTTCCACATCCCTTCATACCATCTTAAGTGCCTTTCCTGAAGCATACAAGAATCTCAGCCTCACACTGAACATTAAAAGACCAAGGTGCTCCACACCAACCTTCACCAAAAGGACAATCTCAGGCACCTTCTACTGAAGTCAATGGAGAACTGCTGGAAAAGGTGGATGACTTCCCATACCTTGGAAGTCATCCTTCCACTAAAGTCAACACTGATACTGAAATCCAGCACTGAATGAGCCATGCAAGGTCTGCTTTCGCCCACCTGAGACAAAGGGACTTCGAGAACTGGGACATGTATCCCAAGACACAGCTCCCTGTATACCATCAAGTGTTTGTACCAATGCAACTATATACATCTGAAACCTGGACAACATACAAGCATCATTTGAAGGCACTTGAATAATATTAACACTGGCTCAGGAGAATCCTAAATATCTCTTGGGAAGATAGGTGCATGAACACTATCATCCTTGAAGAGTCGAACATGACCTCTATTGAAGCCATTATCATTCATCAACACTTCATTGAACTGGACGTGTGGTTCAGGTGTCTAATCAGCATCTCCCAAAACAGATTGTTTTCCAAGTTGGAGGAAGGACAGAGGAGCACCGCGGACCAGTAGAAGTTGCATAAGGACAAACTGAAAGCACACATGAAAAAAGTGAAGTATTGGTGTCGATACTTGGGAGAACCTTGCCCAAGACCATTCCCAGTGGAGGACGGTAATCCATGAGGGGTGAGCACAATTTGGGATGTCCCACTGCTGTGCAGACGAGGAGAAGCAGAGAAAAGAGCATCAAAAACTGCCCCGCACCACTGCAACAGCACCAACACCTGCCTCTTCTGTGATAAGATATGAGAATAGGGCTCATTAGCCATCGATGAACTCACAAATAGATGGGTGACATGAAGACATCCTATTGGTTATCAAGTGACCACCAAGAAGGAGAAGGACAATATTGCCAACCCCAGTCTGCAACAGCCTCCAAACATCATGAGATTATTTGTAAAATACTATGATTTTAAGCCAGTGAATTCTGAGTTCATCTTTTGAAGCTTTTCTCGCCAAACAAGAGCAAGTTACCTACTGAAAAAAGAAAAACACACTTGGATTTCCATTTCATCACCCCAGTTTCTGGTGAACTGGATTAAAGAAAAACATTGCATATGATAAGATCTGATAAAAGGTGGGAAAGCTGGCAACCCAGGTCTACCAGTGCTCAAAGCAGTAGAGTTTCAGAAAAGTCCTTAACGCAAAAAACATTTCTCAACATTAGGTTCAACTCATTACCATCAACTCTCCCAGAACAAGACAACAAATGGATGCTGGGTACTAAAAGCAATCCTGATCTGAGCCATGTCTATTCTTACAGATATAGCGGCACTACTGCAATTAATGCAATTATGTCAATTTGGTGGGTTTGATGAAGACGTGCTATGTTAATGGCAAACCACTCTCCTGTTGACTTTTTCCTCCAGCTCTCCAGGAAGCATAAGGTAGGCTGGCAGAAAAGCATCTTGTCAACACAGAGAAGACATCCCTGTAAATTGACCTAATTTACCTCTACTTCAATTATGTAACTTACACAACTGCTGTAGAGTAATTTAGGTGGACTTACAGCCATTAGGTAGTTATGAAAAAAAAGTGTTGCCAAAGGACAGAATTAAAGCAACATTTTAAATCTGACAGGGAACTCAAGAAATTATATTAAAAAAAAGCAAAGTTTCCACTGCAATGCTAACTTTACTTTTTCCACAGCTCAGACATTTTCAGTCCTACTTTTCATGTAAAGTATAAATTGACATATGATGATAACAACATAGGCTATGTTATCTAGCCAAATTCAGGCTTTGTGGAAAAACTCTGGTTTTGGAAGTTCCTAACTTCTGAATGCTTAACTTCCTAAAGGTGAAATTTAATTGCCATTGTGTTTCCCTTTCCTTTTAATATTACATTAGTATAGGTAAAAAGATCTAACAAATTATTTCAACATTAGATAATGGACTTGGGAGAAGTTTTCAGTGTATTCTCAAACATTTTAATTTTAGAAAGTTTACAAAACTAAAGCAAAAGTCCCATCCTATTCTGACCTCACATATAAACTTAAAAATAAATAAAAACAGATGTGCTAATTACCTCAAACTAAATCAAATAACCCAGGAAAAAAAATATTTAATTTGACTTGCACAACATCCACATAAGAGTCAAACTTCACCTGTACCAGCAAGGGAGAAAGAGGTGAGCTTTACACCTTGAAAATGAAAGGCCTGAAGTAGACCTAAGTTCCAAAGGCCCTAATGGAGAATGCCCTGCTGCCAAACTTTAGCACACATGTTTATGTAACTAGTCCACAGCAAGCTGGCATACGAATTGACTTCACACCAGCCTGTTGCATACTAAATTGTTTACATGGTCACTGTGGTATCTTGCTTGCTTGCTCCCATTTTGAAACAGAACCAGATCAAACCACATTAAGGAATGGTAAGCATGAAGCAAGCAACTGAGGCTTTGATTTACATCCCAGTTTGCCACATGTTAACTATTCATAGACAAGTCCTCTGACACTCTCTCTCTCACACCACTGAGGATTTTATAGGTCATTGTAACAAGATAGCTGGCCCCTTAAACAAAACTGGGCTCAGGTCTCCTGTTCCACTGTAGGTGTGCCTAGTTTGGTGCAACAAAGAGAGTGGGGCTGCGCCAGCTACTTATAAATCAGAGTCTAGAATTCTGAGACAGAGGGCACTTAGAACCAAGAATTAAGAGGAGGAAGAGAATCCAGACATGAGAGTAAAGAGATCTCAGATAAAGGGCTGTTATGGGCTGGGAGCTTTATGGAGGGAGTGCTCCTGAATATGAGTGTGGTGAGAGTTCCCTAGTAGAGCAATGGAACCTGATCAGGCTAATGAAAGCAAGTGGTGTTCAGGAAGGCCCACCAACCAGAGAGGCGAGGAGAAAGCAAAGGGGACAGTTGCCCTGGTCCGCTCTGATGTACCAAGGCAGCACTGCTGTGCACAGCTATGAGGGAGTGGCAAGGCCCCAGCACCACAATCCAGCAGCACTGATGGCTGATTGCTCTAGGTGCACACCTTCCTCCCTTGGCCCCCCACTTTCAGAGCACAGAGCCAGGCATCTCTCCCACCTTGCCACAGGGCCTGCAACAACTGTTGGCCCCGCTGCATTTAGGGAATCACCTTCGAAATTCCCCAGGCCACAGACCCTTGGTCAGATAGCTAAGAGCAGAAGAGGAAGAGGTCTGCTGGCTCTCTGAGACAGAAACCTGAAGCCAGAGAGTAGAGAGGGCCAAAGACCAGGGATATGACAGAAGGGGTGAAACTGCTGATGTCTCCAGCCACAAGTTAGCACCCTACCTGAGAAGGACACAGGGCAGAGAAATACACCTGCTAAAGAGATTTAGCTGGGGCACTGGGAGAGATGCTGAAACCCTATCTGGTGATATATAATTGCCATGAATGTTCTGTTTGGTCTGTGTTGGGAAGATTCTGATTTATGTTAGTGGGATTGTTAAAATTAAACTAACCATATAAAAAAGCTTATTGACATAACCAAAGGTAGTTCTAAGTTTATACGAAGAGGGAAACTGAGGTGCGGGGTCACTTACAGGGCTGAGATAAGGTCTTTAACAATATTCAACAGAAGCAGGGAAAAAAAGTCAACCAAGGAACCAGACAACACATATGGATCACAGAGTTCAGGAAAACAAACGTCACTTATCAAGCAGATCACTGAACTCAACCAGCCACAATTCCTACATGCATTCTGGACTAGCCCTAAAAATAAATTGGTACTAGAATAACCACCTCTCAATACCTCAAATCCTAACAAGGTGATTTTGGGATACTTTTACACAGAATGAAAATAAGCTTGCTTGATGGGATGAGTTTGGCTGTGGCTTGTCTCAGATTTGGAATCTCTGATATTTATTTATTCTTTCTAGGTACAGGATTCCATATTGTCTTAGTACCAACACTGTTCTCTGCATGCATTTCCGCCTGTTCCTGCTCTATGATGGTTCTAGTGTCATACACTTGAAAGCCCTCCAGTGATGTTTCATTGCCAAAGCGAATCGTCTGAAAGGTACACCTAATAAAGATTTACAGTAAGCAGATAAAAAGAATGTAAAGGCATACTAAGTTTCCTGCACCCTCAAAGAGAGTCTTGGGGCACTGGAAATCCTGAAGGGTCAAGAGCTACTTTTAGAGAGCAGAAAATGCTTTTGATTGGCAACAGACAAATGCTTCACTGTTGTGACAAAATCAACTCCAAAGATTATACGACATGTTCAGTAAACTGCAGTTAATAGTCATATTACAGAAGACTGAGAAAAGCTTTGGAAAAATACCTGCAAATTCAGCTTTGGCATAAGGGGGAGACCTGAGAAGATCTAGAGTTCTGTAACATGCACATATGGGCACAAAACAGACATCAAAACATTCCTGATCCACCAATCAGTTAGTCTACATTTTAATGGAGTGGGCCATTCTGTTAATGACTTAAAAGTCTGTGTTTTATTGAAGAAGAATTTCCAGTCTGCTTTACAAAGAGAAGCTGCTGAACTCTCTTTCATATTCAGATTCGACACATTAACACGTGGTTTGAACTGGGATGCAAACTTTCTAGGACATTATAGGGGCTCTTTGGCATACTTGGCTTAATCTAATTCTTGACTCCCCTCCCTCCGCCCTCTGATTTGCTCACCTTGATAATTTTTTTTTCCTGATTTGTCAACTTAGATGACTGTTTTGGTTCTCTATGCCTTAAATATTGAGTCTATTCTGGTATGGCTATGGTCTGAAGAAGTGGGTCTGTCCCACGAAAGCCCACCTAATAAGTTATTTTGTTAGTCTTTAAAGTGCTACTTGACCGCTTGTTTGTTTTGATAGTATATACACTAACATGGCTCCTTCTCTGTTACTAAAGCGTGCAAGATTTGGACCCATACTAAATCTCTTTTGGAATGGAATTCTGTGCTTTAGGACCTTTGACTGTCAACATTTCATTCAACAGCTTTTTAACATTCAATTAATGCAGCTCCACATATCCCTGGATTGCTGGTAACAAAACTAACATTTCCAGGTCCCAGCCTACTCAGGGCTTTGTAAATTAGGATCAGAAATTTAAATTAGATCTGTGATTGGGTACGAAGCCAGTGAAGGTTCTAAAGCTGATATGGGAGGTGTTCCCATTTATTCTTTTATTTTGGCCGGGATTTTTCAAAACAAATTTCATATTAGTTTTTCCACTCATTTATATCTTTAATTAATAATACACAATATTCATTTTCAGTAAGATGGTGTAAAACAAAGCTGATAAACCAGCAAATCTTTAAACAGAGTTCCATTTTTTCCATTGTTTGCTTGTGTTATTTTCAGAACTTACCAGCAAATGTACATTCAGCATATGTATGTAGGTAGGACTAAACCTGTACTTCACTGGAATTTTAAGCTTTAATTTCACGCATCAACTGAAAGCCTTTGGCAAGAAATGCTATGCTGTATTGTGAGACATCAAGTGGAGAGAGAGATTTACAAGTTGGACTGGTAACATCAGAAAACTAGTTTGTTAAAAATAGCAACTTAGCCTATCATTCACCAATAGTCTAATAGCACTAGCAAACCTATATAGGCAGAATGAGGTAAGAGATTTAAAGTAAGGGTTGGCGACTCTGATTATAAACAGAATTTGTAACACAAGTTTACACACAACAACTATGTCCGTGTCCTCTTTCCCCACCCCCCAGCCCCGCCTTCATCTCAGTGAACAGCAAGATTGTCCTAACAAAGATGGTTCCCAGGACACGATAGTTTTGCTAACTGTGCTTGTATACCCAAAATTTGTTGGATGTGCTGATTGAACTGTAACAGTGCTTTGTCTGGATACAGAAACATGCATTACCTTCACAGTCTGTGTTGTGTGCAATCAGCACACACCTCACTCCACATGCCCACTCCACACGCCTCCACTCCACATGCTTTACCCATGCCACTTTACTCATACTGGTAGGAAAAAACTACCTGGACAGTAATCAGCAGAATCTGGCAACCCTGTGTGTAGGCAGCAGAAAAGAAATGTCTCCTGGACCACAAAAGAACCCCAACAGGCTCCATGTAGCCCATGGGCAGCAGGTAACCCACCAATGAACTAAGTGATTCCAGAGAACAAGTCCAATTCAAAGTCTCTTCCAATTTCATAAGGTATTTTAGAATAAGACTGAAGGGAACAGATGCGCCTTTTCGTAGTGTGGACAAGCTATCAAATGTTTGTGGCATTTTCTCCCTAATGTTTGCATACAAATCGAGCAATGGTCAGTCTTAACACAAGCTGTCAGCAAACAGCATATGCGGGAGAATTTAAAAAATAAATAAATATAAATGAACAGCTATTTGGCAGTGTCCAAAATGGAAATGATCCAGCATTAGGAAGAAAACTGAACAGGTTGTGCTGTCTATCTACTCAATTTTATTTGAAAATATCAAGTTTCATTATCTTATACTCAAAAGCCTATTTTCAAAATAGTCAAATCAGAACAAGGACCATACGCTTTTTTTTTTTTCAAAAAAAATTGACAGTTAAGAATAGAATGGTTAACCCAGGAAGCTTATGTTAAAGAAAAAAAATGCAATTCTGCAAATTTACTTAAAATATCAAGTAAGAAAAATTGGGAATTTAACTCATCCTTACTTTTAGAATATTTTGGGTTTCATTCCACTTGTTTGTCCACTCTTTGGTCAGTTCTTGTACCTATGAAATAAAACAATAATACTTTATGCTGTACTAAATGAATCATTTGAAAACCACGCTCACTTTCCCAAAGGGCTTGGTACAGAGTTTCAGAGAACTTAAAATGTCAAATATTTCCCAGGTTGGTTGTTCCCTGCAACTGATTCCATTTCTAATACTGGGATAAGAATTCAATTTCACTAAAATCTGTTCCAGACCACTTAAATTTGCCCCACCAAAATAAAGCCTGAGTTATTTATGCATGTGTTTGCAATAATTATGTGCTCAATATACAGTAAGAAGATAAAAATGATGCACTATCACACTGCAGATTTTTATCTTTTTAGAAAGGAAGAGATTATCTAAGGACATGAAAGGATGTCATAAAAATTCCCCTTTAATGTTTCATAAAAACAAGGGATTTACTCCAGGTTATTTCAAAACAAATAAAATGATTTATTGCATCTTATGCTTAGTTAAACCTATGAAATCTATAGCCACAAAATGAGGTAAAGCCTATAGCTAAATTTTATAATGAACTGGAATAATTGTAGGATTTACTGTAACAGTGATTATTCCTTGTAAAGTCTGAGACCTCGTGATTCAGGCCACATGTTGTCCAAAAAGGTTTCGTAGAATCATAGAACACTAGGACTGGAAGGGACCTCAAGAGGCCATCGAGTCCAGCCCCCTGCCCCAATGGCAGAGCCAAGTACTATTGAAACCATCCCTGATAGACATCTATCTAACCTGTTTACCGAGACTTCTAGTAACAAATATTTTTGTTGTCTTTTTTGTTTCCACATACCTGATGTATGGGATTTATATTTAAGACTATGTAAAATTAAGGAACAAAAACTATATAGTGTAAATTTAAAGTGTTTATATATTTCAGTGAAAAAATTCAAATCCTTCTAATAAGAGTACCTTAAATGAGCAATTATAAATACATGTCAGGATCTCAAGTCTTTAGACTATTGCTCAACAAATCTCAGATACACGTAACTCTGCATATCTGTACAATGGCCTATCTGTCATATGTTACCTTAGATTCAAATTAAATTTCAAAATTAAGTTCCCTCTTGAAGGAGATATTTCTTTAATTTAAACACAAGAAGCATTTCTTGTGGGCTCTCTAAATGGCTGACATAACACAAACAAGAGCATAGTTAGTACAAATTGTTCACAGTCCTCAGGCACTATCTTTTATTCCCAAGCAACATCTGATAATTACTTTTCTTGATACTTTTACCCTGAAATTAACTCTTTACATATTGTATTAGCCAAATCTACTCTCAAGTAGTGAAATGTTTAAACTCAAGACTAACCGCTTCAGTCTACTTTACAATTTATACGTGAATTGATCTTGTACTTGGCTGAACACAGAACAATGCTTCCCTTGACAGCTCTGCCCAAATGACCTTGGTCTTGACTTGCAACTGTATCCTTTAGTTTCACCTCTGGATTTTATTTGTGGACAGACAACAAATTAAAATGGACTATGTGGTAGTTACATTATACTGGTCAACTGCCCACAAGGGAATATACTGAACTCATAAATGAGATGAGCAAATCATTATCACTTGTAACCTAGGGTTTAAACTCTGAGATAAAAATGTCGTCTTTCCACTATCTTATCAGACTATTGATACTCAGAATATTAATCTTAATCAAATCTCTTTACTTTTTAAAAGAAAAATATTAGCGAATCATGATGCCCACTACCTCTGTCTTCACCATTTCTGAAGAATTTTCAAAAATGAGTTAACAGTTTTTACAACACAGCAATTAATTAATTTAAGAGAAGTACTGTGCAGTAGTCAGTTAATTAAAATATGATAAAGACTTCAGATCTGCACAATCTAATTCACTATTGCAGCCAGTGACAGAACAGTTTTACCCTTTGTAATATGTGCTTAGAATGTGCAATAATTTAATAATTATTCTTGCTGTAATTATCTTAAGTAGCAATCACAATGTATTAATAAGGTTGACAGTGTACAGTAAAACATACTTGATAAATAACCCACACAGTGAGGACAACATTCCTGAATAGAACAAGCAATGAATATTTTCAGACCATGAATAATGTATTCTAATGAATACCACACATTCAGCAGTTTCTACCAATCATCCAAACATTCCTAAGAAAAATTCTCAGGTAACAGTATATTTATTCAAATCCAATTCAAGTAAACAAATCAATATTAATCAGTATTTTTCAGACAAGTATTCTAAGGAGAAAAAATAGTTACTCACCTTTTTGTAACTGTTGTTCTTTAAGATGTGTTGCTCATGTCCATTCCAATTAGGTGTGTGTGCACCGCATGCACAGTCAGAAAGATTTACCCACAGCAGCATACATAGGTCTGCTGTGGAGACTCCTAGAGTAGGGCCGAGATAACAGTGCCTATATACTACAGCCAACTCCCTCCCCCCAGATTAGTTTCTTCTTGTCCCTTTTCGACTTCACTTCCTTGGCACTCAGAACACTTGCCTATCTTCCATAGCATTGAGGAGTAGGAATTGGGTAGTGTTGGTAAGAGGTGGTGCTGGGTCTTCACAGAGGCCTCTTTCTGTGCCAGTAGGGAGCCCTGCACCAACAGAAGCACACTGTGCACTGAAGCCTGCTTCAGCACCAGAGCAGGCTGCACCAGTTGAGGGTTCAGAGAGGACTCCAGGAGGATTTGCACCTGTTCCTCTCTATCCCTGTGAGTTCTCATGAAGAAATCCTCACAAATCTTACACCTTATGTGTAAGGTGAGCCTCCCCAAGACACTTCAAACAGAAGGCATGGAGATTCCCTGTAAACAAACTTCTGGCAGGAGTTGCAGGGCTTAAACCCCTGAGTCCAAGGCAGAATACACTCCCTCCTAACAACTAGCTCAGCAGTGTCCAATAGGAATTCAAAGATCACCACAATTGTGGTTGTCATCTTTCCGCATTCACCACACTCCCTCCCACCCCCAGCTCTAAATAAATGCCCTCCCCTTCCTCCAGAGCCAGGTTACCCCAGAGCTAGGCACTTCCTGCCCCGCTCCCCATAAATGCCCTTCCCTTCCCCCAGAGCCAGGCACCCTCCGCCCTCCACCTCACCTGCTCTGAATACCCTCCTCCAGAGCCAGGCACCCCTCAGCCCCCACATTCTAATTCAATGCCAGTGACTCACTAGAGCCACCAGGGCTGCAGCCAGGGCCACCATGAGCTTCTCCCACCAAGCAGTGAGGTGCGTGCATGGAGCAGGCAGACTCCACTCCCCATGGCAGCTCTCAGGAAAAGTCACATTTAAAGGCTCCAAGAGCCTCATGCGGCTCAAGGGATGTATTTGCCACAATCCAGTGTCCTATTTGCCACATGTGGCAAGCGTCTAATGTATTGGACGCCCCTGAACAAGCTATCAACACATAATTGCTAACTAACTACTAACAAAGAACTATTTACACTATGGGTAACTATCTACAGATGAAAAGGGAAGAAACACTTGCTCAAGGCAAGAGAAGGAGATGCTCCAAGACCATCACGGGTGGGGGGCAGGGGGTGAGTCCCCTGTATGTATGCACTGCTATCTCGGCACCAGTCTAGTGGTCTCCACAGTCGAGCTATGGATGCTGCTGGGGGAAAATCTTTACAACAGTGCACTTGCTGCGCACACACCTAACTGGAAATGACATGAGAAAGAACTCAAAAAAGCATTTTTATAACTTAAATGTTCAAGCTATTATTATTCACATTCTGCCATAGAGTACTGAATACAGTAGAAGAAGCTTGTTTTTTTAGGAAATAACTACTGTACATGGTGCCCCAGGCAGAAATGTGGCTTACAACAGTCCTTATTTTTCTCTGTTGCCTGGGTTTTACCTCAGCGATGCAACTATTTTGTCTAAGCTAGTGTCAAAGTAATCTGAACCCTTTGGAAGTGCTTCAGTTTAACAAGAAAAAAAAAACAAACAAAAGCCTACATTATCAGTAGTTCCATGTTGTTTTAGACAAAAATGTAAATGTAGCTTTTAAGATGACATCAACTTCCCCTAAAAATTGATTTTCTGATCAAGTCACATATATGCATAGCATCAATTAACTAAGCCAAAAAGCATTTCCTAAAAAGATGTACTAACTCCACAGATTTTATCAGTGAGTACTTATGCGCTAAATCCTCTGCCTATTTTAAATGGAATTATATTATTTTACACAAGCAGGGGAGCTGGCACAGTATTTTTGAAGACCATACAAGCCCAGCCTTAGGACAAGATACACAAGGTAATTGCCTTCACCGCCCCTTGCTCCAATTGATTATAATACCCACCAGTCACTGGCTGGACCCTGCTGTGAGCATGCTGCCTTGGGCCCCACAAACTCTTTGGCTGGGCTTGAGACCACATATCCATATGTGATCCTTAAGTAGGGCTGCCAAATTTCTATTTGCAGAAAATTGAACACCTTTGCCCCACCCCTGCCTGCCCCCTCTCTCAGGCCAAGCAATCCTCTCATTCCATTTCCCCTTCCCTCCATCGCTGGCTCTCCCTCAGCAGGCTGGGATGCAGGGGGAAATTCCATACTGGGGCAGAAAGTTGCAGGCTCCATGAGGGAATTTGGATATGTGGGAGATAGCTCACAGCAGGGGCAAGGAGTTGGGGGGCACAGGATAGAGTTCACAGTGTGAGCGCCAGGTAGTGCTTAACTCAGGTAGTTCCCAAGAAGCTGTTGGCATCTTCCTCTGGCTCCTAAACAAGGGATGTCACCAGATTTGCCCATGACTCTGGAATATGCTCATTTATTTGAGGTTATGGGTTGGCGGGGGTGAGGGTGCTGACTAATTCTAGCAACATGCTGCTTGTGTTACTAAGGAGCTTTACTTCTCCCTTCTGCTAATTCCCTCCCAAAGGGGCTATTCCATCCATCCCAGAGTCCGCACGCACATACACCCCACGCCCGAGAACTAATCAGCACTTACAAGCTGACACCTTATATGTCTCTGTACTCAGTGGGCTGGGCGCACAGCAGTGCCAAGATGTGGCCCTTATGTGCCCTGGGACTCAGTGGCTGGGTTAAGCAGCACCTTCAGCTGTCACCCTCATATGTCACCCTGGTTCAGCACCCCTCCTCAATCCCCACTTTCACAGCACAATTGATCTACTAATAACCCACTCGATGGGCAAACCCCACAGGATTTTTAGACACTACAGTGATCTTTAGTATGGGTACAAGAAGCATTGTTGCAGAGTGAATGGGGAAGCCAAAGCAACACCCCTGAGGAAGAGTGAGCAAGAGAGAAAGAAAGAGAAGCAACCAGTTTAACAATGAAAGATTTATTTCTGGGTAGTGATTACAATATTAAATCTAAATTGAAACTGATTACAAATGGTAGGGCTACCAAACCACATAACTGATTAAATAAGGCAGGGATAGGAAGCCATGCCACGAGGCGTGGGGGTGGGAAGATCACCACTCCCAGATGGTGATGTTAGCTGGGAGTCCAGAAGATAGGAGTCAAGCAGAGCCCCAGAATGATCAGACAGGAGATGAAGTAGTCTCAATGGAACTGATACAGAGTTTTCATAAAGGCATCAGAATAGTTTCTTGAGCAAGGGTAGGGACAGGACAACAGTTCAAAAAGAAAACTCAGTTTGCTTATGGATAAACAGGGGCTAGACAATGAAGACTGACCATGCCTGGCTATGGATGATGTTCCTTGGAAGAGCTCACAAGGCATTTAGGCAGTTTCAGTATTTTGGATATGAGTAGGATCCACTACTAGAACTTGTCTGGCATGAAGGAATGCAAAGAAAGGGTTTACCCTCACAGAGAAGTCTCAGCACAGGGTGGTCAGGTAAGTCAATGGGAGGAAGAGAAACTTTTTTGAACTGAGAACACTTGCACTCTGAGGTGTCTTTTGCCTTCGTAGCTGATTTAGAAGGGGAGAGAAGCAGTTGGAATGAATCCAGTAAATATCCGAACTGTCTCAAAATCATCCATAAATACGTAAGTAGAAGGGAAATGTGTAGTTAGATGTGATCAGGTTATGGTTATTTTGAAATTACGGTGGACTATCTTTTCTCAACAAGAAGTCCTGTGCCACCTTATAGACTAACAGATATTTTGGAGCATAAGCTTTCATGGGCAAAGACCCACTTCATCAGATGCAACCACGAAAGCTTTGCTCCAAAATATGTTAGTCTACAAGGTGCCACAGGACTACTTCTTGTTCTTGAAGATACAGACTAACATGGCTCTCTCTCTCTTTCTTTTACTTATCTGATACTTATCTTTTCTCAGGGACTTGGGTTAATCCTTTGATTCCTCCCCCTGAAATCTGTACTTTTAAGATGAGTCCCAGTGAAGTAATTCTCTGTGTTGCAACCAGTATGATTTATTTTCTCTTGTTTTATGAATAACTTACTTTTTAAGGCAATGATTTGATCCTGGTGTCCTGGAGGAGAGACTGTATATTCATTCCTTAGACTGAAAGGTCAGCAACCAGATTACAATTTTTGTGTTTGAGCTCTCTCCTGAAGGACGGCTAAGAGCTTGGTGTACCCCACAGAGAATAGTCCTGTGTGTGTCTTCCTGAGTTAAAGGGGCTTCTTCTCAGTCAGGTAGTGGCAGCGATCACCCCCAATGTCAGGGAATCTGGGGGCCTGGAGAGTCTTTTAAGCAAAACCTTTTACAGACAAGTTGTTTAAGGGTTTGGGAGTTTTTTTGCAGGCCCCCACTTTCTGCGCTCCGAGAGTCAGAGTGCAGAGGTAGCCCTGACAGGTTCCCACAGAAGCTCCAGATGGGGTTGGGGGTTGCCTTTTGTGAGTATCATCCTTGGCTTTCCAAGACCACAGGGCTGACAAGTGGTCATGCGCTGGTTCCCCAAAAACACAGAGCTGGTAGGTAACAGGCTGCAGGCCAGAACAGACAGGAATGATGTGTCTAGCGTGTTTGTAAGAAGGTGGGAATAGGCAACAAGGGATGGATCACATATATTCTTATGTCTGCAGGTATCATCTCTGCATCTCTCATTTGCCATGGCTCCTAGCCAGCTAGAATTGCAGAGCCAGTACTTGCGGCAGGGGCAGCATGCAGAGGCCCTGTGGCCACGATTATGCCTAGGAGCCAGAGGGAGATACTGGCTGGTGCCAGGGCTGTACAGAGCCAGGCAGGGACTCTGCCAGCCCCACTTTGGGCAGCAAATGGACTTCTGTTTGATCAGTCAGCGGTGCTGACCAGAGGCATGAAGGTCCCTTTTCGACCAGTCGCAACCCTATCTTAAAGATTGCAAATACTACCCACCCTAAACAATCTGATTAACAGTCTCTCTTTTTTACAGTCTGCTACACTAAGGCTACTCCTACACTACGAGCTAAATTCTGATTTATTAAATCAAATTTATAATGCTGGTTTTTTAAATTCGATTTTGAATATCCTCACTTCCCACTGGCTCCCAATAAATTTGACATATTCCTTCCAAATTGAAATCAAACATCGACTGCTACAGCAGTGCATTGTGGGAACCTACCCCACAATTCCGTCAGCCCCACATTCTGAGCCCAGAGTAGCAACGCTGTCAGCTTCCCAGGTCCAGCAGCTCGCGGGGACGCGGGAAACTGACAGCACAGCAGCCCTGGTCAATTTCCTGGCTCTTGTTAGTACAGTAAACCCTCCATTTAATGGACTAATAGGTCTGTCTGTTCTTCCCCATAATCTGTTAAATGTGCGGGTTTACTCCCCATCCCCACAGGCTCCCCCAGCTCCAGTCCCACTCCAACTTCCCCCCAAAAACCAAAATCCCAAAAACAATGCCCCCAAAAAACACCCAGCCCCCCAAAAAACCCTCTCAAAAAAAAAAACCCAAACGCTTGCTACTCACCACCTCCGGTGGAAAACCTGCTGGAGCATGATGGCTGGGGATGCCTGGTCTCAGGTAGCCAAGGGCACCTGTAGGGCGGGTGCTTGCCTGTGGGTGTCTGGCCCCGCCTGTGGCTCCAGCAGCCCAGCTGGCTGGAGTGCCTGGCCCTGCCTGTGGCTCCAGAAGCCCAGCTGGCCAGGTGCCTGGCCCCCATCGCAGGAATGCAGCGGCCTGGTCAGTTTCCCACCTCCTTCTACTAGCGGGGAGCTGGGAGCCAGGGGCAGCATGTATAGCTTTGTGGGAAAGATGGGGACATTTCTGGAGGTTAATAAATTTGACTGTAGGATGTGGTGCTTCCACACTGGCCTTTAATCAAACTTCTGATTTCAAGTTTGATGCTATACCCATCAGAAAACTGTGATTTTGTAATCTCAAGACTAGTGCACCCTAAATTGAGCTAATGATATTTTCAGTGAAGACAGTCACCTGGTAATATTGAGCTAACTGCCTTAAACTGGAATTTATCTCGTAGTGTAGATGCAGCCTAAATAAGATCAACTGTTATACTTTCTGGGGGATAAAGCAGACCACCACATTTATTGGTAACAATCACTACTTTATCATATGCATACAATACATATTACACACACACACACACACACACACACACACACACAAAAGAACATTCTGTCTTGGTGTTACCAACTAGTTGCTCCCCTTAACTTCACTGATCAGGTGAATTAGATGGATTGATGCTCCAATATTGACAAGACCAGACCCAGGGTACCCCTGCAACATACCTTAGATTTCTAGTAGCTTTCCCCCACATACAAATCTACATCAGTTAGTCATTCATATTTAATATTAGTGTCTCAAAAAAGATACTTTCTTCTCACTTCCAAGGTCTTCAATATGTCTGATCTTCTTTCAGTGCACCCGCTTGACAGATCTTATTGAATCTGGCTTCCATGCCCTCTCCAACTGTTGCAGCTGTTCCAAAGTGCCCGTCTTTCACACCCTATCCATTCACACCTCATTCATTCAACAGGGTAATCAATTAAGTACAAGGGGAAGAGACCTATTCTGGTACAAAGACATTCTCTACCTTAATTATTCTTAGGGACTATTGGGCCAAATTTTGATATAAAAGACTTAAATATAAAGATTCTATATAAAAGGACTTGAAACAAAGCTGTAAGGAAATGAAGGTTATATATGTAAAGACTCAACACGGAGATTATATGAAAAGGATAAACCCTCATGAAAATGATTAATACAGAGATTTATGATTAATACAGATATATCTACGCAACATAAAGAGGATAGTAAAGGATTAAAACATGGACTAAATTCTCAGCTTGAAAAAACAGAGGTCCAATACATCAAGACTCATGTTGAGTTATCACTATGGCACATGAAAATAGCTAATGAAGTATCAAAACAAGTTATTTGCATATGCGTATACCAGATCAGAAGGCAGATCAAAATTACTTCTTGATAGCTTACCCCAGATTCGTAGAACACATTATGACAAGTTTATCATCAACTAGAAACATGAATTAGTTCAACACCATACCACAGTTCACATTTTTCTGCGTGCATTGCATTCTTTTTCTCACCCTCCATCTAGTACTACAACTACTTAAACCCGTTTACTCCAAGTGGAGCATAGGTCATCCACAAGTCTCCTCCACTTCACCCTGCCTTGGAGCAAAACCTGTAGCTGACTCCAGGAGTACCCCAGTTGTTGTCCTCCAATCTCAGTAGATCTTCTCCATGTTGTCCAAGGTCTTAGTCTTGTGTTTTTCTTGCAGGTTCCATTTGAGAGCTCGACAGACTATGCTGGATGATGGTTTTCTGAGAGCATGGCCTAGCCATCCTCACTTTCTTCTCTCGATTTGAATATCAAGTGGTTCTTGCCCTGCTCTATTCCAAAGCTCCTCATTTGTGACAAAGTCTTGCCATTTGATGAGAAGAAGGATGCACGTCAGGCATCTACTTATGAATGTCTGTAGCTTGTGATGTGAAGGCTTTTTAGTATGTATGCAAGGCCTGGTGTACATGAGCACACTCTTCACATTTGCATTAAGATCTGCAGTTTTGTCTTCACAAATATGTTTTGGGAACTCCATGTGGGATGGAGAGTCTTGAATGCAGCCATCGCTTTTCCTATCCTGGCACTGATATCCTTAACCTCCATCTCTGCCCATAATACTCCCCAAGTAGGTGAACTGGTCCACATCTTGCAGGTTATCTCCTTCCACTGTGATGGTGGTGGTGTTGTACCGGTTGATCTTCATTGTCTTGGTTTTTCCCTCGTTAATACTCCACCCAGTCATTGAGGCAGTTTCGTCTAGTGTCGTGACCCTTTTTCCCATGCTTTCATATCGGTGTGAAAGGAAGGCAACGTGATCAGCAAAATCAATGTCCCCTAGCTGGTTGAAAAGTGTCCACTGAATGCCTCATTGATGGCCACATACTCTCCATATATTAGTCTATTATTGTCTCTCTCAAAAAGTTTTCACATTTTGAAGAATAAAAGAGAAAAGGAGATTTGCTCAGGGAATACAATTTTCCTATGTATTAAATTTATTTCAAGAAAGCAAGCGAAGTATCTATATTTTGTTTTGTGTTTGAGATATTTCTTATACAAAGTGCAAAAAGAAATAAAATTATGAATTACAGTTTATTATGGAAAGATAAAATAAAAATAAATCTGAGCACAGTTTTACATCATCGTATTCAAGAAAATGCAGCTTTGTAAAATAAATACATAAACAAGCAAACAAAACACAGCATTAAAACCAGCATGTAAAAAAGTGTGCATGCCAAAAATGTTCCTGGACATGAGATGTTACTTCTCTAGCATCCAGACTCTCTCTAAATTAAGTATCAAATTATAACTTACTCTTGCTTCATTTTGCTGAAGCTTCTCCTCCATACTTAAAGCTGTTGGAGAATCCAAGAGGGCAATCTAGGTTGTAAAACAACATATATTAGTATATATTAAAATAAACAGTAACCAATGCATGCTGGATTAGAAGACATAAAATATTACTATGTAGGTATTTTAATAAATCTGTATAGTCCTGTCCTAGTCTTTATCTACATTGGACAATATTTAAGTAGAAACCATATAAAATGTTTACATGAATTTCAATCTTGCTAAAGTATAAAATGCGAAAAGAGTCAGTAAATTATGGTCTTACATACACACATTTTTACTGATTTGTCTAGATTCATGCTGAAAGCACACACCATTTTGATAAACTGGCTCCACAGACATCAATTTTTTTAAAAAACGCAGTAGACAATTTACTATCCACGTCTATTTAACTATTCTAATATATGTATTTTTGTGTGTATGACATTTGTATTATAAAAATATTTTTTGACAATTTGACTATGGAACTTGAAAATTACTAATACTCACAAATACGTAAGCAGTTTTGTTTGTTATCTAATACTCTCCATTGACTAACGTTGGATTATGGATACATAGCTATCAACGAGCTGTGGTGGCATCTGCAATACAATACTCTGAGAATATAAAAACTCTCCATAAAATAAATTATACCAGGATTTATATTCTATTGGACACATTCTCCACCACCTGCTCTTTTACCAAGCAGCACAAATTCAATTAATTTAGTCTTGTCCTGCACTATATCCCTCACAGAAATGTGTAATATAAGAACTGACATTCACTGGAACTCTACATAGCACAGCCATATTTATTTTGTGATATCTGCTCTTTTACTCTTGGAATAATGTTAAAATACTAGATATTCAAAGCAGTCTAAAAATAAGTGTACACAAAGTGTGCAAATCAAACAATATTTCAGAAATGAAAATTGTCAGCTTCCCAGCAAAATAATTCATCTTTCCCCCCAGATAAGCACAGGGCAAAGCAGAGTACCACAGAGTAATTCAACCCTCTTGGAGTGTTATCGGCTTTACTATTTACAACACAGCAGACCAGGATGAATACTTCCTTTAATAGCAAACCTGATACTTTTCACAAAACGTGCAGGGGGACTTCATCCCACTTCTCAGCAAATATACAAGCAGGTTACTGGGGACAATTAAGTTTTCATTTCACTTTATTTTACAGAAAGTCCTATAGTACACTGACCAACATTTGATATGTCATACCATTATTCAGCTAAATTATTGGTAACTCTAAAAATAAATACGATTTTATAAAGTTTATTAGCAACTTCCAATAATTTTTGTTTGATTACAAAACCTGGTAACAACCAACAGCATTGTTTGGAAGTCTTAATTAGCCAGGTTTTACTGTAGGATCTTTCAACCCCATTCCTCAATTTCAAGTCTCACCATGTAATGTTATCCTGTGATCATGCAGAGACTAATATCCAAGTTAATCACATTCTATAGCATCCAAAAGAAATAGAAAAAAACTAAACAGAATACAGACAAATACAAACAAAAAACAATGACTCTGTACTGCTTACTACTGGAGAGAGAATTCTCTGAATGCCAACAAGCATTCCATACAACACCTTCCGTATGTAATGAAGTGCTGTTCCAAAGAAACTGTTTCTGAAGAGATGATATCTTAACATGCACATTTGACATTCAAAACTGTGCACTAAAGATTACAAGTACTCCTCAACTCAATAGGGGTCTGAGACGAATACTCCTGTGAACCTCATTTATGATGCCAGTATGTTTACATCTATAATGTCCATCTACATTTACAGTTATATTAGACTTTAACTGTTCCATTTTTTTCAGAACTCAGTAGGGGACCTTTTAGAGAAGCTTTATGTAAAATACACATTGATTTTAGTGTCATTTATTTATTGTTGTTGTTTAGAGCAGGGGTTCTCACAACAAAAATTTTGGTGGCCTCAATGGGGCTACCAATTCTTGCTGGTAGCCACTCTATTTTTACTAAAATACTTAATTAGCTTTGGGGAAAAGTAAATAAACATGCATCTATACATTTGCAAATGTACAGTTATTTTTACTCTTTATCAGACTTAAAGAAAACAGAAAAACCAAAGACAAATTAATTTTTTTACATTCTTATCTTTGTTGGTTTGTTTTGGTTTGGCTGCCTTTTATTTTTTTTTTTTAAAAAAAAAAAAAAAAGGGAACTTGCTAGCTACCAAGTCCACTGCTGCAAAAACTAATATTGGTATGTTTGTCAATATCACTTTTCACAGCAGACTTAACTATCTGAAGGCAGTGAAAAGTGGTATTAACATCCATCCATATATCAATTTTCACAACAGATTTATTCAACCTTGACAAGCCCTGGGACAAATAATGCCCTGGATGGAGAGATGGGTGGGAAGATCGGAGGGTCTCAGGCGATGCAGGAGTGAGGATGAGCCATGGATTGCACCCACTGCTGGATGATTCAAGTCCAGCACTGGAGCCTGAAACCCTTGATTAAAGCCTGCTGCCTCCCATTGCAGGGCTGAAACCTGAAACTAGAGCTTCACTGTCCTTGTCAGTGGGTGCCCACTGCTGCCTGCTTCTCCAGCGTTTATGACTCCAGGAGATGTAGGCCCCAACCCCTACAGGTGGCCCTGAGGGAGGCTTCATTGCCCCCTCTCCCAGTCACTGCCCAGGAGGCTGTAGTTCCAAGAAATGTGCCTGGTGGTGACATGCAGCCACAGTGAGCACATTTGAGAAAGGCTGATTTAATGGACTATCAGGTGGACAGTGCATTAAACATCCACAGTTCTTCAAAGAGTCATTGGTAGCTGGGCGAATCACTTATTTCAAATCCAGACTGACTTCTTATAAGTCATCTTTAAAAAGGAAACAAGTTTTGTTCAGTCCAGCAATTAGAAGGTTAAGCAGAATCATATGAATGTGAAAACAATTAAAATTCAGTTTAACAACCAGCATTTCTTAACCTACTGAATATGGCCACCCTGTCACAACACGGGAGAGGTCTAGCAGTATGGCACCAATATCAAATATTTATTTAGAAACTTTCTACTTTGATGAAATTGAAAATTTTCAGTGTTAAAAAAATATAAAACCTGCAGTTTTATCTTCTCTTGTAGTTCTTTTACCATCTTTAACTAGACGCCTATACTTCCAGGTGTTCAAAAATAATTTCCGTAAAAGAGCCATCAGAGTAATAGCAAAACTAACTGAACAACAATTTTTTTAAGTGCATGGCTTGTTATGAGCATTGTGATTAAAAAACTGAGCAAAATGGGGATCATGTGTCCTTTTATATTTATTCAACAATTACTTTATTCATCATTTTTACATTGTACCATATAGTGGCATCAACACTGTTTTTACACTTTGCTAAGCATACTGTTTTGCTCTTTGGATTATTATACTTTATCGTCAAAGACATTGTGGTTACAAACCTTTCAAAGACCCTACCTCTTCTAATAGTATATGAACAAGTCTCAACATTAATCTTATTTCAAAGCATTTTCTTTAAAAACATGAACCTTATTTCAAATTAATAATTTCTTATTTCTTATTTCAAAATAATAATTTTCAGACATTTTATGCTATCTTGAATAGTCTTGTGCTGTAAGAAAAATGGGTATTTTTCCACTCCCTTAATCTACGCACACCTATTTCTTTCCCATTAATTAGAACATAATTATAATATACAGCCAATACCAACATGAGGTAAAAACAGTTACACAAAAACGATATACTGGCCAATTAGAATCCAATTCAAAGAAAAAAATTACATTCATTCGTGACTTCACAGTGTTTATTCAAGTGAATACAACAAAAAAAAGATAATTATCTCATTAAGATCTAGAAATAGATGCTATTACTCAAAGAAAATTATACATAAATCTAAAACTAACCTGATTCCCTTGAGCGAGCAAGGTTTTTAATCGAACTATTTCAGCTCTCAGCTCACGAATTAATTTGACATTAGGATCTTCATTAATAGTAGGCTTGTTGATGATGTTTTTGGCTCTATTTGCATAGCGAAGTGTACTTAAGGTTTCTCCATAATTGACATCAGCAGGTGAAATAGCTGAGAATTAATTCAGAAATAGTTTAGCTAGCACCAGATGTTTCATTTAATAAAGTGGGTTTGTAATTTAAACATCAGATAAGCATCTTGTGGATGGAGAGAAAACGGAGACTAATTATTTAAAGATTTTGTAAAAAATTTTGCCATCAACCCAGATGACTTCTATAAAATTCAGATCATCATCAAATCAATGGTATGGATTATATGCTCCTTGAATGTATATCCAGAGTTCAAACTCTTTTGCAAACAGGAAAAAGCAATGTTTTTATTCCAAGTCTCAATACCATCTTCAAATCAGGAAGATGATTCAAGCAAACCAACAATAATAATGGTCTGTTTTAAAATTACAGTACAAATTCTATTATCAGGCACACCCCAGGAAACTGGTGGTGCCGGATAATCAAATATGCTGGATTCTGGAGCAGAGTCGCCGGCCCTGCTCCACCAGAAAAAAGACAACACCACAGCTTTTCAGTGCGTCCAAGGTCCACATGATGCATAAACGGACTCCAATAGTGCTCTTCTATGGAGACCATTTAATGAGGAAAAACAACACTAATTTACTGTCTCATTAAGCGTTCTTTTATCCACATATTTTTCCAACAGCTTCTAAACAATAATCAGTAAAGAAATATGGTATTTTCTCTTTGCCTCATTTTGTGTTTATCACAAATATATGGCTTTTTACCTTATCACAGATTACAAATTTTGATTGCGGGGGGGCAAGATGGAGAATGCAGATGTAGATGGGCAGGAGCTGAGGGAAATGCATCATTGCAGGTTCACTCTCTGACACAGTTGCTGTATTTACTCCCGTATTCTACCCATTTGTGTGGTGGACCATATCCTTATGTTCCAAGTTTTTACAAAACCGATAAATTTTGTACAAAGTATACCTTAAACTCATAATTCACTGATAATTACTGCCCTGTTAAAATCTGTGCCAACGCTGTCTGAAGTTATAAGATTCTACTGGATGTTACTAAGGTATATTCCAAATCTGTTCTCAGAAACAAAAGGCAAAACTCCTCAACCAGGTGTCAGAAAACTCAATTGGACCATCATTTGATTAATTGGCTATTCTTCGGCGGAAAGAGGGGTATGAGCAAGAATTTTCATGTGGTAGAGACAGACTCCTTGTCACTTGAACCCCAGCTGGATTCTCAGAGGAGGAAAAGATGAATAAAACAGGAACAGAAGGCCCAGATCACCTCTATCCCCTAATCTATATTAACAACATTTGAAAAACAAAAGCAGCATTATTGAGCTGAAGGCCTGGACCTAGCTGAAGAAACAGCTTATGGACGCATATGGTAAAAGAAGTCTTTTGCTTTCAATTAACTTAGTTTATGAGGATAGTTACTAATTCAGGTTTACCTTTTATTTCTTTGTAACTAAATCCACCTTCCATGCCTTACTCCTTCTAATTATTTTCTATAATCAATGAACTTGTTTTAGTATTATATCTAAACTACACAGTTTTTAACTTATGTCTTTGGAAACCTCCATCTAACATAACATGGTTTGTGCATATTATTTTCTATTAATGAAATGACAGACCCCCTCAGTTTGTACTGAGCATGCTGGGCAATATAAGACATGCATTTCTCAGGGAAAATCTGGAACTGAGAATTTCCTGGTGTCATTCTTGAACATAATTCAGGAGTGACTAGCTAGAAGCAGTTATATGATATCAGTCGGAAGTGACTGCGCATGCTAGAGGCTGTGTGGAAACTGACAGAGAAGTTACTCACTTGTGTAGTAATGATGGTTCTTCGAGATGTGTCCTTGTGGGTGCTCCACATTAGGTGTGGGGCTCGGCCCGGCGCTGCAGATCGGAAATTTCCAGCGGTATCCCACGGGGTCGCGCATGTGCCAATGTGCGCCGGTCCTTCGCGCGCTTTCAGTCACATGCGCGATCCGGTCCACACCCGTTCCTCGATCAACCGCCCTGGTAGCAGTAGGCATCCTTCAGTCTGCATAGACTATGGATCGCTCCCTTTAAAGTTTCAATTGAGGATTTCATTTACAGCATCTATTGTGACTATGAAGACCCACATGAGAGTGACAGTCCTTGCTGCATCTCTTGCAGATGTGGTGGGTGTCTGGCAAGTCCTTATTGTGCTTTCTGTGCGCTCGCTTCTCCTCTGCTAGCTGTCTGATCCTCATCTCACCCTTCTGAAGGTCCTTGTGTAACCCCTGCCTCCATCTGCTGCGGTCGTCTGCTAGTTCTTCCCAGTTGTCCAGCTCGATGTCTACCACTCTGAGGTCTCTCTTGCAGATATCTTTGTAGAGCAACTGGGGGCAGCCGGGAGGTCTTTTGCCAGAGGCTAGCTCACCATACAGGATGTCTTTTGGAATCCTTCCATCATTCATCCTGTGGACGTGGCCAAGACAGTGGAGCCGACGCTGCCTGAGGAGGGTGTGCGTGGTTGGGATTCCAGCTTGCTCAAGGACGGCGGTGTTGGTCACTTTGTCCTTCCATGATATTCCAAGGATGCGCCTGAGGCAGCGCAAGTGGAAGGCGTTCAGCCTCTTTTCCTGGCAGGCATACAGGGTCCAAGTCTCGCTGCCATAAAGGAGGGTGCTGAGGATGCAGGCTCTGTAGACTTGCATTTTGGTGCGAGTGTACAGCTTGTTGTTATTCCACACTCTCTTGCTGCATCTGGACAGAATTGTGGCCGCTTTTCTGATCCTCCTATTTAGCTCAGTGTCCAACGACAGGGTGCCAGTGATGGTGGACCCGAGGTACACGAACTCGTGGACAACCTCTAATGTATAGTTGTCAATCCTGATTGATGGGGATTCAGCAACATCCTGACCGAGTATGTTTGTCTTCTTTCGGTTGACGGTAAGCCCAAAGTCCTTACACGCTTTGGAGATGCTCCTGAAAAACACCAAGCAGAACTCCAAAGGGGAGGAACGGGTGGGTAGTGGAGCACCCACGGGGATACATCTCGAAGAACCATCGTTACTACACAAGTGAGTAACTTCTCTTCCTTCTTCGAGTGGTCCCTGTAGGTGCTCCACATTAGCTGACTACCCAGCAGTGATCCCAAATACGGAGGTGGGTACCCGATTTACGTGCAGCTTGCCCTTGAAAGGACTGCTGTTGATAGACATGTATCCTCATCTAACACCCGGTGCATCACATAGTGCTTGGCGAAGGTGTCGTAGGATGACCAAGTCGCCGCTCTGCAGATGTCTTTTAATGAGATTCCTTTGAAGAAGGCTGTCGATGTCACCATCACTCTAGTGGAGTGAGCCCTGGGCGGAGCTAGCAGAGGGGTCTTATGGAGCTCGTAACACTGTTTTATGCAGGATACAATGTTGTTCGAAATTCTTTGTGAGGATAGGCCTTCCCCTTTTGATCTTGGTGCGAGACACACCAGAAGTCTATCCGTTTTCCAGAAGGGCTTAGTTCTGTCTACGTAAAAGGCCAACGCCCTCCTCACATCTAGCAAGTGCAACCGCGCTTCCTTGCTGGAAGTGTGCGGTTTAGGATAAAACAAGGGTAAAACTATTGGTTCATTAATGTGGAACTCAGAGGAAATCTTTGGGATGAAGGCCGGGTGTAATCGTAAGATCACCACTTCCTTTCAGAATACTGTGTAGGGCAGCATTGCCATTATTGCTGCGATTTTGCTCACCCTGCGGGCTGATGTAATTGCAAGAAGAAAAGTTATTTTTATGGTAAGCAACCGGAGGCATACCGTGGCCAATGGTTCAAAGGGTGGTCCAGACGGCGTGTGGAGGACCTAGTCCAAACTCCATGACGGTGATAACGGTTTCTGAGGGGGGTATAGGTTTGCTAGCCCCGTTAGGAACCGTGTGGCAATAGGATGGGCGAATATGGTTGGCCCTTCCTCCCTGTGTCGGAACGCCGATATAGCTGTGAGGTGGACCCTTAATGAGGATAGACAAAGTCCATCTTGTTTCAGCTCCAGCAGGTACTCTAGAATTACAGGAATAGAGACATCCAGAGGAGCCAATTGCTTGGACGAGCACCAGGATATAAATCGTTTCCACTTCTGTGCTTAAGTCCTCCTGGTGCAGGCCTGTCAACTGCACTCCAGAATTTCTTTCACTCCTTCTGAGCACGTGCTCTCTAAGGTGCTGAGCCATGGATTAGCCACGCTTGTAGGCGGAGCATTCAAGGATGTGGGTGCACTATGGACCCCTGACTCTGTTTGAGAAGGTCCGGTACGATCGGGAGGGGAAGTGGCGGGCAGCATGACATGCACAGAAGCAAGGGAAACCATTGCTGTCGGTCGCACATTGGGACTATAAGTATCACGCGTCCCTTCTCCCTTCTGGCTTTCTCTAGAACCTTGTGAATGAGTGTTGTGGGAGGAAATGCATAGAGTAGAGGACCCTTCCATGGAACCATGAAGGCGTCCCCTGAGGAACCTGTCCGCTGCCTGCTCTGGAGCAATACTGTGGGCATTTCTTGTTGGTGTAGGTGGCCAACAGATAGATTCAGGGAAACCCGCATCTGTGAAATACTTGGCGGAGCAGATCGGAGCGGATTTGCCACTCATGCATGACATCAAAGTGTCTGCTTAGTTGGTCCGCTTTCATGTTGTGGACACCCGGCAAGTATGAGGCTTTGAGCATTATGTTGTTGCCAATGCACCAGTTCCACAATCGGACCGCCTCTGCGCATAGCGCACGGGATCTGGCCCCTCCTTGATGATTGATATAGAACATTGTGGAGGTGTTGTAGGTATTGACTCCGACCACTTTGCCCTGCAGGTATTTTCGAAAGCACCTGCATGTACTGAACACTACTCTGAGTTCCAGTATGTTTATGTTCATTGCCATCTCTGCTGGGGACCATTGCCCCTATGTCACTGTTGCCAATGTGCGCTACCCATCCTATGTCCCTTGTGAGAAAAACCGCAATTTGCAGTTGGAGAAAAGGCACCCCTACTAATAAGTTCTTGAGGTCTACCCACCATGCCAGCAACTTTTGCACCTCCGTTGGGGGCAATACTGTCTTGTGGATGGTATGAATCCTTGGCCTGTAAACGCTTGCCAGCCAGTGCTGTAGGCCTCGCATATGTAGCCTGGCATTTTGTACCACAAACGTGGTGGCCACCATGTGCCCCAAAAGCTGTAGGCATGTTAGGATTGGCACTATGGGGCTGACATCATTACCTCCATCAGGGATTTGATGGTGCGAAAATGGGCATCGGGCAGATATACTCTTGATGTAGTAGAGTCTATGCGTGCCCCTATGAACTCTATGTCTTGTGTGGGCTCGGTCTTTGATTTCAGGAGATCGATGAGTAGGCCCAGTGAGGTAAAGGTCTTTGTAGTGACGTCTATCATGCGCAGGACATCTGACCTTGAGACCCCTTTCAGTAGGCAGTCGTCCAGATATGGAAAAATGAACACGCCCTGTCTGTGTAGATAAGCCGATACTACTGCCAGCGTTTTGGTAAAGACTCTGGGCACTGAAGAGAGACCGAATGGAAGGACTCTGTATTGGAAGTGCTCCCCACCCACGTTGAAGCGAAGAAAACGTCTGTGTGCTGGATGGATTGCTATATGGAAGTACACCTCCTTTAAGTTGAGGGCTGCAAACCAGTCTCCATCATCCAGTGCCATGACTATGGAGGCAATTATAGTCATCTTGAAGCGCTGTTTGCGTAAGTACCAGTTGAGATCCCGTAAGTCCAGGATTGGCCTCCAGCCTCCTGTCTTTCTCTCTGTTAGGAAGTATTGGGAGAAGAAGCCTTTCCCTTGGAATTCTTCCAGGACTCTCTCCACCGCCCCTATAAATGTGAGGTGGTCTACCTCTCGCCTCAACCTTGTCTTGTGAGAGGGGTCCCTGGGGAGGGACGAGGTGGGGGGTTTTGGTGGCGGTAGTGATTGGAAGTGGATAGCGTATCCCTTGGCTATAATTTCCAGCACCCATTTGTCTGTCGTGATGTTTTGCCATTGAGGATAAAACGGTTTGAGTCGGTGGTGGAACATATGCTGTGATTGGCAATGAGCGATGGTCTTGGTATTGCAGTCCTCGACATACCCGTCAAACTTGCTGTCTTGGAGCTTGCCCTGAGGGTGTATGCCCCTGCTGGGGATATCGTCTGGGGGCCCTATATTGTTGTTGCTGTTGATGGCGCCCTTGATCGTAGCCCCATGGGTATTGTGAGCACTGGGGTTGGTAAGCATAGCGCCTTTGCTGGGGATAAAATTTCTCTCTCCTGTACAGAGGGGTGTATATGCCCAGTGTTCTAAGTGTGGCCCTCGAGTCCTTGCTGCAGTGTAGGACTGAATCAGTCGAGTCAGCAAATAGTTTTTCTTTATCAAATGAAGATCCGCAATTTTTACTGGCATATCTTTGGGGATACCAGACGTCTGGAGCCGGAACTCTCTGTGCATAACTACTGCTGTGGCTGTGGAGCATGCTGCTATGTCCGCCACATCTAGGGGATCTGGACTCCTGTCCGTGAGGCCGCATAACCCTCCTGGACGATCACCTTCAATACCGGTTTCTTGTCCTCTGGAAGGAAATCCATGAGGGAGGTAAGTTTGGAATAGTTATCAAAATTGTGATTTGATAGGTGTGCCGCATAGTTGACCATACTCAGTAATAACATGGAGGAGGAGTAGACCTTTCTTCCAAATAATTCCAGTTTCCTCGCGTCTTTGTCAGACCCCGCCCCCGCCCCCAATTTGTATTGGGGTGTCTTAGATCTGTGTTGTGAGGATTCCACCACCAAGGAATTTGGCTGGCGGTGGTTAAACAGGAATTCCATGCCCTTGGATGGAACAAAGTATTTCTTATCCACCCTCTTATTTGTAGGTGGAATGGAGGCAGGGGTCTGCCATATGTTGGTGGCTGCTTCCATAATAGCTTCATCTAGTGGGACAGCAATTTTGGATGATGCTGGGGGTCTCAAGTTCTTTAGGAGTTTGTGATGTTTCTCCTGTACCTCTGCAATTTGTATGTCTTGAGTGTGCGCCACTCTCTTAAAAAGTTCTTGGAATTGTTTAAGGTCATCCGGGGGAGAGATGTCCCTGGGGACAACCGCCTCATCGGGAGAAGACGAAGAGGCATCACTATGATAAACCTCCTCTGATTCCTCTGATTCCTGAGCCTCCTCGTGTGTTTGCTCCCTTAAGGGTTCTGGGCGGTGGACCACAGACTCTGGACCAGTCCCCACTGGAGAAGGCTGGGTTCTTTTTGCAGGCTGAATGTAGGGATGTGCTAGAGGTTGAGGTGGGGATCTGCCCCGGATCGGGATCCCATGTCGGTGTTCACCATGATATGGCCAGCTGTAACAGCAGGGGCAAGGGCCCAGTGATGGGGATCTGGACCGAGACCAGTGCCTGTACATATGGTACCTAGAGGAGCGTGACCGCCGTGATGATGTTGACATTGGTGGAGATGTTCTGTAATAGTATTCATACGGTTCCGTACTGGAGATCAGTGAAGGATGTCTGAGCTAGAGGGACGGTAGCTGAAGAAAGGTAGATGGAGGTCTTAGACAGGCTGTTGGTGTCCCTGCCCATTGTGTTATGTCCATCTCGGGAGGAGAGCTAGGCGATAGCGGCATTGCAATGATGTCCGGAGATGAGCTACGGTGCTGGGGTTTGGATTTTGCTTTGCCCCGCCAATGAAGTGTCGGTGCCACCATCTCCAGTGCCAGGGATCTCAGCGCAGTTGTTGGTGCCATGTCCGGTGCTGCTGCACGCGGTGCCGTGCAGCTAGCTTCCTCCGGCACCATTAGGTCCCATGCCGGGCACCCCTGCTCCGGTGCCGTCGGTGCTGCAAGGCTCTGTTCCGTGGCTTCCGGCGCCTGCTGTGTCAGCGCCTGCAGTGCTCTCGGTGCCGACTGCTTAGTGGTCGGAGCCCCAGGCACTGTTGTCTGCAGTATGGCCTTCCCGCTGCTATGAGCAGTCAGCAGCTTGTGGCCTTATGCCTCACTCGTCCTGCTCACAGATGTTACCGGCAAGGATTGAGCTGGGGAGAGCTTCTTTTTCTTGTGAACAGAGAAGGTTAGGGAGGCAGCCTTCCTCTTATGCGGCCCTGAGGGCCTTCCCTTTGAGGCTTCTCCGACAATTCAGGCTGGAGGGCCTTGTCAAATAACATCATCTTTAGTCTCATTTCCCTGTCCTTTCTTGCTCTGGCCATAAGTTTAGAGCAGTGAGGACATTTTTGGAGAACATGGGTCTCTCCAAGGCAACAAATACATTTACTGTGGCCATCAGATGCAGGCATGGCCTCGCGGCACGATTCACATTTCTTAAACCCTGGCGAAGACATCTCTGCCAAGGCGTTTAACTCCTTTCAATGTTAATAGGGTATTTAGCAGCTAATCACAGTCCCCAAGGGAGATAAAGTTTACAGCCATTAAGGCGGCCGTCTTTGTCTTCTTCCCCCACCCCACCTTTTTTTTTAAAAAACTATATATATGAAGAAAAACCAACTTAAACAGTCTTAAACTAACTAGTAACTACAAACTATATTAAAACGGTTTTATCTGTCTCAGGCACTGGAGCCGGAGCAGATTCCGTCTGCAGCCATTGGTGGTTAAGAAGGAACTGGCGTGGACTGGATTGCGCACGTGACCGAAAGCACGCGAAAGACCGGCGCACATCGGTGCATGCACGACCCGATGGGATACCACTGGAATTTCCGATCTGCGGCGCCAGGGCGAGCCCGACACCTAATGTGGAGCACCCACGGGGACCACTCGAAGAAGAAGGAGGAGTGGTTGTCATCACAGCTGAGGAACAGAGGGGGACAGCTGTTCAACTGTCCAGGATATCATAGAATCATAGGGCTGGAAGGGATCTCAGGAGGTCATCTAGTCCAGCCCTCCGCTTCAAGCAGGATCAACCCCAACTAAGTCATCCCAGCCAAGACTTTGTCAAGCTGGGACTTAAAAACCTCTAGGGATACAGAAACCACCACCCTTTCTAGGCAATGCATTCCAGTGCTTCACCACCCTCCTGGTGAAGTAGTTTTTCCTAATATCCAACCTATTCCTATCCTTCTGTAACTTCAGACCATTGCTCCTTGTTTCCTTGTTCTGCCATCTGTTACCACTGAGAACAGTTTCTCTTCAACCTCTTTAGAGCTCCACTTCAGCAAATTGAAGGCTACTATTTAATCACCCCTCAGTCTTCTCTTCCATAAACTAAACAAGCCAAAATCCCTCAGCCTCTCCTCACCGGTCATGTGCTCCAGCCCCTTAATCATTTTAGTTGGCCTCCGCTGAACCTGCTCCAGCACATCCACATGCTTTTAATACGGGTGGAGAGAGGTGCGCCAAAACTGGGCACAATATTCCAGATGTGGCCTCACCAGTGCCAAACCACTTATCTAGATCTGCTCACAATGTTTCTCCTAATACACCCTAATATACTGTTAGCCTTCTTGGCTACAAGGACACACTGTTTACTCATATCCAGCCTTTCATCTACCAAAACCCCTAGGTTCCTTTCTGCTGTACTGTTGCTTAGCCAGTCAGTTCCCAGCCTACAGCAATGCTTGAGATTCTTCCATCCCAAGTGCAGGACTCTACAATTCTTGTTGAACCTCACCATATTTCTTTTGGCCCAGTCCAATTTATCCAGGTCTCTCTGGATCCTGTCTCTGCCCTCCAACATATCTACATCTTCCCCTACCTTACTGTTGTCTGAAAAATTGCTGAGGGTGCAATTCAGCCCCTCATCCAGGTCATTAATAAGGATGTTGAACACCACTGGCCCCAGAACCGAGCCTTGTGGCACTCCACTTCAAACAGGCCACCATCCAGATATTGAGTCTTTGACCACTACCTGTTGGGCCCAACCATCATGCCAGCTTTCTATCCATCTTATAGTCCATGGATCCAATCCTTACTGCTTTAACTTATGGGCAAGAATGTTGTGGGAGACTATATCAAATGCTTTACTGAATTCAAGGTATATCACATCCACTGACTTCCCCATGTCCACAGAGCCTGTTACCTCATCATAGAAGTTAATCAGATTGGTCAGGCATGACTTGCCACTGGTGAATCCATGATGACTACTTGTGATCACTTTCCCCTCTTCCAACTGTTCCGAAATGGATTCCTTTGGAAATGTCATAATATCTTTACATAGAAATCTTTCAAAGTACTTAATAGAGATAATGCAAAGAGGATTTTTATTATTTTGTATCTGTTTCTAGCAGGGCTGTCAATCAGCCAGGGGTGGGTGGAGCATGGCTGGCTGCTGGCCCCAATTCGAGTAACTGGCAGATTTTAATCGATTGGCATCTACAGTGATAATAAAGCTTGTACTATATACAGTGCTCAGTAACATTTTTCCAATGTAAATATATGCAATGAAAATAAAATACTATTACTTTTGTTTATATTGCAATTCACCCCACGTAAGTGCTGTGGTGCGATCTCTATCACAAAAGTACAACCTACAAAAACGTAAATTCTGTTTGTCACATAACTACACTCAAAAACAAAATGATGTAAAACTTTAGAGCTGCAGCATCCAATATGGCAAATGGTGAACATACTGAACACCACAGCATAGCAAATAAGGATCTGAGGCCATATGCAGCTCTTGGAGCCTTTAATGTGGCTCCCCCTATGAGCTGCACACAGGGAGTGATATCTGTCTGCTCTGCACACACACACACATGCACGCCACTGCTTGGTGGGAGAAGAGCATAGTGGCCCCAGTGATGCCTTCAGTGGTGGCCCCAGAAGCAGCTTTCGCGATGGCCCCAGCAGCAGTCCTGGCAGTGGATCGAGCAGCAGCTTTGTGAGTTGCCAGCATTAAATCAGAACTGGAGAGGGTGGGCTAGCCTGACTTGGGGGCTGGGCGTGCCTGGCTTTGGGGGAGGGGCCCCTAGCCAATATGGAAAGACAGCAAGCACAAGTGTGGCAATCTTTGAATTCCTATTAGATGACACTGCTTTAGAGCCTACAAGTCCACTCGGTTCTTTTGTTGCCATGGATACCTCCCAAGTGACACTTCTGTCAGGCTGGGGCAACAATGGGGAGGAAACTGCACATGAGAAGGAGGAAGAGGAAGAGAATGCTCAGCAAGCAAGTGGAGGATCCAATCTCCCCAACAGCCAGGACCTTTTACTAACTTGGGAGCCAATGCCCTTCCACGATTTATTGCTCCCAGACACTGATGCTGAAGAGGGCACATCTGTTGAGTTAGCATGTCATCATGCTAAAATAGGTACGTGTAAATGGGTTTTATCTGTTTCATCTACCCTGAGGGGTACAGTGGAGGACACCTTGCCTTTGTAGTAGGGGCTCCCCAGAAGAGTTTGTTAACCTATCTGGGGATGGAGCAGGATTCTTCCTAGCACATCTCTACAAAGGTCTCAGAGGTACTCTTTAACCCTTCTCAGAAGGTCCCTGGGGAGGCCCACCTTATTCTGTCCTCCACAGTAGGACAACTTTTCACGCCAAGCAAATAAATGATCTGGCATCATTGTAACACAAAAGCACAGCATCATAAAGGTCCAGGTTTCTGGATACATTCAGTCAGCATCCACTCCCTATCCAACTCTCTTGATGTGAAGAGCAACGATATTGCTCATGGCAACCAGGATGAAACAAGGGCTCTCTGCAACCAATAGCATTGAGGCAATCCACCTGTTTGGTCATCCCCAACAAAACAGAACCCGAGATTTGATGTCCTATTTGCAAAGGGCTTGAAGGGACTATCCCAGAGAACAGGTTCCCCCCACCCTAACCTGGCAGGTGACTGTGGGAAGGAAGAGTTGCATTCTGCAAGCGTGCTGGGCGTGTGGCAAACACATGATGACCATTTGAGCCCTATAAACCTTTACAGTCCCCAACTCTATCAGGACCACTCTGCAAATGCAGATGCCCAGATAGCCACAAGGGGGTGTACTTTGCAAGCAGTCCATTAAAAGCAGAAGCAAAAGGGCAAGAACCCCAACTTGTTGGGTATCATGCCTGTCACCAAATGGAGTCCGACTGCCCTGTGCTGTGGCTTCTACCTTCCTGGCAGCTGCTTTAAATGACAAATTTGTTTTTGTAGGTAACACATGCCTTTTGTGCAACATGGTGCTTCATTCATTGGAAAAGAGTTATCCTTCTGTGTTTTACAATGTATCTTTTTTAAATTCTACCCTTGATTTTTTTTCCCAATGCAGCTACAGCTATGGCTTTGTTATGCATTCCCTCAGATTCTCCAGCACTTCAGCTACCACAGATCAGAAGGTGAGAAAACATACACGGGATGAAATGTTTGGCGATCAAATGCAACTGACAGAGCTCAATTGAATGCATGGAGGAGAACACTGTTAGTGTCATCCACCCAAACAGGAGGACAAGAGAGCATGGAACATGAACATAAGATGCAGGATGGGGTGTTAGTGCTCATGTTGGAGCAAACAGAGCTGATGAGATACCTGGCAGAAGTGCAGGAAAAACACCTGGAGCAGAGAGAGAGTCCCCCTGCACCCGATGGTAAACTGCCTGCCCTCCTCACCAAATTCAATAGCCTCCTCTCCCCCAGGCACCCTAGAATGTGGGGGAAGCCATGGTTAGCCTTTCACTCAACCCCCAGAGATGTCTCCTGGAACAGAAGCTTTTCATTCCCACAACTGTCAGAGGGATTGTCATAAGCCACTTGCTCTCGCTTTCTCCCCTGCCCCCACTAATCCATATATCCTAAACTCTTTTTCTCTCTCTGTTCCCTGTGTCTCCTAAATAAAAATGTATGATTTAAAAAAAAAAAAAACAGGATTTTTATTGTTTGTGTTAACTACATTGCAGGGGAGGGAGGCAGTCTACAGGCCAGTACACATACAGCAGCGAGCACCTTGTTAAGAGAAACATACAGAACTGTAACATCGCTGTCTGGTCATTCATGAAACTGGTTTTCAAATTGACTCTGATTTGCAGTGTCCATTGATGTGCTATTGTTACTGCCTTGGTGTCTGGCTGCTTATAATTAGCCACTAGGTGATCTCTCTTGACACCTCCATGCTGCCAGAAACTTTTCCCCTTTACTTTCACATATACTACAGCATACACTGAAACCCATAACAGCAGGAATATTGCTTTCACTGAGATCTAGCCTAGTCAGTGAATTGCAAAAGCATCCCTTTAAATGGTAACAGGCACATTCTACTACCATTCTGCACTTGCTCTGCCTGTAATTTCTGCTCCTTACTGCTGTCCAGGATGTCTGTGTACAGCTTCATGAGCCACAGGAGCAAGGAGCAGGCCAGATCTTCAAAGGATAACTTCACACTTCAACATTTCCAATGGTCATTTTCCGGTTCAGGAAGAATGTTCCATTTTGCACTTTTCTGAAGACACCAGAATTCCTAAGGATGTGTAATGATTCCCTGGGCCACTTCCTCATAGCAGTCCCCAGCAATCTCTTTATCACAGGCTCTTCCCTCTGGTACCTGCATCCAATTACTCCTCTCAGACTCTCCACAGAGCCTTATCTCCTCCACTCCCCACCGAGCCAGTAAAAGAGAAGCCTTTTTATATCTGGTCTCAGCTGATTCTTCACTGGCTCCAGCTGTACTGATTAACCTCACTTCCTTGAGTCTGAAAACCTCCTAATTACCCAAGGTGTTTTAATTGACCTACCTGCCCTGATTGCTTCAAGCAGGTTGCAGATGATTCTGGATCAGTCCTTGTTAGTTTATTCTGGGAGCAAGGACCTATTCAAATCTACAGCTAACATTGTTCCCTTCTGTTACTCTTCTGCAGCCCTCTGGCCTGACCCTGTCATACTATTTAAAAGAACAGCAAAAGCAGGAAAAAAATCAAAGGAAGAGGCAAGTCATGTAAGAAGACTGGTACTTGGCATTCAGAAAGGAAGTTGGAAGCCATACTTCCTCTTTATACGCCTAAAAGACAGCATACGGGGAGGGTGTGGCACAGATTTCTGAAAGATTTCAAGATTGTGCACTAGAGGCACTTATCCTGGGAGTGCCAGTCCACCACACAGTTCTCTCTGAACAACCAGAACATCTTGTCCCTTCAAGACCCTTCCCCCAGCACCACAATCTAACATCCAAAAAATTGTTATATTGTATGTGCACAATCAAAGGACAAGTGAGAACTCAAAGTAATTTTCCATTGTCCATCATTCAGTTCTACTACACTGAAAGACACAACATCATACACAGTACAATTTCACTGCAGTTTTATTTCTTTATAATCTTTTCTGGAAACCTTTCAGTGGGCTGAGGAAATGTGGGATAAGCAAGACCATGGCATATCTGCTGTGTGATTCAGAGGTGTTTGTTGAGTGAACAAAGCCATTATTGAACTTTTTGTTTAAGCTGTAAAAAAGTTCTAGCAAGAGCAGATTATAAATAATTAAGCTTAACACAGCAGATTAAAGCACTATTAATGTCAAGAGAGTACCTATTTAGCAAACATACATTCTTACTTAACAGATCTGCCTTCTGTGTGTATTCGGAGTCAAATGCAACCAAACTATTCATGATTATAATAGAGTTATGGGAAAGCATGCTACTTCACACATCAACAAAATTACTGGGTACATTTATGTTGCTGGATCTTTATTACCATTGATGATACACATGCCACAAGGAGGGGAAAAAAGTTTTGATATTTAGACCACAGACTGAGGGTGGTAGGTTGCCCAGCAGTTAAAATAACTAGAAAACTGAGTTGTTTGGAAGGCAAATGAATCACAACATGTTTGATCTCAGGCTCAACCGATCAGAATAATTAAATTTCTAAATCTTTAATATTTATTTCTGAAGAAGGCACAGATTGTTAGACAACTAGTAATATGCATATGCAGACATCTGATTTGCATACACAAATATCTGCAGCTGTGCATATCTTCCTGAAAATCTGCATGTATATATTTAGTAATAAAATAGGTGTGGGGTGCAGAAATTAAGCACACAAATATTCACGGTCTCATTGCACTGCTAGGCTCCCATGAAAGCATAACACTATTCATATTATACTTTACCAAAAAGAGAGCAGTTAGTGAGAGTGTGGACTCTATTAGAAAGCATTGCTCTGCAAACTAATCATTAATTTAACAAAGTGTAACACTATTTCTTAATGAGGCATTAAGAATCAAAATATTTACAACTAATTTGTATAAAGTGTTAAAAACACTTACTGGCAATCATTATAGTTTTAGAGTTTCCTCCTAGGCTATCTTTCAATAGCCAAGTCAACACAGAGTCCCTGTAAGGCACAAATACTTGCTTCTTCTTTGCAAGAGGATTTGTTGCATCCTGAGATAAATCAGCTGCAAAGGAGGGAGAAAAGCAATTCTGTATATGGCTTAATTTTTCAAAGAAATCCAAAACACAGAGCTATTACCGACTCCAGCAGATTTAATGCAAACCAAATAAGAAACAAATATCTAATACTAATGCAGAAACATGAATGAGCATGAAAGAACTGACATACCTAAGGCAGAAATGACATTTCCCAGAGTAACTAGAGATTTGTTAATATTCCCTCCTTCCTTTAATCTAACCCCTGTAGCACCAGTGGCATCTGCTCTCTCACTTCCAGCAAGATCTACCAAATGGATTTTGCTAACAGTCTCACAAGGCATTTCGGCATCAAATTTAGCCTAAAAGAAAAATACAGAAAGAAAGTAAAAAATAATCAGTTAAGCTACAAAGTCCTATGATCTTTCATGTCATGTTTTGTGGCTACATTTATTTGTTTATGGTAGTAGAACCTCAGAAGACAGGTGTACCAGAGGTTGCAAAGGAAAGGAGTTCATCCATGAGCAGCTGCATAATACCCACTTACCTGATTTTTGAAGTAATACTTCAGAAGTAATTCATTCAAGCTATTTAAATATATACAGATATATATAGATATAGATATAGATATGGCAACTACTAAAGTTGTTAAATGTACTGTTATTTTAAAGTACAGCTAACTTAAAATCTGTGGGACATTTCTGGCTAACAATTGAAGTTACGGTGTCTCTCTCTCTCTCTCTCACACACACACACCCCTCTCTTTTCACTGTTTCCCCCTCATAGTTTCTTTGAACAATGTACTGATGTACTGACACCATTTGTTAGGTTACCTCCCACCTTACACTTACAAGCTGTAAGATGAACAATTCTGCATCTACACTACATTCCTCTTTCAAAAGAGGAAGGAAAATGAGGGAAATCAGAAATGGAAATAAATTGCTGATTTACAAATCATGTGCTTCAGTTGCATAATCTCTTCCGATTGTGTTTTTGTAAAAAATTTAAAAAAAGCCATGTAGCTGTGGGTCTTTTGAAAAAACCCATTTTCGAAAGAACCCTTGTTTCTGAAACATAATAGGAAAAAGTTTTCGAGAACGGTATTTTTTCAAAAGAACCCTGTCTACACAGCTGTTCTTTTTTCAAAAAAATATCTTCTGAAAAAGTGATTGGAAGAGATTATCCAAATGAAGGATGAGATTTGCAAATCAGTGCTGCATATGCATTTATGATTTCCCTCATTTGCATTCCTCTTTCGAGAGAGGAATGTAGCATGGACACAGCCGCTATGAGAAAAACCCCACAAAATTCTGCATCCATACCAAACTCTACCTTCCCTTTGCCCTCCCTACATAAAGTTTTCCATAATGCTACTATCCTCACAAAAATAAATAGTAAACTCCCTTTTCTGTGGTCACCACATTAGTCCATGTTTGAATGAGGGAATGTAAGCATTCAGCTCAAATAACCACAAGAGGAACAGCAACAAAGGGTCCTGTGGCACCTTACAGACTAACAGAAAAGTTTTGAGCATGAGCTTTCGTGAGTATAGACTCACTTCATCAGATGCTGGTCATGGAAATTTGCAGGGCCGGGTATAAATAAGCCAGAGCAAGGCTGGGGATAACAAGGTTAGCTCAAGTCAGGAAGGGTGAGGTTTACTACCAGCAGTTGATCTGGAGGTGTGAACACCAAAAGAGGGCAAGCTGCTTTTGTATTTAGCCAGCCATTAACAGTCTTTGTTTAAGCCTGAGCTGAGGGTGTCGAATTTGCAGATGAATTGTAGCTCAGCAATTTCTCTTTGGAGTCTGGTCCTAAAATTTTTTTGCTGTAGGATAGCTACTTTTAAGTCTGATACTGTGTGGCCTGGGAAGAGTTAACTAGTGAACCATGATAAAAATTGTTGTCTACAGTTTGGGCCATGGGACTATTTAAGGAGGATATGACTATTATTAAAGCAGAAAAGGTAGTCACAACTTTTATCACCTACTTTTATGCAAATCACACAATTTTCAATACCATGTTTTTCCTGTTGTGTTGAGATTCCACAGCAACATAAAATATTATGCCTTAGTTAATCACTGGGATTTAGCTTGAGTTTTAGTCAATTATCTCCCAGAGTGGTGCATATGAAAAACATTTTAAAAATACCTAAGCACTGTAATGAACAATGCCTTAATACAGTCATTGAGAACATCATACCTCACTTAGGTAATATAAGAATATACCTTTACCCTTCTCTGCTGCAGTGGACAAATGCCATCCACCTACCTCAAAAGGCAAGGGAAATTGCTTGGGCTAGTGGTGAAAGTTGATGGCCCCAGCACTGAGAGAGGGAGACACTCACGGAAGGACATCAGGGTCTGTGCCATCCATTGGCCAGTTGTAGGGGAGAGGTGCTGACTGGCCCATTACCCCATTTCTGGTCATTTAGCCTGGAGCCTGTCTCACACAGAACCCCTTTCAGCTCCATTTTAGCAGCTCCACCCTAACCATTCCGAACAGGAATCCAGTGTGGCAGATGCTGCAGGTATAACCAATCACCCTGGAGGTGAGGCAAGTTTTTTTTTTCCTCCTAGACAGCCAACTGGCACAAGGCTGGGGAGTTTTTTCACTTTCCTTACAGCTCCTTCAAGCAATAAAGGACAGTAAGAATGCACTTAATACCTAAAGTATTTTGTTGAGCTGTTAACTCATTTCAGCCTGGGGCCATTTTTCAGTGCAGCTAAAAGTATAAAATGAACGTTTCTCAGAAATAAAAGACCTGGGATTTTGCTGAAGGGTCTTGGTTCATGCAACAGGGTGAGAACTCATGGTTTTTAAAGGCTGATCTCCCCATCCTTCTGCACTCTGTCCCTCTCATGATGGTGAAGTGAAGCAGGTAGAGAGGAGGGCCCCCAACTGAGCTGCGTGCTAGTCGACAGGCTAAGAAAAGCTCTCCCCAAGTTAAGGCTTATGTGGTAGAAGCCCTTGTAACCTCCACTTCAACGCCTAGTATAGGAGATCACAGGTGATAGGCTGGTAATACCCCTTTCTGATGTTTAAGCTAAATAAAAGTTGCAGCGTGCCACTTAAAATCCATTTAAGTGTCATCCTCATTTCAGCTGTGTATCTGCATTAACACAAGTACATGGGTCTCCCAAGCTGCAGATTTGACAGCTTCATGAAATCAGTTGGCACGTAAGTTGTCACATGTAAATATTGAAAAAGACAATGCAATTCTTTTTACCTGAGTGAAGTTGATCGTGAAAATGGCATGTGATCTGCTGCTAACATCATTCATTCCAGTTGCAGCAGTGGTTCGATTTATATTTCCTGCTTCCATAAGTTCCTCTACATCACTGTAATTTTGCACTAAATGTTTGGACAAATCTGATCAAGAACAAAAATGATGATAAGTTAGGTAAATATACTTATGAAGGTAGTGTGAACTGATTGAAACTCAGGTCTATCTCAATATAATGCAGCAGTGCTGAAATTGCACAGGAAGCATTTAGTCTGATTTATAGTCAGCCTTTGAAATAGAGGAATGAGAATTGTGTGAGGAATACCAGATTATTACAACATTTACAGTAAAAGCTGAAAAGAATGCATAATTCTCTTCAAACCATATAGAACCTCTCGAACTTCCTAAGGGACAAAAATCTGCAATGGCAGAGAGGTAGACTTTGGGCAGGTCTACACTGCAGGAAAACGTCAAATTATGCTATGCTGTTCCAGCTATGTTAATTACGTAGATGGAATGATGTACCTTAATTCAGGTCTCCACTATAGGAGGTTAACAGGAGTGTTCGCTCCCATCCACTTTCCTTATTCCTAACGAGAGGCAGGAGTACTGGTGCTGATGGAGGTGCCCTGTGAGTTCGATTTAGCACTTGCCTACCAGGCACACTAAATTCAACTCCAAAAGATCAAGTGCAGCATGGTCAATCAACCCAATGTGAAGACTTACCCTAAGATAGAGTCTAATAGGCTCTTTCTATTTCAAAACATCCATGATTTATATGTTAGCTCTAATGCTGATTTGAAGTCAATTAGCAGAGCTTCGCTTAAGTGTAAAAGTATTGTACGCTAACAGGGTTTGTAAATGAAAACTGCACAAAACAAAAAAAGGCTGTTCTCAACAATGCTTTTATATTCATGAAATGTGTTGCCTTTCACCTTCATGTGCATATACTGTACCTGTTTTTTGTTTTTAACTTGTAAACTCCCTGCATAATTCAAATTTGCGCACAAGTTGGAGTGAAGATAGGAGCTAGGCCGCCGCTTGGTTCCCAGCACCCCTCTGCTTGCAGATCCAGGAAATTGAACAGCCTACTATGACTGGTCAGTTTCCTGGTTGCTTCTCTCTGCCTTCCCCCAGCTGCACGGCTGTCAGCCTAACGGCACCCATGGCTTGGAGTACGCAGGGAGAAGGGGCTTTTAGCTTGCCTAGCTGGCAGCACAAATAGGCTGACAGCAGTGCGGCCGGGAGAAGGAGCTATGCACAACTTCAAGCCATGCATGTCGAGGGTTTACTGTAAACGATTACGTATAAAACCTGAACATATTATTCAAGTAGGAGGCACTTGAGATGATTTTTACCTTCAACATAAGGCCCATCTTTTGGGTGCTCTCGTATTCTTAAATTATATGTTTTTGATGTCTTCCGCCTAAGCAGATCTCGCACACGTTCATTATAGATTTCTAGATAACTGAAACAAAAGAATTTTAATTCAGAAAAAAAATATTGACTGATACAAGATTTTAAAAATCAAAGTGAGTGGAAAGAGCTCACTCAGCTGGTAGAACTCAGCCTCAACTCCACCAATTGACATGAGCAACTTCACCCACAAGAGTCCAATTGATTATTCAGTCACTCATGCATGCACGCATTCTGTGGAACAGATCCTAATTTGTAACTTTCTTACCAAGTTATGATACCATATATAACCAACTCTGTGGTACCAGTACTTTTAAGGATGATATTACAATACAAACATCTCTATTAGCTTCCTTTTTCGTGTGCTGTAATATGCTTCCAAAGACAAAACCACTTGGAACTAGTATTTCTTGATGCAATTCCTATTAGTATGTGTAGTTGTAGCAGCAGAAAATATAGTAAACTGTTAAATGTCTTTTCTTTTTATTCTCTGGACATTAGAAAACGGACTACAGGTTGAACCTCTCTCATCCAGCACCCTTGGAACCTAACTGGTGCCGGATGACAGGATGTCAATATTTCCTAGCACATTACCAACACTTCCACTGCTTACTGGGCTCTCAGAAGACATTTTGGAGTAAATTACAGCTGAACAACAGTACAGAGCACAAAGCCACAAATGGTGGCTGGATATAAACTTTATGGGACCATGGGGAACTTAGCCATACCCTTGATAAGTGGTTGCCTGGCTAACTAAAATCATGCCACATTACAGAGTTTGCCAGACACGAGAGTTCCAGATTAGAGAGGTTCAACTGGTAGCAAAAAAGACTAATGAAGTGATAATAGGATGTAGAAAAATCTAATGTATTTTCCAAAACTGTTACTCCTGCTGCTTACAAAATCCAAAAACCTGAAGAATTAATATTTTAAAATTATTGCAACTGGCACACAAACTATCCCAACTTCAACTGTTCCTAAGTGTTTTCATTCTCAAGAACTATTTCAGCAGACTTTAAGTCATATCAAACTTTCAGCACCTGAGATGAAGTTTCCCTTGTTGGGTCTCTCTGCTGTGAAATTTTTGAATGCAAGTGGAAGGACTAGAGGAGGATGCTTCCTAAGAACCATTATCATTTTCACACAAAAGGTCAAAGGCCAAACAGGAAAGTGCTGAAAATAGTTCCACAAAAATCCATTTTGTGGCTGAGAAGAAACATGCAAGAGTACAATGTACAAAAAGATACTAATATGAAAACAAGGAGTTGATAAGTCAGCTCATCCCCAGCAATCTCTGTAACATATTCCAAAACCTACCTGACTTCTGTTCGAAAGGATGCTTCATGCCATATTGTTTTTTCATTTATTCTGCTGAATAATCCTTCACAAATTCTAGGTATTAAACCAGCATCACCCTGAAACAACAATTTTTATTTTCTACACTGCTTCATGCACGCACTGTATTATTTAAGAACAAAATCCAAGCAATCACTAGTTGAAACTGACCATAACCAAACACATTGAGCAGGGAATTATTAGTAGATATTCTTAAATCACATTTACTGGCCATAGCAACTTGGAGATTAAACAAACTGCAGTTCAGATTTTAGTACAGGCCCTTAGTTTGGGGTTACATTTTACACTGTACACCACACATTTGGTCCATACAACTCTAATCTACTTAGGGCAGAGAAAGACTCCAGTGCTCCAGGGAAACAGTCAACTGCCCACCCTTGAGACCATCCTCTCTCCCCATGAAATCCTCCACCTTATCCACTACACACCATCTAACATCTGCAATAAAAGAAGCAGGAGTCCTACAAACAACAGGCCCATAAACTAAATCATGGATGCGTGAAATGTGGGACAGAGGCCCTTGGGAAATTTCATGGGGTGGGGGGCAGTACAATTAGCTGCTGGGTTTCAGGCTCATCCACCTCATTAAAAATATTGAAATATGTTACTGTTTTTAGGTATGTGTATTCACATTTATATAACCATTAACAAAGTTTTCCATTCTACATACCTATTTTCTTATACATGCCAAAAAGTTTTATTCATATGAACATAACCAAAATTTTGGCCAGTTTGGATTACACTGGGGAGTGGGCGGGGGAGGCGCTGCCAGTTGCAGGACAAAAAGTGGAGCCTGACATAAAAAGTTTGCTCACCCTTGCACTAAACAACCCTGATCCATCCTCATTATCTGCACTGAGGCAGAGGTCCTGTGGAAAACAATGCACACAATAGCAAGGTAAAGACTATTATATATAAACAAGGGGAGGGGTCGAATTGAGGCAATTTTAAATCTTGCATGTCTCAAATTGAGTATTTGATTTTGTAACTTTTTTGGGGGGGCAGGGGGAGGGAGGCATTGCTTTGTGTGTGTAATTTCCTAAGTTTCTGAAACTGAAAAAACAAAATTTGAATCATGTGGAAACATACTGACACCTGCTGATGTAGAGAAATATGGAAGCCTGAAAAGCCCACCAAAAATATCAAAAATATTATATTAAATGAAATATATGGGCCAAACAAATTATTAACCTAACAGTCACTGAGTTAACACCTTTGGTTAATGTAGTCCTGCTAAATTACACAACCTACCCATATGTCTTATCACCACAAACCTCTGCCACTTGAGCTAACAGAGTAACTGGCAGCAGTAGTTATCCTCTTCTATATGGAAGATGATCCATGAGACAGCTAACACACTTCCCCAAAGGGTTTCACTGATATTTACTGACAGAGGAATTCTGAGACACCAGAATCTCCAGTTCACTCCCAGGTTCTGGAGGGGAGTGTGCTCATGTGCAGCAGTGCCCACTCTTTCATGCTCAGCACAGTTAACAAGAGCCCCAGAATAAGCAAGCCTGCCCTGCCTATGGTGCACTCAAAAATTCTCTCCTGCTATATGCATGTGAGGCAGAGGGAACAGAGGGAGGGAGTCTGATTCTGCTTCCTCCTTTGAGGAAGAAGGCTGGGTCCTTCCCAGACAGAGCAAGGTACCAGCAGCTGCTGGATGAGAAGGTGCAAGACCTCATCAGTCATCCTGGTAATAGAGTACAAGTTCTCTTGTCCCAGCTGGAGCAAAGAAGCAGACACATTTGAGCCTGAGACAAGTGCACTGGTCTGGTCTGGATCCCTGCCCCCAACAGATGATCACACCAATGCAACCCAGAGGAGCAACCATCTCAGTCTCAATGGAATATTGGTCTCCCCCCTGAAACCCAGCGAATAAAACGATATGGACTGTGCACCTAGCTGAAGGTACCATACAGTGCCGTCAGGTTTGGGCAGTCCAACCGTGCACAGATTTTCAAAATCTTATGATCCTCCTGGGACTGCAAACTACTCTTTGGGAACCACTGTTCTAGTGTTAACAGCTGAATAGTTTCAGCAGAGAATCTGGGTATATATGTACTGAATCAGTGTGAAGCAGACTCCCTGCATGGAAAATCTCAGCCCAAACCAATTAAAGTTTAGCACACTGAAAACACAGTCTTATAATAAAGTGTTCAGCATCCTAAACTACAGACCCCAGATAAAAGCAGCCCCTTCCTTTATTTTCTATTTCTTTGTAATTTAACCATCAATTTTAAGCTATTTGGTGATGTTGTCAGTAATATATTACTAGTTAGTAATTAAAATTGACCAAGAACTTAAACAGACATCTAAAACCAATTGTGATTACAAAGAAGTGAAGTCTTCATCTGGGGACCCACTGTGCAGGTGGCTACATGGTTATTAGAATATCATCACATTATCAGTGATACAGTTGGCAATCAATGCATATTTGCTAATGGCAGTGTAAATTCTGGGAGAGTAGTCTCCCCTGACTAGAATTTTATTAATCGTACTTTAAGATATAATAAATAATCTTTTTTTGTAACTTGAATTTTGTAATATTATTGTCTATTACAGGTACAGTCTTGGGTCAAATGTTTTATACAAATGATTCTGGGAGCCAATGGCCATTGTCTTCCTATTTATATAGTCTTGTATTAACAGCCAAATTAGAATACTGCCCACAGCAATAAGAACGAATTCAGACTTCGATTTCTGAGTAGGGTCAAACAAACACTGCTATATTACAGAAAAATCTCTTAAGGATTAATGCCGCTAGGTTTACTCAGGAAGTCTCACAATATGTATGTTACTTTCAGCATTCTTCTTTCAGCAATTTATAGCTCTCATTCATCAAATTCTCTCTAGCCCTAAAATTATATTACGCTTATTCACTATATGGGAGAAGTTTCATAGCATTATATATCAAGTTACTTACTACTGTACACACAGAATAAGTAAAAGACAGAACCAAATTGACATTGGTCTGCTCAAGAAGGTGAAAATCAGTGAAACCACTACAGTGCAAAAAGGGTTTAACTGGCAGAGGGCAGGTGGCAGCTTTTATTTTAGCCAAGCGTTACTAGAGTGTACAGCTAGCACTGGGTACTTCTAAGATGCACCTCATCCACTTGCTATTAGATGCACTGCTCAAAAATTTCCTCAGACAGTTCCATCTCCCTTTAGGCAAGCATACCCCCTCAATGGGGTCAACTGTGCCTAATTCCCCTCTTGCTGGACTTTCCTCTGCTAAGCACCCTGTGCCAGAGTTAACCAAAACTTAAACTGTTAAAATTAGAGTCTGGAAAATATTTTTAAATAGTGGGTTAAAAACTCCAATTCAGCCATTACCACTCTCAGTCCCCATTCACAAACTTCAAGGTTTTATTTTTAAAGAGATTATTTCACACCCTTCTTGATTTTCTTTTTCATTCAGAACCAGGAAGACTCTTTCAGAAAACGTTGATCATATATGTTCTCAAAACCATAACCCCTTTGAAATGTCTCAAGTTGAGAAACCAAAAATCACTTGTTACTTTTGAGCACTTTGGTTCTGATCTACGCACTACAAATAGCTTATTATTAGATACAACAGCAGCAGAGATTTCCCTTCCAACCCCAAATTTAAAATTTCTCCAACGTAGCTAAAGGGAACATTGTAGACTCCCAAGTAACTACTAAAAAGTTAAAATTAGCAAAATGCAAACAAGACAGAGAATTATGGTTTCAAAACAAATCCAAATGCATAATATAACTGAAGTCTGCAAACCATGACTTACAGCATTTCCCATCATTGTGTAGGACTTCCCAGATCCAGTCTGTCCATATGCAAAAATACAAGCATTATAACCCTCAAAAGCAGACGAAAGGACATCTGTGCCAAGATTTTTGAAAACCTAAAAACAAAAAGGCTTTTTGAGAGAGAGAACAGTTGAAAGAAATCATATCTGCAGTAGTTTTAATTAGAGTTTAATGTATTATGTTCTACACAGCATTACAAAAACAACACACACATACTAACATACACAAGCTATCTGTTTGGAACAGTAATATTTGCTTTAGATAATTAACTAGCAAGCACTTTGATTACATACAGACTGTCACTATTTAGCTTACAGCAACACCAAAGTACAGTTAACTTCCTCTGACAAACCTGTATCTTCCTGACATCAATCAAAATCATCAGGAAACTACCTCTTTCTCTCTCCTATTGTTTAATCTAACCTCAGACAGAATTAATGACCACCTTTCTGCTATCGTTAATATTTTGTTTACATCTCCCATTTTCTCCAATGCTACAGAATTTGAACCTATCTATTCCGTTCTTGAAAAGAAAAACTTTTCTCGATCCTGGGACTATTAATGGTCATTTTTCAGACAAATATAAGAGGCAAGTGGCCTTTTTTCTCTTGCCAATTCATTTCTTACTTCACACAACCTTTTGAGTTCATTCTCAAGTTTCACAGAATACTAGGACTGGAAGAGACCTTGAGAGGACATTGAGTCCAGTCCCCTGCCCTAATGGCAGGACCAATACTGTCTAAACCATCCCTGATACACATCTATCTAACCTGTTCTTATATATCTCCAGCGATGGAGATTTCACAACCTCCCTTGGCAACTTATTCCAGTGTTTGACCACCCTGACAGTTAGGAACTTTTTCCTAATGTCCAACCTCAACCTCCCTTGCTGCAGTTTATGTCCGTTGCCTCTTGTTCTATCCTCAGAGGACAAGAGCAACAAGTTTTCACCCTCCTCCTTATGACAACCTTTTAGATACCTGAAAACAGTTATGTCATCCCCTCAATCTTCTCTTTTCCAAACTAAACAAGCCCAGTTCTTTCAGCCGTTTCTCATAGATCACATTCTCTAGCCCTTTAACCATTTTTGTCACTCTTTTCTGGACCCTCTCTAATTTTTCCACATCTTTCTTGAACTGCGGTGCCCAGAACTGGACACAATACTCCAGCTGAGGCTAACCAGTGCAGAGTAGACCGGAAAAATGACTTCTCATTTCACTAACACACCTGTTAATGCATCCCAGAATCATGTTTGCTTTTTTTGCAACAGCATCACACTGTTGACTCATATTTAGCTTGTGGTCCACTATAATCCCTAGATCCCTTTCTGCTGTAGTCATTCCTAGACAGTCTCTCCCCATTGTGTATGTGTGAAAGTGATTGTTCCTTCCCAAGTGGAGCACTTTGCATTTGTCATTAAACTTCATCCTGTTTACCTCAGACCATTTCTCCCATTTATCCAGATCATTTTGAATTACGACCCTACCCTCCAAAGCAGTTGCAACCCCTCCCAGCTTGGTATCATCAGCAAACATAAGAAGCTTATTTTCTATGGCAATATCTAAATCATTGATGAAGATGTTGAACAGAACCGGTCCTAAAACAGACCCCTACAGAACCCCACTTGTTATTCCTTTCCAGCAGGATTGAGAACCATTTCCTTCCAACCAAAGTACAGAATGTATCTGTATAGAAATTACCTTCTTTCCTCAGATACCCCTTCTTCTTTTGCCCTCAAATTTAACCATATCTGTTACTGTGGAGCACTCACTCCTCTTGGATCATCTATATAGCCACATAGGTGTGCCTGGTTCCTTTGTTATGGTATCGTTGACTGGCTCCAGGCCCCATAACCCTTTGAAGAGGACAAACCACCCTGTTACAGCATGCCATTCTCAACAGGCTCATGTAACAGGGGTTGGCAATCTCTGTTATCGACAATCACAATTCCCACCTCTCTCCCTGTCAACTGGAGAGTGTGTCTTTCATTCAATGTCACTTTTTTCTCCCAGGCATCATATTCAACACGAATATTTCTCCTTTCACATGTTCTGTGTCTAAGTCTCCATCACACCATCTTCAAAATACTGCCTGTGGATGCCAAAATTCTGATGGTAACTTTCTTGAAATCGTCATCCACACCTGCATTTCACATTGTCTTGATAGCCTCCCATCCATCAAGCTCTACACATATTAGTTTGTGCAAATTGCCACTATCCATCTTCCCAAATGTTCAGAAAGGTCAGCGGTATTATCACCATTTAATTCTGCTGACACTTAAATTCATTTCATTCAATTCCATTCAAAATTTGCCTTATTGTTAGCAATCCCTCTATGTGTATGCTCAAGCATGCCTTATGGAGTTGTGTCACTGTTCCTATACAGAGCTATAATTCACCATCTTAGCATCCAGAGCAAGTGAGCATATTTGCATCCCACGCACATTTTTATTTGGCATTTTCCACACCATTTTACCTCCTGCATGGTTTTGGACCCTGCACAGCTGCCCCACTCATCCCACCTTGGCGACAGCCCTGTTCCTATCCCCACTCCTTTCACTAAGCTGCAACTAGTCTCTTCTTCCTTGACACACAATCTGCATTCTGTTAGTAGTTTCAAAGACCCAATAAAACTGACCAAAAAATCAATCTTCATTTTTGTTCCACAGATACTCAGCTAAAGATCAACAGGTAAAATACTCCAGTTGAATTTCTGAGTCACTGTAGCGCAACTCACATCCACAAGAGGGCACTGATAGGATGTGAGGCTCAATACAGTTTGGCTGATCACTCAATGACTTGTCTATGGCAAAGGTTCAACGATAAGGAGTCAGAAGTAATGCAAGTATCCATTGTTCACCTCAGTTAGCTGAGAATCAACTCCACAAGAAGATGGAAATTCTGTAGCAGCTTCATGCAAGTTAAAATATAAATATTTTCAATTCTACTGTAAACAAATAATAGAAAGCAGGCAACAGCCTGTGTAATATTTATTTTGAAGATAGTCAATTTATTTGAAGCTGGCCTCCTGTTCTCTGTGTGTCATACGGTTTTTTTTTAACTTAATACAAATACATGATAGGCAATGGAGAATTTGATAACATGGCAAGGTCTATTGGAACTTTTAGTACTTGAAAAAACCTAGGAGGCAGTTTACAATGGTGGCATGTGCACTTATATTGGATATATCTGTTGTAAAGATCAATAATGAATGCTGACATTTAAGAAACCCATTTTTAGATTTCATGGTTAACATCCTATTGATATGAATGGCACAGTTCATACTTCCAGGAGCTCTTGTTTCCAGCTGCTGCAGCCTCAGGCCTTTTCTCACAGGCATTTTTCACCACAAGCAGCACACCTTATCTATTAATTGTCCAGAGGGGTCAAAAATGATTTGTACCACTGTACCTTGCCCTAGTTTGAAACAGAGGCAAAACCACACTAGCACAAATCAGTATTACAATCAAAGCATGCATAATAGGGGTCGGCCTTGTTGCAATTACAGTGAAAGAACACTCTGCCCTTGATACACTATTCACTCATCATCACCTATTTCATGAGCAGGAATTAAGCACCAAAGTCATCACCCCTTGTCACTGTTTATGTAGCCATAAATCATGTTACCATGGCTACATAAATCATGCAATCATATATTAAGACCCCCGTCAAAACACGGTTGTAGTTCTATTACCCCAACAGGACTAGTTACATACTTAAAGCTAAAGGCCAGTTAAGTTTTGCAGGATCATGGCCTAAGATGTTAAGCTATAATTCATATAAGCACACATGCACATGCTTAAATCCATCCCTCCTCAGCAAAACACCTATGCACATGCTTAACTTTTAACAATGTGCCTAAGCACTACTGGGACTTACCACATGCTTAAACATCCTTTCTGAATAGGAATGTTTTCCAGAACAGGAGCCTCAAATTTGAATTGGGAGATTTTTATCAATGTTTTCAATTATGATCTTTCCTTCACTTAATCTTAATTAAGATATTATTATACATCGCTCAGTGGTTTGAGCATTGGCCTTGTAAACCCAGGATTATAAATCCATTCCTTGAAGGCGGGGGGGCCTGCAAGGGTCTAGAGCAGGTTAGAATTAAAAAAATTGTCAAGGATTGTGATAGGTTCTTCTATGAGGCAGAGGACTGGACTTGGTTACTTCTTGAGATCCCTTCCAGTTCTATTACACACAAAGATTCTAGGAGGAGGGATAGCTCAGTGGTTCGAGCATGGGTGTCCAACCTTTTGGCTTGCCTGGGCCGCACTGAGTGAAGAGGAATTGTCTTGGGCCGCATATAAAATATATAATATAGTTAATGTATATAAATCACATAATAATGTTACAAGTTTACGATCTTGTGGGGCCGCATTACTAGCTGTCCAAGGCCGCATGCAGCCCACAGGCTGGACACACCTGGGTTAGAGCATTGGCCTTGTAAACCCAGGCTTGAGAGTCCTTGAGTGTGCCTTTCAGAAGGTCTGGGGAAGGTTAATTAAAAAAAAAAAATCCATCAGGGACAGTGAAAGGTCCTGCCGTGAGTGCAGGGGACTGGACTAGATAACCTCTCAAGGTCTCATCCACTTCTATGACATGTATTTCTACACACAGACACACACAGGAATTATGGCAATGGAAAAATTTTAATTTGTCAAGAATTAACTTCTTTAGTTACACATGTAATCAACTACTTGAATTAAAATTGCAGATTTATGTATTACATTAACTATAAAAGGAACAAGGAAGTTTTACAAATGGGATCTCTAAGTTTGTATTTAATGTTTAAAAACCATAACACAGAACATAAGAATAGCCATTACTGGGTCAGACCAAAGGTCCATCCAGCCCAGTATCCCATCTGCCAACAGTGGCTAGTGCCAGGTGCCTCAGAGGGGGTGGATTCAAGACAATTATCAAGTAACTTGTCTCCTGCCATCCATCTCCAGCACCTGACAAACAGGGGCCAGGGACGCCATTCCTACCCCCTGCCTAATAGCCTTTTATGGACCTAACCTCCATGAATTTATCTAGCTCTTCTTCGAACGCTCTTACAGTCCCAGCCTTCACAGCTTCCTCTGGCAAGGAGTTCCACAGGTTGACTGTACGTTGTATGAAAAAGAACTTCTTTTATTAGTTGTAAACTTGTTACCCATTAATTTCATTTGGTGTCCTCTAGGTCTTATATTATGGGAACAAGTAAATAACTTTTCTTTATTCACCCTCTCCACCCTGCTCAGGATTTTATATACTTCTATCACATCCCCCCCTTCAGTCTCCTCTTTTCTAAACTGAAAAGTCACAGTCTCTTTAACCTCTCTGCATATGGGACCCATGCCAAAGCCCCTAATCATTTTAGTTGCCCTTTTCTGAACCTTTTCTAATGGCAAAAAAAAAAAAAAAAATTTTTTTGGAGGTGAGGAGACCACATCTGTGCACAAAATTCAAAATGTGGGCATACCATAGTTTTATAAAGGGGCAGCAAAATATTATTTGTCTTATTTTCTATCCCATTTTTAATAATTCCTAACATCCTATATGCTTTTCTGACTGCCATTGCACACTGCAGGGATCATTTCAGGGAACTATCCATGATAACCCCAAGATCTCTCTCCTGATTAGTTGTTGCGAAATTAGCCACCATCATATTGTATGTATACTTGGGGTTATTTTTTCCAATGTGCATTACTTGACACTTATCCACATTGAGCGGAAATTCCCTGTCAAATAGTCATAGTCATTAGCATTGCCAGCAAAAATAGTCTGTTATAATAATGCAACTTAATCTTGACCTGAAATGCCATTTTTCTATTTTAGCAGGTTATTATAGTCTTCCTATTAGTTTTAACCCCCATGCCCTTAGGGTTCGGGATCGTCACTTTCATCACATTCACATCTGCAATGTATCTGCAGCAGCTCTAGGTATCAAAGATCTTCACTGGCATCTGTGAATTCTGCAGGAATTTTCATTATTTTTATATATGTGAAAGTTTTCGGTATAGAAGAAGAGCAGTAATTGCCCTATCTTTCTGGTACAGGATCAAAAGAGGAAACTGCTTATACTGAAAAACATTTGAAAGCTGTTAGAGAAATTAATTGGGGTCCAGAAGGGAAGGTCAAGGATCCACAGAAATGCAATAAGAAGTATGACATATTTCAATGTTGGTAGTGTACAAATGTACACATACTTTTTGGGCTCTGAAATTAAGTGTAAACGTATAAGTTTTCATGTAATTACACAAGCCTGTCTTCAGAAAAACCATCTCCATATGTTTACACTTGGGTTGAGGAGACAATCACCACATCTCCATAGTTAGGGATAAAAAGCAGTCATTTAGCACTTCAAAAGACTAACAAAATAATTTATTAGGCTTTTGTATGGCATACCCATTTCTTCAGATCTGGAGACTGAGCTCTACTGGAAATAATTTTTTTTGTTAGTCTTTAAAGCGCTACATGACTGCATTTTTGATTTGTTAAGATACAGACTAACATGACTACCTTTTTGTTACTGTAATTAGAGAAGACAGTCAACTATGCGGTCCCGTGGGTGTATGGGGAAAAAAGGTAAATTAGACAGCAAAATCTAAAACACTACATTAGAAAGCTAGCAGTAATACTCGGTTGGGAGAAAAGTATAAAGAACCTGTTACAAGCAGGTTCTCAGATACTTAAGTCTTTTGTTCGTACAGGATTTTACTTTGAAAAACAGAATGTATGTCTTTTTGAATTAAGCTGATGTACTTGGTCTTCAGACGTTTTTAGGTGACAAATATAAGCAGCAGAGTAAAAGCTTTACTAAGGATTTCACTAACCAGACCTAACAAGGTAAGTCAGACGAGAACCAAGCAATGGGTATTTCTTCTGTACTGTGAAAAAACATACAGCTAGACGTGTTGGGTATTCTAATGCTTCTCTCGAACAGGTAGGGAATTTCCAAACTGGGGAATGAAAAGTGTAAATGGAAGAAAACTTCATATTACTCTTTCAATATAAAAAAAAACCAACACAACTACAACGGAAAGCCTACCAGTTCTTGAGACACATAGTTAGGATTTTTACTATCTGCTGAGAAATAGGAGAAGTCATAAGTAAATGTTTTTGTCCGTTCTCTTCCTATGTCTCCAGTTCCTCCTTCTGGTATCTACAGAAGACAAAACAAAAAACAACGAAAAAAAGTTGTCATGTTACACGATAAAGCAATTAATCCAAAGAACCCTGTGATATCGCTGATTGATTAGAAATCAAACTTCACACCAGAGCACAAAAAGAGAGCATCTTTATGAAAGCCTATCCCTTATTGTTATTCTAACAAATATACATGCAATACTCAGCTGTGAAAGAGTTTGCAAATAACATCAGCTTTCATAACAACAGAGAGTCTTATTAAAAGACCACTGTAGGCACGATACTCTATTTTAAATTACTTTTAATGCAACGGCTTGTTTTTGTTATGTGATTATGAAATGCTAACCATTACTAGCTATTACAAGTTAGAATTTCCTAAACAGAATTTAGGAAATATTCCCAACGTTTAATTGACGAACAAGCATTTTTCCATGTACATGCTGAACTGCATTTGAAAGCACAGATTTAATTAAAATTGTCATATATGCCTTCAGCTAAAGGCTATCAACATGCTAGAGACAGACTGCTCATGATATTAGCAATATGTACTACTTCTGAGTCACAAACAACTCTCCTTGGGGAAGGAGCATAAAATAGTTGTTAAAAGCTGAGGACTACACATCAAGTATGCTGGATTTTATCCCTATCTCTGCCACTCATGGTACTGCATTAGCTGAAGAAAAACATTTCAAATTCTGTGCCTTGGTTTACTTCACTGTAAAATAGCTTTAGCACTTAAGTACATAAAAGGGGAACCAGGCAGAATGGTGTTTATAAAACATGGGCATCCTCTGATGAAAAAGGTGCTATAACAACATGGACAAATATCTAAAGATTTTTGATTATATAACAATTTATTTAACTTGTAAGTTAAAGTACTGTAAAGACCTCAATTTTTTTTGTTAAATGACCTGAAACTACGTTAGTATGCTGAATCCAGCAAGTAACAGGAATGACTCTTTAGTTGTTTTAACTTTCTTGTAACTTTTTCATTCCAACTTCAAATTCCTTTGAAATAAAAATCTCACCAGCCAATTTGTGCATGGCCTCACTATACACAATGCTGGGATATAGATATGGTGAGATTAGCAGGAGTATCTGCCCATAACTTACCATAAAATGCAACTCTTCACCAAGTTTTTCCCTTTCTATGACATATTTTCATAATATTTTTTCCATTGTATACATTTATCTTTAATCCCAGATGGAATATGTATTAAGAAAAGTCTTTGTAAAGCAATTCTATACAAAATGCAAATCTAATGGGTAAAAATCCTATTTTGGGTGTTCATACACTCCAGTTTAACTCCCGATAGCTGACGTAACAGCACAGTTTAAGTAAGAGACGGTCAGCACAATGAGGATCTTAAATCAGTGTTTCCCAAATGGTGTTCCACGAAGCGAAAATAAGGGTTCCATAAGAAAATTTACAATAACATTTTATGATTTAAAAAATATTTAAGCATTTATGAATTTTATTAAAAACAGTTTTCATGGTAAGTGTCGCTATGTAATGCCAGCTTAGCCAGAGAGTGGTAATGACATCACTACTCAGTGCTGCGCACATAGTCAGTCAGTGATGCAAATGCCTGTTATATACCACCATAAATCCCCGTACTCACTTTCAGAGAGTTTAGCATTTGGGGGCCACTTACACCAAGAATATTCAGCTTATCAAGACATGCTATTCATCAGTTTTTACCCTTCACCAGCACATACTTGTGCAAAACTGCGTTCTCGAATTACGCAGCAAAAAAAACAACATACAGAAATGGACGGAATGCTGTGCCATCCTTCCAGTATTAAATCAAATATAAAAAGAATTTGCCAAGAAAACTACTCCTCACGCTGAGAATTGCCAATATAATGCATATTAGCTTCAGCTTTATTTTTTGTACACATTGAATGTGATTTTTGTTTTTAAATATGTGCACTTAAATATTGATCTCATGACCTTGTTTAGCATTTGTTCATTATTATCCTTACTTATATGTGGTCTACTTTTTCAGCTCCAAATAAAAGATTGTTTTTAGGGGTTCTACAAATTCTTTCGAGTTTAAAAGGGTTCCATGGCCAAATCAAATTGGGAAATACTCCCTTAAACAATTTAAAATTAGCTCTGTGTTGAAATCCTCCTTGACTTTTGTCACAGGAAGCTTTCAGAATATCAACTTATCTTTAAATACTTGCAGATGATTATTGCATATCTTGAAAAATTCTGCTTACCTTGCTACGGTTAGTTGTTTTTTGGCAAGAAAGAAAAAAAATTCACTATGATTTTTAAATTACCCTAGTAAATAGTGGCAAGCAGAATTTCCACCTGATTCAGTAAGTGTTCATTACAATTTTGACAGACTGTTTGTACAGCAGGATGAAAAACTTGAGTTCATTAGCAACAAAGTGTAGATTATTTTTCGCCATTGTAAGCACTCAACCTCCAGCTAAGCGCATGACCCCACTGCAACAGAAATGCTTAAGAAACTTTGAAATACTTAACAGATGCTACGGACTGTCTTTCAAGTGCCATTTGTACAGAAAACAACATTATCTTCCCTGTCATGATCTCCAGACACAGCACCTCAGATACTGAGATAAACCAGAGACCAAAGTCCTCTCCCTGATATTAAATAGACACCACCAACTGCCAGTTCACCAGAACCTTTAGATGGCTAACCCTGGTTATAATTTTTCCTTTTCAAATGAGAACACTCACCTTTATATTTGTGATTGTTGTTTTACTTTTTTCCATTGAAATAATAAATTTAGCATCCAGGTCCTTTTCCCTGTAAGTGAAAAACATGATTTCAGTTTGCTAAAGAAAACTTCAGATTTGACACAGGAATCAAAGATGTACAGTATTTATAAACTAACACTGTATATTAATATTTATCACTTTTTTTATTTGAAGCCAATTGCTTTACATTTCTGATATATTTGTGTTGCCCTTCTACCTCATTATGGGTAGAGAGTGTAAGAAAAAAATCTGCATCAAAAGTTTATAGACGCATACAGTAGTGGACCTGACCCAAAGATTGTTTGCAGTGATTTGATCATTCTTCTGCTAGTTCTAATGAATTCAAATACCGCATCATGAAAGAAACCTCACATCTTTCCATCAAGTTGACAACAGTTTGGTACTGGATGCACATCCTAGATAATGGAGTGATTAGTGTTTTTAAAGAAATTCTTCTTTACAGTCTCACTGTTTACAACTCTCTCAATTTTACTGAAAAACTCACCATTTTTTGTGATGACCCAACTATTAGAATCAGGAGGTTACTGGAGAATCTCAGCTTTCACTTGAACAACAAACTAGCCTTCATGGCAAATGTCAAGAACACAAAACACACTTTAATTCCAGTGCCTTTGGGGTAGCTCAGTGTTTTAAATGCTTAGGTTTTCCAGCCCTAGAAACTGAAATGAAGTGGTAACCTCCCATTCACTGCTCCCTCTTTATATAAGCATTCTAGGCCTGTAAAGAAGCCTATTGCATTTATCCATGGTTATGGGTTACAGTGCTCGTGTGCCATATGAATAGGGCCCTACCAAATTCACAGTTCATTTTGGTCAGCTTCACCATCAAAGGATTTTAAAAATAGTAGATTTCAAGATTTCAGTGCTTAAAACTAAAATTTGAGTGTTATAACTAGCAATCCTGACCCACAAAGCAGTTGTGGAGCGGTCATAAGGTTAAAGGGAGGGGTATCATACCACTCCCCTTTCTTCTGCACTGATGCGGGAGTCAGTGCGACATTCAGAACTGAGCAGCTAGAAAATGGTGGCTGCTGACAGATACCCAAATGTAAAGGCAGAGCTACAGTCAAGAGGAGCACAGAAATAAGGATGGCACAGAATAGCCTTACCACCCTTACTTCTGTGTGGCAAAAGGCAGAAAGCAGAGGCCAAACAGATGACCAGAGAAGTAAGAACAATCATTGTGGGAAAGGTGCCAGGGGGCAGTCACAATGGCAGCCCAGCACTACATCCAGAGCACAGCAAGTTCTGTGCGTCTCATCGAGGTGAAACTTGAGGACACCAGTTGCAGAGCTAGTGCTCACTAAGTGTCTTGCCAGTTGGGACACTTCAAAGCTACAGCTCTGGGAACTGATTTACTGTGTTGTAACTTGACAATGTAGGCTTGGCCTTAGAGACACACTTCTAGAAATAGAGAAATTTTTAAAGGAATAATTGGAGATACACATCTCCTAGAACTGGAAGGGACCTTGGGAGATCATCTAGTCTAGTCCCCTGCCCTCTGGGCAGGACCAAGCACCATCCCTGACATCTGTTTGCCCCAATCCCTAAAATGGCCTCCTCAAGGATTGAACTCATAACCTTGGGTTGAGCAGGCCAATGCTCTAACCACTGACCTATCCTTCCCCCCACCCCCAGTCATGTTTCCTCCCTTGCTTTCACTATGCACTACATTACATCAGCATCAGTATTCCCTGTAAGCTGAGTGCTTGGGGGCTGCCCAGCAGAGATTCTGGTGCCACCCATCTGATTAGCAGAGCACCCACAGCCTGCCACCTGTGTTTCTATTGGGGGTATTCATCAATACATGCCTCAGTGCACATAAAATTAGGGCAACCATATCCCCTGTTCCACAAGGACAGGGAGACGTGGGGGGAGGGGCGGCTCCTCCAAGCCCAGAGGAGCCAGGAAAGAGGCGGCAGCCCCCAGCACTCCCCCAGAGCAGCTGCAGCCCCCAGCGCTCCCCACGAAGGTGCAGCCCCCAGCGCTCCCAGGAAGCCGCAGCTGCCCACGCTCCCCCAGCTTCCTCGAGGCTGTGGGGATGGATGCTAAATACAGGATAATTAGTCCCTTTTAAAAAATAGTCAGGAGGCCTTTTTGGCATCCCAAATACAGAATCGTCCCACCAAATACAGGGCGGATGGTCACCCCCCATAAAATGTAGTTCACCCATGGATGGAAAGAACTGTTCCCCATAAAAATTGTAATTTGCTGGTCAATTTCTCTCCAAAAAGGGAGAAAAGAGGAATATAATTCTTATTTCCTTAGACTTGGACTTTACTTCACTTATGTGGACTGACCAGATTTATTCTCCCCTGCATGGGCATGTTATCCCAATCAAAACCATTGACTCCCAAATTTCAAGGGTGAGAGTACTCTTCATTACATCTTCTTGTGATATCGCTATTTCAGTTCTTCACAAACTTTTCTCAAATTTTCCCACAATGAAAGTGAATCAAGAATTGGAAAGTTCTGGCACAGCAAAGATAGAAAACAAAGGAAAAGGAACCTGAAGATGTCATTTTTATATGTAGGGGGCAAAAGGGCACAAGTTTTGCCTTTGTGTCACAGTTCAGCTTTAAGATATTGATGAACATTGGAAAACACTTAGAAATAACTGAAACCAACATAATACATTTTTCATTATTTGTTTTTCTATTTGCTTACTCATGAGGTATTCATCTGCACTTGATATTTATTTTCACAAGAAGTGATTTGATGTTTATTGTTGAATTACTTTTACAGGAAAATTTTAAAAAGCAAACCCATATAAGGAACAGAACTTGTTTTGTTTTGTTAGCAATAAAAAACAAGGGGAACAAATACACAAAAGAAACAATGAAAGCCCTTTTCAAATAAAGTGTTTGTAAAGGTGATCTATTTCACTGCACTTCTAAGGCACTGAGGGAATGGCAGCCTGGACACTATTCCACCTGCCTACAGAGCCTCACTCCCACAAAAAGATATTACTCATTGTCCTTGAAAGGAAGCAAAAAGGCAAGAGAAAAGTTTCTAGGGTAAATTCTCACAAATATATTCTAAACTGCAGACAACTTATCTAACACCAAGCAATACTGTTTTAATTGAAGAGCAGAAGAAGAATTTTTCACTAGTAACTACCCAAAAATGATCTGCGCACTTGTTGAAGTCAGCGATGGGCAACCAAGACGAGTGAGAGTAGGCCGCAGCGGTAGCCCTCCTTTTTTTCACTGGGCTGCATGATTGAAATCTAGTGGTGAGCAACCTACAGCCCACAGTCTACTGGCTTTCCACCTGCGGCCTACACAACCTCTGTCCCCTTCCCCCATGCCTCTCACGTACCGGAGTCGTGTGTTTCCTACTCCCTCCCTCCCTCTCAGAGCTTGAACAGCCACAAATATCTGGGCAGAGACGAAGTGCAAATCAGCATATTTCTGGCACTCAAACTACTGGAGGGAAAGGAGGACTAGGAAATGCAGGGGTTCAGTGCAACAGAGGCATGTGGGATAAGGGGCGCACTGGGGTGCACAGGCCACAGGTGAAACTCCAATGGGATACATGCTCCCAGGCTGCCCATCACAGTGTTAAGTGATTCTAACATACACAATAGTTTGCCATTTCAGTGAAGTCAATGTTTCTTCCTCCCATAATATTTATACTTTAAGCACAGCGGCCTGGACTTCCTTCTTTTGTTTGTTCACAATCTGGGTGTGTTGCTGAAAGGTTCCAATTTGAAATCAAGAGGTTCATTTAATACCCAAGATAATTCAAGGTACTTTTTACTATCAAACAAAAAAGGTGCATCAAAGAAAGAGCTCAGTTTCACTTTGTACCTTCGGAACCCACTTCAGAAATGCATTAGCAGTGATTTGCACCCCCCAATGTCTTACTGAATTACTTATAGATTGAGAGCATTCTATATTCTCTCAATAGCTTTACAACAAGGTTACCTGAGCAACAGTTAAACTGAATATGTTTTAGAACACCAAACTGTGATTTTTTTCTCCTTTTCTAGACATTCCATAAAGTAATCAAAACAATGGCTAAGCACATCATCAGCTTTTTGGGGAGGGTTTGCAGGACAGGCAGCCCCAGCTGGAAAGGATGGGGGAACCCTGCTGCCAGGCCAGGCCAGGCCACGCTGCACACCCGCTAGGTTCCCACGGCTGGGGCTGTTGGTGAGGCTCTGCTCCTCAGACAGCTCCCAGCCACAGGGCTGCCAGGGTCCCCACCACCACCACCCTCTTTCCCCCCTGCCCGCAGCCAGGGGTCCCATGGCTCGGAGACTTCTGGGGCTCAGACCCCACCAGCAGCCCCAACTGTGGGGACCCTGGCTGTGGCCAGGAATTTCCATGACAAGTCCTGCATTCACGCAAAAATGTCACCACAGGACTTTTTTGCATCAATGTGGGAGGCAGGACTTTTCACGGAAATTCAGGACTGTCCCATCTGGCAAGCCTAACAAAAGGTTATATTAAAAAGTACTATCAAAATCAGTACAAATTAAAACTTAATACAGATAAAATGAGAAAGTAAGCAAATCTCCTGTAAGGCATATTGTAGCCAAGAAAGGTTGAGAACCACCACCTCAAGTGGCTCAGAAAGAATCTGCTGCAGATGTTCTACCCATCTGCTCTCTCTCACACACACAAGCAGTTTTAACTTCTCAATAACTCATTTATTTTTCTCAGCTAAAAACAGTGAGTGAAGCCTTCTTTGCACGACTCAGTTGTGGCAGCAAAAGCTGCCTTTTACTGACAAAAGCAATGAAGGTAGGTGTACACAATACAAAGCTAATTTGGGTGGGAAAACTCTACTGTTTTGCCAGCAACATACAACCATCTTAGTGAAAGGCATAAAGCCTTATACAGAAAAGTTAAAGCATCAAAATGTCAGTGCAGATTGGTGCCATTCATTATGTCAACATAACCAGCCTCACCCAGTATCCCACAATACCTGCCACAACCACTCTGTTCATTGTTTTCAACTCTGATACCCTGTATTTAGCTTCTCAGGCACCAGCTTTATCCCTTTCAAAACTCTGGGAAGTGCCAGGAGCTGCTGCGGAGCAAGTGGAAGAAGCATTAATGGGGAATATTGCCCTCCCAGGCACGCAGGCAGAGCAGGCTGCTATAGCAGGGTAGGGTGTAGCAAACCTGCTTACTCTACACCCATCCCTTTTTAAACAAGTACTTACAAGTACTCCCTTAAACAAGGGACACACATACCTCCCTTAGTTCACTAGACGAGTGAACTCCCCCCGTTGATACAAGCTTTACCCCACTCCTCATGGTCCCAACCTGTGGCAGCCTGACCCCCCACCGCCCCACACCTAACCTGCAGCAGCCTTAAACCCCCCCCACCAGCACCATGGAACCTACCCACCACCAGGTTTTAACCCTCCCTCCCACTCATGGCCCGAAACTGCCCCCAGCCTTTAAACTCTCCCCCACTCCCTAAACCGAAGGGTCTCTTACCTTTCAAAAGCAGCACCACATACTGCCACTCCTTCACCAATCAGAGACTTTTATGGTGCATTTTAATGGGAATTTAGCATCCCTCTTATAAGTTCTCACTTAAAAGGTGGGAACCAATTGTGCTCGCAGAGTGAGGGATGAGTGTACTGTCAACTTGAAGTGACAGCATGCTGACACGCTCACTCTCCCACAACACACACACATCCAAAGCACACACTATTTGTCTCATACAAGCATACCAGAGCTGAAAAGCACTTGGCAATTTAGTAAAATGCCCATGGAATAACAGGATTGAGAAACTTGTATCCTGTGAGGCTGTACCTGCCCCATGAGGCACTGCAAACCCTTTCCAAAGCACCATGGGGCCAGCTGCAGTAAGATAGCTACCCATAATGCACTGCTCTCTGCATCAACACAACAACTGCTAATGCAGATGCATTCTACTGACACAGGAGGCATAGCATGGACTTGCAACAATTTAATTAAAGCAACATAACTGTGGCCAAAACTCTGAGAAATTGACTGTCAGTGTTATCTTTGGTGTGTGAGCCACAATACACGCTGACCAAGTAAGCGACCGATCCCTTGGGGGTAGTAATCACCTAATGTAAACCCCGATTTGTGAGTTCAATCCTTGAGTGGGCCTTGCAAGGTTCTGGGGCAGCTTAAATTAAAAAACAGAGTCAGGAATGGTGAGAGGTCCTGCTATGAGTGCAGGGGACTGGACTTGATGACCTCTCGAATTCTCTTCCAGTTCTATGAGTTAGGCATATCTCCATGTTTCAGTGCGAGGTGTTTTTTTTTTGATTTCGTAAACTTTCATCAGAAAGTCCTCTTTGTCTGAGTGTTGAGGGGCTGGGGAGCTTAAGTGGATTGTCTGTGGCTACATGGCAATACAGGCTGAACCTCTCTAATCCAGCACCCAGGCCCTGACTGGTGCCAAACAAGAGAATTTGTTGGACTAGGGGAGGTCAACATTGTCTAGCAACATTAACACCGCCATACATTATCACTTCTAAAGTACTCTAATCTACCCTTTTTTTAATTGCTCTGTGACACCTAGCAACCAAGTGTGCTTTAATCACATCTCTTTTGTTTTGTTAATAAATCACCTTTCATAAGACAATGATTTGATTCCTGTGTCCCAGAAGGATCTGCGTATAGGCAATCCTAGAACTGAAAGCTCAGCTATCAGCATCTTAGTTTCTTCCTCTGTTTTCAAGCTCTCTCCTAAGTGAAGATTAAGAGCTTGGGGTCACTCCATAGCAGCACATCCCAACAGTGTCTTCCTGGGTTCCAAAGAGGGGTTCTCTTACATGGGTGGTGGTAGCTACCTTCCCAGGTTAGAGAATCTGTAGCTTTGGGAAGCTCTGAAGCAGAAGCCTACAGAGGCAAGGTATTTTAAGGTCTTTTGCAGGCCCTCACCTTCCACACGCAGAGTTTTGGGGTGGGGAAACAGCCTTGACAAAGCCAGAGCAGGAGCATGGGAGACCAAAAGAAACGAAGCAAGTAGAAGCACGTAATGGTTCTCCCCTCTCCCCATCCCACAGTGAAAGGGTATGCGTAATGACAAAATGGTGGTGGGAACACATTTGTAAATGAACTGCAGCCGTGGTTACTGAATCTAGGGTATCCAAGCAACTTAGTGAACTGAGATAGGGACAGGGCCAAGGTGACCATCTCTGTTACAGCTACATATTTAGTTCAGTTCTCTCAAATCCGTCTGTCATTTTTCTTGTTCTTTTAATGCCCTTCAATTGGCCAACATTTTTCAGATGAGGTGCCCAGAACTGAATTCAACACTCACACAGGAGCCACACAGGATCCTAGGAGCCTGATGTGATGATTCCATGCACGAAAACCAAAAATGCATTGCCCTTTCCTGCAGCCTTATCACTCACAGTTCAGGATCCCACATTCTAAATACCAAAACTTCAGCAAGCACCAAGGGTTGGGGGAACGGTTTGAGAGGCCTGATGAAGGAATAATAGCTTTAATGCTTGTCGGATGAGGGAGACTGGGGAAAGGCATGCATGACATCAGAGCTCCAGAGGGTAATTATTAGCTAGTGCCCCCCCACACCCTGCTGTGAAATTGTTGACACTGGAATCTCTTTCTTATGGTGTCCGCTGAGCACTCTCACTATCCCATGACTCGTTGAAGTACATCCTCTTTTATTCCAGAGGTACTTGGACCTGCCAATTCTCCAGTTCTCAGTCTAACCTTGTTTTTCATTGTCCAACTATGTCAGAAGACAGATAAAAAGGCAATAGATGAAGTTTAATTAAGCTGCAACTTTATCCACCTAAAATATCTAGGAGTACCAGCAACAAGTTCGACAGTGTTGATCAATCATCCTTCAATCATTTCCACAAAATTCCCAACCAAGTCCCAGCAATTCTACTGCTGGTACCTCAGTATCCTCCCTTCACAGCAGGTGTAAGTGGACACCTATACAAGATGCACGAACCGTAAATTCCTGCCCCCATCTCCCGCACAAATCAGCTCCCTTAAGGAATGTTTTCATTCAAAGTGAACAACCATATCCATTCCATACCAAGTACCTGTGCTGGACATCAGCTACGAGGATGTAACAGCAAATTGCTTGGCTGTCAATCCCTCACCAGGTTCCACAAGTCCTTTTCACCACTTCATTGGCCTGTTTTATGACTCTGAAAATTGAACTAAAAGGAAGAAAGCACCAATACCTGGGACATTTTGACCTGCTCTTTCTCCAGTTCTCAGCCCAACACTATTTTTAGTTCTGTCCCTTACCTTTAAAATAGCTTGCAATTTACACAGCCAAATCCATTTCCTCTTTAATCCTTTCCCTAAAGTAATTTTCCAACAATCTTCTCCACCTTGTTATCATCCCTTGAAAAATTTGCATATGAAATTGTATCCTTGGTAGGGTGTAAACTCACCCGAATGTGAGTGAAACTCTTTGAACCAGACTATTTAGGAAAGCTAAAGACATGTCCTACTTTACCCCAAAAGGGTAAATTACTCAGTGAAATCACTTTACTGTCTTTATAGTCAAAAGTCAATAGAGGATAAGCAGAAATGTATGCAAAGGAGAAAGCACTCTCATTCATGTTACTTATTTACAAAGTTAGCTGTTGCCAATTCTTAAAATAGAACGTGGGTAGTTCTCAGTGTTACAGCCTATTTCCACAAAATAAACAGGAAAATCAGAGTAAAGGTGAAGTAGCATTATTACTGAGTAAAAAATTCCCACAGTAAAACATTAAATGGCCACTCAAACAATATATTCTACTAATAAAAACAAATCAACACAGAATTTAAGAATATAGTTGAGGCATCTCCATTTTCTGTGTACTAGCTCTAACTGTTGTAGGAACTGTCACCTTGAATTCTAGGTAATGGAATGTTTAGTCACCTGACCCTGATTGCCACAAGTCCATAGACTGTAACTAAGCTAGGACGTCTTATGAAAGTTGAGGATACAGCCCATTGTGAATGGCTTATTGGAATGTGAGACCAGATCTCCAAATTATTGCTCCATCCCTAGCCTGCAATAAGCAACTTCCACAGCGAGGCTAAGAATTTTTCACTACAACTTTATGTGGCTAAGCTAATGTGTACACTGTGAGAAATATTTTCAAGTGCCTTCCTTCCTGCAGATTTTGATAGGATTGCTGAATAATTTTAGTGTCCAAAAGTTTCGAGTTCAATACACTAATAACTATCATACTCCGTACACATCACACAATATAGTCTGTTAGTGACTAACTGGAGCAGCAAAATGAGATTAAAAATGTAAAAGGAAAGATTCAGTTATCACAGATTACAAAATCAAGTTTGTTTTACAAAAATAGGTGCTCTACATGCGATGTGGAGAATAGTCAAGTGAGGAAGTAGGTTTTGTTCAAATTATCTGAGAAAAAGGTGAGACAAAGTACCAAAAGCTGGGACGACAATAAACAAAGGGTCCAAATGGTAAGCACTGGATATTATTCTGAAATACGGTAGCTAAGAAGTTATGCTGGTTTACAGATTATCTAGATAAACTCAGCACATTTTAGGAAGAGGACAGAGAGAAACCTGTTCACTGAGCTTCAGGAGGAGCAGCTGCCTTAAGTATGACTTCTTATTCTTAAAACAAGAGACCAATATTTTTCCAAGTTGTTTGTGGGGCTGACTTTTTCTCAGTCGTCTTTACATTAATATGTTTAAAGGGATTTTTTTTTAAACGATTGTTACCATAGCACGCTAGATCATGAATGAAGATGCAACTGCCTATGATAAAACAGACTAAAATTTACTTTGACATGGAAAACCACCAAGATTAAAGAAACATATTTTGTACCTGTGTGCTTGTGCATGAACGAACATATGACTGTGACTGCACTGAGCTTTAACAGTGCATCTGACCAATTTGGCTAGTTTATCTTAAAAAAGTAAATTAGACCACTTAAACATGATTAGGCCCCAGAGTAACCGTGCTGGGTTCTAATACAGTTTTTGGTCAACTGAACTTTTCATCAACACCTTTGGCTTTTAATATATACAGTAAACTCTTTCATATCCAGCAGCCCAAGGACCAGGAGGTTACTGAATATCCAAATATTCTGGATAACAGAGAGGTATACCTAGCAATGCATAACACTAAAGAAAACCAAGATGAGCTATTAAGAAACAAACAAAAATGTACGCAGAGTACAGTAGACCCTCACTCTGCACAAGAGTTATGTTCCTGGAAAAACAGGAGTAATTCAAAATTTGCTCGAGTCAAGGGGGTGGGACCAGCTGCTCAGCACCAGCAGGCACCAATGCAGCTAGAAGCAGGGGATTCCCCTTTAAAGAGGGACAAGAGCTGGTGGAGCAATTTGCTCCGCCAGCTCTGCCCTGGGGTGCCGCACTGGGGTGGGGAAGGGGGTGAAAAGGGACTCCCTTGTTAGATGGGATCCCAGATTTAAAGTGCTGCTGGCTGTGAGCCAGTTCAGCCACAGCAGCCACCGCTTCTACCACAGCATGGGAGAAGGCGATCTCCCTGTGAAGAGGGATCGCTGTTGGCCTGGGGTGCTGCCAGCTCTGCCCCTCAGTGCTGTCGCAGTGGGGATACAGGAGGGGTGGGACATCCCCTTGTTAAAAAGCTGCTGGCTGGCAGAGCTGAGCCAAAGGCAACTGCGGTTGCAGAGGCAAAGTGGGAGGAGATCCCCCTGTCAAAGGGAATCACAGCTGGCACAGCCAGCTCTTCCCCTCAGTGCCATCGCTGGGGAGGGGTGATCAGGGGATCCCCTTGTTAACAGGGGCTTCCAGCCACAGGGCCCACAGCTAGCTCCGCCTACAGCTGCGGGGCAGCAGGCTCTCCCCCTCCCCCACGGCACTGCCCTCCCCCACATCCTTCTCTCATGTAAATGAGAGATATGTGCATTTCGAATGCACATATCATGGGGGATTACTGTACTTTATTTACCAACAACAGTAGTATTGTACACTAAATTTATACTGTATGTGCTGTATTTATTTTCACTAGACTGTACTTATGGAAAACATAACTAAGATTTATGATTAAAATGCCGATTGAGAGTTCTCAATAATAGAATGCCGGATATGAGCGTTTACTGCAGTACTACAGCCTAGTATCTAATTTTCCTACTTTACTATCTTTTCTCATTGTATAGAACACATACATGCTACTGTAGTTTCTGCTGTTTAATTCTATTAACTATTTTTAAATTAAAAAAGAGCTCAACATGATTATCTTAAATATAGTTTAAAAACCCACAAAGATTTCAGATTTTTCATTCCCTATTATGCCAGTGCTTTAATTATATCCCTAAAATCATATCATTTTTTCAATCTGCACAATTCCAGTTGATACTAAACATGTGCATCCAAATCCAGAGCCTAAAAATTACTGGCTTTAGAAAAATAAGCAAAATATAAATGGCCAGAAAATAAGTGTGCTCATCTTAAAAATAGGAATAGTCAGTTTCTTCAAATTATATATCAAATGAGCCACTGAATGAAAAATGGCCACTGAAATGAAAGAACAGAACACTTGCGAGTCCAACAACCTTGACATTTGCAGTACACTGTTGTCACAGTTTTGCTGTGAGGATCACTTTAATTTGTATTCTAGTCCTTTTGATGCCAGGTTCATTTAGGGACAACATACCATTTTTGGGGTGATGTTTATAAACAAAAATTGTGCATCTATGCCATAAAACATTTTAAAGTCAGAAGCTGATAAGAGAATTGCATCATTATTGTTAAAAACATTGTCTTTATTGTAGCAAAATTAGTAATTTTTTTAAAACAAGTTTTGACATGTCTGTGTCTTGGGTACATTTCTGCAGAATGACTTAAGTTTTCGAGTTGACTATGGTTGAACCTCTTTGTCTGGCACACTCTTGTCCAGCAACATCTGTAATCTGGTATCTTGTCATTTAGCTGGACAACCACTTATAATGGATGTAGCCAAGTTTCCCATGGTCCCATAAAGTTTGTTTACAGACACCAGCCCTAGCTTGAAATGTTCTATGCTGCTATTTAGCTTTAATTTAAATGCGTTTTCAGAGCTCAATAAAACATGGAAGTATTGATAATGTGGCTAGAAAATATTGACCTCCCATGGTCCGGCAAATTCTCTCATTCAGCACCAGTCAGATCCCAAGGCTGCTGGACTAGAGAGGTTCAACCTGTAGTTTCAAGAAGAGAAATAATGTGGATGATGTGAAAGAGTATGGGAAGAGCAAAGAATAAAGAACTAAAAGATTCATTACTGATGTTAATGCAAGATTGTCAGGTAATTTCATGAGTCAGACCAGCAACAGATAAAAGCACCCAAACTGGAGAAATAGAATCAATATAATTAAAGAGGAACACAAGGAACATCCTGTTCAAGCTGCTCTCCAGCTATGCACAAAGAAACATAAGGAGCTCTCTTATATTTTCTCAGGCAACAAAAATAAAAGGGGGAGTTGAGAAAACTTCTAAGGCACAGCACACTGCAAATAAGGCATCACTCGAAGGAATGATTTGCTATCCCTGTTATCACTTGTTGTAACTCTGCTTTTTTCAGTATCTCTTCCACCCAACTCCTCTTAGGCTAAATCGTCTTCAACCATTTCTGAAACTAAACCTCATAGATAACTCTACACATGTAAGTGTCAGCTAGGACCAGCCCATTAGCCAATGGTATTACTTCAGCCACATACCAACTCTCACTAAATTTTTAGTATCAAAAGTAGCTAAGTGCTTTTCCGTTCTATGGCTCAAAAGACTGATTTCTAACCTATTTTATATTGCCAGGATTTTTTTCTCTTCTAGCAAAGACCGAAAGGTTGCTATCACAATGCAATTACATTTGTCTCTTTCCACTTCCACAAAATTACATACATGATCAGAAGAAAAAAAATGAAGGCTTCACAGAGACTTAACATGACCAAACTGGTTTGTAACTATATGAGCTCACACCTGCAGTTTGGTTTAAAAGAGAATGTCTTTAGCTCCTAAGCCTATGCTACATATCATATTATTATGTTATTCAGCAGAAGAGCTTCTGAATCAAAGTTTTGTCAGAAGTCCTTCCTAAAGGTGATACACTTTCAGATTGGAAATATTTTGAGAGAGGCATGGGGGAAGGAAGGAGAGAGACTATACTGGCTCCCATATGAATGTGCGCCTTTTTCAGGGCAGACCTAAGACAGATACCAATGACAAAAAAAACCACCATGAAGGAAGGAAGCGCATTAGAGTTAATCATTCATAAGATGCAATAGCAAATTAAATTTAATAGAGTAAAATTCCTATGCTTGACTCAGTCCAAAATGCATATATGCAACACGTTACATAATTAATGGAGCAATGGCACTACCTTGCATATCTGTTACAAACAGCGTACAAATTTCAAGTATTACAGCCGACAGAGCGCGCATTAATCCAATCGCATTCCAGGGTCAATTTAAATGTCCTATTAAAGAGAAACCCTTAGCACTATAACATTAAGGCTGTGTCTACACTACCTCCCTACTTCGAAGGGAGCATGGTAAGTAGGGTGTTGACAGTTTATTAATGAAGTGCTGTGGTGCATATGCAGCACTTCATTAAGCAAATTCCCCCATGTGGCAACTCCGAAGTGTTAAACTTCCAAGTGCCTGAGTTTGCTTAATGAAGTGCTGCATGTGCACCGTAGCACTTCATTAATAAATTCCCAACAGGGCGGTAGTGTAGGCAAGCCCTAAGTGTTTCATATCATGAAAATAAAACTGATTTATTACAATCACCATGAATGAGTACGTACCTGAGCAGCATATTCTCTGTTATTTTCATCTTTTTCCTTCAGTTGGTTTCATATATATTTAAACAAATATCCTCAAAGAAGTAAAACAATTTTACAAAATTTCAGTAGCTTCCAAATTAGTTCTGTTTTTAATAAGTCAATATTCACCTCTACGTTCATATTTCTCAACTGCACTTAGTGGAAAACACAAAGTGCTTGAAGCTTTGCTGAAGAAGCCTTACCAATAGACATTTTTAAACTATTACATTGCCCTGTCCTAATTACAGATGATTTGAATAGTGAATCATAAAATAAGTTGCATAATTAAATTTAAAAACAAACCAAAGATGTACTAAGCTTCAGCTACAAGAAGCTACAAGTTAAGTAATGTTAAGTTTATTTTACGTATACTCTTCTTAGAAGTTAAAAATAAGAAGGATATGGGAAGGCTTCATGACAAGTTTTTTTATTAAAAAAAATACATCCTTTCACCTACCTACAACTACCTGAGTAGTGGAGCAGATGTAAAGAGCTCATGACAGTCCATCAAGAATATCATAACCAAATGAAGATATAACAAATTTATGTGGGCAAAGTGTTATTATCCCATTAGAATTGGGTTTATACAGTAGAGCCAACATCACTATCCTTTTTAAGGTTCAGGATCTTGGGTTTACACCTCAGTTCAAGGATAAGACCTCCTGCAGCACAGCAGCCATGCAGATCAGAAAAGAATGCCATTTAATGAACCATCAACTTTCCAGTGACCCTGGGCTCTTCCAAGAAAATCTCCCATTGAAATACTGATGAGGTTAAACCCTACAAGGTGTGATGAGAACATAGTCTGATGTGGTATTTTTGCCAATAGTGAGGACTTCTCTACACCATACCTTCAATGCCCAATCATGCAATTTACTGTGTGCAGACAGACTTCTTCAGCAAAGCTGTGAGCATGATCAATACCTCAATTTGCAACTAATTAATGGTTAGTACTCTTAGAAACCACAGCAGCTGGTCATGTTGCCCTGGGTAACAACCTAGGCTGGCACACAGCTGTCTTCCTGTAAACAAATACTGCAGTGCACTCAAGAATCTTTAACCTCATCTTTATAAAATGGTTGGCTGGTTCTCCTTCCTGTTCACTCTCCGAACCTTAACACATCCTAGACAATGCTGCCCAAAACCCCAGCATTACTCCATTGTTTCCATGTGCTCCCCATCTACCTGTGGCATTCACTTGTTGTGTGTTTTGTGCTAAGATTATAAATATGAGACAGTGACTATCTTCTCATGAGATGCATGAGTGCATGTTCTAGAGGGACCCCCACTCATGCATCTGAAGAAGGGAGGCTTTGCCCACTAAGGCTTATACTCCAAAATATCTGTTAGTCTATAAGGTGCCACAGGACTTCTTGTTGTTTTTGAAGATACAGACTAACTTGACTACCCCCTGATACTTGTCTTATTATGTATTTTAAGAAGCACTGCACAAGGAGTCCCTAATCCATTATTAGGGCTCCTCAGTGCTACCACAATGCATAAAAATAATGCTTTGCACTTTCACTCTGCCCTTCTACAGATGGTCTCAAGACAAGTTTTTGTAAACTATCCTAGGATTACGCAAATTCATAAGGACATAACTAAAGCAGATAATGTGAAAGTTAACAGAAGCCCGATTGACATTTATAAATTTAAGGTGTAATTTTTTGAACAGGAAAGATACCACTTCAGATGATGGGACTAAACTGAAGAGACTGCCAAGAGAAGCCAATGAACGTAATATATGCAGAGCTTTGTTTTGTGTCCTTTTTTTGTGCAATATTTGGGTTCGGTCATTAAAGAAGAAATACTATATTTACTCTGTACATTACAAGTTCACTTGACTAGGGGAAACTGCATTTATTTTCCGGGTTTATCTCAAGATGTGTACATTTTGCAACAGCCAACAAGGAAAACAGCCCAGGCAGTGTCCTTTTCATGTCTTTTTTGCAGTCAGTTAGCAGACATAACCTATGAAGACTTCTGATTGTCATTTTTTGAAAGTGTTCAAAAATATTACTTTCCAGATGATGTCTACATTTTTCATTTTTTAAATGAAAAAACCCTCTCAACTGCCACGAAATGAACACTTCACATAAAAATCTTCCCCCGTTGTGGGCCAAGACTAGTTATATTTGTACTATGCAAAAATACCTCTCATTAAAATAAGCAAAGCAGATTGCATTACCCATATGGGACCAACAAAAATGTGTGTTGTACTTTTTTTTAACATTCAGATGAAAGGAAGTATGCTCAACAGTTCCTTGTTTTTCATCAGCCTATTCACAACACTGAAAACTTTCTCACGTTATATAACAGTTATAATTACTAAGTACTTGAAACACAATGTTTTCCGTAAAGGATCCTGAAGCAGCAACCCCTCTTTTAGGCACAATGCAAATGCACTCCTCAGTACATCAAAGTAAAAAAGATTTCATTTGGCAACCAGTTTTAAAGTACAACAACAACAACAACGACAAAAAGGCAGTCATGTAGCACTTTAAAGACTAACAGAATAATTTCTTAGGGGATGGGTCTGTCCCACAAAAGCTCATCAATTAATAAATTATTTTGTTAGCCTTCAAAGTGCTACATGACTGCTTTTTTGTTTTGGTAGAATACAGACTAACACGGCTATCTCTCTGTCACCTTTCAGATTTGAAGTAGTTCTTGTAATGCATTTCTGTAAACAATTTCATATCCACAAGCCCAGAGACTGGGAGGTTGCCAAATATTCAAATATTCTTGATAATAGAGAAGAATACCTAGGAACACATAACACTAAAGAAAAATAAGATTAGATATTAAGAAAGAAAAAAATGTACACAGAGTACTTTATTTACCAGCAAGAGTAGTATTGCACACTAAACGTATACTGCATTTGCTGTGTTTATTTGTATTTACTTTCGCTAGACTGTACTTATGAAAAACGTTAACTAAAATTCACTTATGGTTAAAATATCAAGTATCTGAGAGTTCCAGATAATAGAACGCCGGATATCGAAGAGTTTACTGAATTTTGCTGCATACCGAAGACATTTAAAATTCTCAAACACGATTTTCTTTCCACATCTATACTTGTTATTGCCAACATAGCCCTTACAGGTTTTGTGTGTTCTGTTAGCTCAACCATTAATGGCCACACAAACTTTTACAACTTCCAGATAAAGAATCCAGAAAGATGGGGAGCAACAACCCAGCTCCAAACCATTGTAATGAGTGTTTCAGTGGTATGTAACCGATATGACTTTTCCTGGGAACTGAAGGGGGCGAGAGTTTTCCGGAGACCTTTAAAGCAATGCCCAGTGGTCTCGCGGGGGGATGGAGCGATTACACACTGTTTCAATCAAACTAAAGAAAAAACTTCCTCGTTGTCTGAAAAATCTCACTCCGGTTGTCCCAGCGCTGACTCAGCAGCCCCCATGGAAGCGGGTAAGAGACTAGTGCCAGCACTGACCGGCAGCCAAAGGGGGAGACAGGTAAGGGGAGGAGAAGAGTCTTGGCCCCAGCCCAGCACCTACCGGAGTAGAAGCGGGTGGGGGCTGGTTAAGGTAAAATAAACAGAGCGCGAGGGTCCTAACCCAGGACAAAAAAGGCCAGTCCGACGTCAGCCCCGCAGCCTCCGGGGACGCGGCCGGGGGAACGGCCCCAGAGGAAGGGGACAGGGTAGAGAGGGGTCTCGGCCCCGCAGCCCCAGGAAGCGGGTGAGGAAGGACAGTCCTCCCCCGACCGCACAGCCGGAACGAGCCCGCCCCACCCGGGACACACCTGCGATTCATGGGCCGGACGCGCACAGCCACCTTCACCGAAGCCATGGCTCATCGCTGCGCTGGGCCAGGGCTGCCCCACCCGGCTAGGGGACAGGCCACCTCCCCGCCTCCGCCGCTAGTCCATGCTCCCGTCACGGCGGGCGGGCCAGCGGCTCCCTTCGTTGTCACAGCAGCCACGGGGCAGCGAGCAGCAATGGTACGGCGCCAGCGCAGGGACAAACCGCGTCGGGACGCGTTACTGCTCCCCTCTCCCAGCTGGCGGCTGGGGCCCCGCCCACTGAGGCACTCCCTGCACGGGGCGGGGCATGGGAGTGGCCCTCCTTGGAACCCGCCCACAGCGAGTCCAGGCAAGGAGCTGGTCACGCCCACATGCACACTGACTGAGCAGGTGCAGTCACCTGGGTGGGTACAGACTGGTGCCACCACGGGGATGGGGGTCTCTCTGATATTTACTTCTTTTTATCAGACGCAGCCAGAGCTCTCTCCTTGCTATTTAAACTCTGGACTCTGTTGATCATTTCCTAAATCTGAAGTGGGCTGACTCACAAAAGCACCTTACCTAATACGTTTGTTAGTTTTTAAGGTGCTGCAGGACTGCTTGCTATTTCTGAAGCTACAGATTAACATGGCTGTTTCTCTGACAGTGGAGAACTGTAGGGTTTGTGTAATCCTTCTCCCATAGCCCCAAATCCCAGATTACAGAGGAACCAGGCCTGCCTGTACTTAAACTTCTGATGATGGCTGCAGTGGAACAATAATCCCGGGCAGATATAGATAAAAATCATCATCAACAACCATGGGCTCAGTGCCTGTTGGTGTCTGTTGCCTCCTTCACTATTCCCTTCCATCTTTCACTGTCTAGTGGGGAGTGACTTAGTTTCTGTAGACTAGTTCTGCACCAATCTAATATATCGTCTACCCCTTCTCTGGGAAGTCTACCTCTCCTGTTTGAGTCATCCATTATGCTAAAATAGGTACAAAACATAGAATATAAAATATCCCATATGATGACTTGATTGAAGAAGAGCTGTCAATAGTTTTGAATTTTAGAAAGTGGTGAGAAGCAGGATATTTTGGCATCTGGTCCATACCCAGTGGAAGTAACTGGAGTTTTACTAATTGGGCTTCGGATCAGGCCTTTAATGCACAGTGACATCATAACTGCAGTACTGTATAAATTCTGGTATACTGCAAGGAAGAAAGGGTGTGAAGAGGAGCCCATCCTGCTCACGTGGAAGACAATAGGAAAATGCCATGTACTGCAGTGCTGTCAACCCCTGTAAATATATTGCAAATACAGTAACAGGATTTTGGCCCCTGCTGTAGGCACTCTTTCAACAATGCAAAAAGTTCTAAAAGACGCTGTCTTTGGAGAGTGACTAGTGCAGCCCTTCTAGGTGCTACCATAACACAAACACATTATTCATAATGATTAGTAATGGAATTATTAATAGATCTAAATAAATACTCAGATCCCACAGAGGATCAAAGTCGTTTTGTTTGTGGAATTGAGGGTTTGTACTTGCATATCTCTTTGTCAAAAGGGGACTTGAAAGTGGTCATTCCATTTTCTGATTTATTTAAATATGTTATCAGTTTGGTTTCAAAGCTTGTCCTCACATTTGGAAGGATTACTAGAGTATGTCATTAATGCATGTAAAAGACTTCCACTTAAGTCTCCCCTCCACACACACATATAACAGCAATTTGAATAATTAACAAGAGATATTAGGAAAATTCACACTTTTGTGGGTTTGCAAATTTCATTTTGTTTGACAGCAGGTGTAAAATAAAATAATGCATTTACAGAGCAAAGGCTATTGTCACACTTTAAAAGGTTCCAGTTCCAGGGGGGGCGGGGGGCGTAAAGGGCACTAAATAAGCTCTCATTCCTTCCACAATTTTAAAAAGTTTGTGTGATAGATCTGAATGGGCTTTCTCTTGTCAGCCTTCCTTATCTCATAGTTACCTGGAATACCTTGCTGCACAACTCTGCTGGCTGCTTGGATTCCATACCCCGGAATAAAAGGAGTAATACCTGGCCTAAATATATGCACCAGTCATCCCTTATTGTGAGTCTTCTCATAGATCTTTTGAGTGGTGAGGAGGTTTTACTTAGCCAGAGACCTCATGATCTCTAATTTCTCTTGTATCTTCAACACTTAATATAGGACATTCACAGCTCTGGGATTCTGTCCTTTTCACATTTTTCCAAAAAGGTTGAGGATTCCCCAGGGTCATCTGTCATATACAAGCTCAAATGGGGAGAATCCAGTAAATGACTGTCAGACTTCCTAAAAAACAAACTCTTTTGTGTCTGTTTCTGGGTCCAGATGAAGCATTCAACCAAAGTATCCATCTGTGGGTGATTGATAGCCTGAGGTGCATGAGATCTTTATTTTTAGGAAACCAGAGACTTGTTTCAGCAATTGAAATGTGAAATTCTTATCTTGATCCATGAGGCTCTCCTTAGCAAAGTAAAGCAAAGACTTTCAGCAGTTTTGCAGCATTAGTTACTTGAAGCTCCAGACTAATGCGGCTATCTCTCTGAGTCGATTGCTAATATGTATCTGTATGTGGATGCATTTTTTTCTAAGGAGCCAATGAGGCCTATCCTGATTTATTCAAAGAGGACAATGGTGACCAGGGCTTCCCCCTTTGGCTCTGCTAGTTAGGATTCAAGACAAGTTGCAGAAGTTTAATGTCTTGGTTTACATTAGGCCAAAAAGAAATGGGCCAGAATATTCTCCTGTCCAAGGTAACCTGCTGAGGGGGGTGGCAGGAGCCAGTCACGTGACTTTGCACCGCTGAGGCTGAGGTACAAGGAACTGCAAACAAATATTCCCCATCAGATAGTCTTTTTCCAGCCTCTAAAATATCTCCCCTCTGAGCTCAAAGTGGGGGTGCGTCTCAGCTCATTGGGAATCTACCCCTGGTATTATCGCAACATCACCATCTGCACTGAAGTGTCATGAAAACAATGTCTGCTCACCACAAAATACCTTCTGGTGGCTGTGTATAGCGTGGTGACTTCCTCTCTCAAGGGTTGTAACCTACTCCTCCCACAGTGGAGCTCACCCTTCTGCACCTCCTCCAAGTGGGGAAAGGAGGAGAACTCTGAGTTCCCTCAGCCCCCATCCGCGCCCTTCTATGATGCTGTGTATGAGGCATATAGGGGCAGCTGGCAGTTTTGCTCCTTTCCCCATTGAGAGGGGCAGCAGGAGAAGGAGCAGGATGCCAGCAATTTCTCCAATTGCCCAGTAGCACTCCAACTCCTGCCTCCCAGGACCCAGCCCTGTACACAGAGACATGGCAGCCAGTGGATGGGCTGGGGATAGCCATTTCTGGTACGCTGTACCAGCTAAACATAACTAGCACCACTGCTGGAGCTGTAGGTTGTTGGTCGGCTTTCTTCCCTAGTCTGACAAATGAGCTGTTTCCCCCCATCCTCCATTTAACTCCTGCTTCTGTTTGTGCATTTCCTACAGAAGAGGCAGAGTTGGGTGGCCTTGGCTCAGCCCAGAGTCCTTCCTTAACCCCTTGTGGCCCAGTGTGGGATTTGCATACTCCATCGCACAGGCCCTTAAATGATAACAGCGGCTTGCCAGAAATAAGGTCCAGTACCCTGACTTCAGTTTCAGTTAAGGATCCTGACAAGAAAGCTTGTCATGCATAGCAAGGGAAATGAAGACGAAGTGGGTGGGTATAGCTGACATTTAATTTCCAGACAGCTGGAGAGAGAAACGAGAGTGTCTGATGTTCAGTTCATTATATCCTCCAACCATCCAGAGGTTGGATGTAGCAATTTGTTGTTTCTTAATTAAATATAATAGGGATATGTTTTGATAACTTTTCTTTCAGAGTTCGCATTCTTCAAAATTCATATGCATTAGCAGTCTGCAATCTCTCTATTGTTTATCATCATGTTATTGTTATTTTTCGCAATTATTGTGAAGGTAGTTTGTTATGTCAAAAAGATAATATGACAAAATTCAATAAGCAAGCAAGCTGGAAAAAGATCTAATAACTTTTTATGGGTTGTTTCAATACTACTGACAAGATTTCAAAGTGGTCTTTTGGTAGCACTGGGAAACCTATAACAGGCAGAAAAATGAAGGCCCTCATGCAGTCATTAGTTAGATTTTTCTGACTACTCTGAAGGCGCATCTTCATTAGGAAATGACACATTGGTGCTCAGCTTTAGGTCAAAAATTGTTTTATTTATAGACTTTTAGTCAGTTTACATTCAGTAGACGGTAGGGAATTATTATTAGCCTGATTTTGTAGATTGGGATCTGAGGCAGTGAATGATTTTTGCAAGGTCACTTATCTTAGGTATGGAAAAACCAGGAACAGAGAGAGACACAATCTCCTAGAAGCCAGTCCATAATAGTTGTAATAGTTCTATAAAAGTTTTGTTCTTACCTATGCTGAATTTTTACAAACTAGTTAGGTAGAGGGGCAAGAAGGAGTCTTATTTAATGGCTCCTTTTTTCCTATGAGAGATAGGGCCTTCAAGAATTGACAGGTTCCTCTCGTCCCTCACTCTGAGATCTTTTTTTTCACTCCTTTCTTATCCAAAGCTGATACTAAGGATGCCTGTGGCACGTTCTCGACCTGGTACATGAAACACTTTCTTCTGAGCTGAGATGGCAAGAAGTAGAAGTTGATACCCAAGATGCATCTGAAGGAGCTGAAGTACTGGAACGAGCAGGAGGTCTGTTGCATACACAGCTACTGGCAGCAGATTCAGAGAGGCTGGAGAAATTATGGTGCTGGCAACTTCACATTAGGGACTGAGCCACCGTCTGCCACCACAGATGCAGGAGCTGTGTGGTGACTGCTGACACGTTGTCGTCTCATGGAGGAAACTGGTCTTCCAAAATGGCTGTAGAATATTTCATGCCTGGCTGACTTATGCACCAAAAGTGTGTACCTGACAAGAGCCTATAAAAAAACACGTAGAATACAAATTAGCATTACTTTCCATATATTTTCATAATTTCAGGCACAAGCCATCAGAACCATGTGCCATCCTATTTTAAATTGTAAAAACCCACTACGACACTCAACTGGAAAGTGTTTCTAAGCGGCGGGGGCGGGTTAGAATGTTAGACTGCTGCCACGTACATGATGACAAAGAATGAAATTTTTAATATTGTCTCTAATCTCTTTTTCATGGCAGAAAGTCCCAAGATGATAAGCAGGGATGGTAAGTTTACCCACAGCTTAACCTAAAAGTGTCAAAAGGAAGTGCAGAAAGCCAAAGTATAGTCAATAACTTCCTATGGCTGGGCTTACAAGAACTGCTAATGACACTTTAAGCCTGTACAATGGAAAGCCAGGGGGTCCTCAAAATGCATTTGCATTTATTTTCCCCTCAGAAAATGTTTGCTCGCTGGCATCTGGCAATACATTGAAAAAGTCCAAGGCAATCAATCTGAAGCAGCACTTCTGACCAATCTGAAACTGAAATCTGACAAAATGAGACTTGTGGAAATGTAGACAGGAAGGGTCTGACCAAATCCCCACTCCGCCCACTAACAAGTGTCTTAACTTCAGTTGCATTTGGATCAGAAAGAAATGGGAACTCAGACTTCAGTCTTCTGAGAAGACATGTGAAGGAATCTAGATGCAGGTAAGATAAATAATGAGAGAAATTAAAGGAAATTGTACTTTGAATCCTTTTAATGCCAGTGTTATTTCCTAACATATTAATTTCATTTATCTTCCCTCACTCAGCATGAAGTCCAGCTTTGCGGAAAAAAAACAACAAACAACCAAAACATAGCAAAAACACATGCTGTTGGTCAGACATCCCCAATGAAATAAGACTGCAGATCTGCAGAGGGAGAAACTGAATAGATTTGAGTATGTGAGTACTTAAATACATAGAAGAAAACTGTGTTCTGTACAGCACTTAGAGTGGGATTTTCACATGTGGCTAGCCAGCTAATGCACACTGAAATCAATGAGAACTTGGGGCATAGGTGCTTTGGAAAATTCCACTCTTAGAGCTTCCTTAAGCAGGTTGGGCTGCTCAACCATGATTGCAAATGATTCATGGTAGTAGATTGCAAGGGGCATTGGAGGTGGGCAAAATGTAAACGGAAGGGGATGAGAAGTGCACAGTTGTGGGAGTGCAATACAATCTGACTTAAGGTTTTCCCTTTCTGAAGGAGAGAGCATATGGGAAGCAAAAATGGCTTAGTGGTTCGAGTGGGTATGAGGATAGGCCTGGATGTGGCGTATGTCTCTGAGAACCCTCAAAAGTCAACTTGTTCAGGGTCCTGTGTTCTATAACAGCACCTCCTATCTGGCCTCAAAACTCACTGTATTTAGCAAATGGCTTTCCTGGTGTTTATCCACAAACAATGTTGTAAGACCTTAAATGAACACCATGATCATGCTGCTCATTCATATCACTGTGAATGTATGTATTAATACCATGTAAAAATTATATACAGGTTGAACTTCTCTAATCTGGCATCCTCAGGACCTGGCTGGTGCCAGATGGGAGAATTTTGCCAGACCACAGGACGTCATATTGTCTAGCAGCATTACCAACACTTTCACTGCTTATTTGGATCTTATGAGACAGTTAGGGGTAAATGACAGCTAATTAACAGCGATGAGCTCTGACAGCCAGGAATGATGGCTGTAGACAAACTTAATGGAACTATGAAAAACTTGGCCACATCCATGATAAGTGATCATCTGACGAACTAAAATCATACTGGATTATGGATGTTGCGAGATAAGAGAGTTCTAGATTAGAGAAGTTCAACCTGTATGTATAATGGAACTATGCTCCTAACACCTGAACCAAGGCAAGATCGGTAAATAGGTTTTTGACAGACAAAGAATATACATTCACCTGTCTGCCTGGATTCACATGTGAATTAAGCCAATAGAATAGAAGCTTCATCTGCATATGAAGTCAACATGAAGCTGTGAAGGCAGCACACCGTATAGTAAATCCTGGAACACCATGCTGTATAAGGAAGAACAGTGAATTTAGGGGGATATAAGGAAAGGAAATCTTTTTTTCCTTCACCAAGGAAGGGAAAAGGATAGTGTTGTGGAAGCAGCAGTGATCTGTACATCTAAAAAGTTTGTTACACCTTCCCCCCAACCCCCGTCTCTCACTGAATGCCTGGGAGATGGCTCTCCACCCACCCTCTCCTGGAACATGTGTTGGGATGAATGGGCTGTCTGAGCAGCTGGAAGATCAGCAGAGCTTCCAAGTAGACAAAGCAGCAGAGAACCTGATCAGGCAGCAATCACATGCCCCATGCATGGACACCACCTGAGGTGGGCTTTGACCAACCTGACATGGCCAAGTCATCTCTAGCCACAGAACAGAAGGAGCAGGTCCTTAAAAGGGGAAGGAGCCAGATGCTCAGGAGTGCACTCACAATATTGCACCTCCTGGGAAGGCCCTTTGCCCAGACTGCCTGGCCAGTGGTCTGCCTTGTCGCACTCCATTGTGCCTCAGGAAGACATCTCCGGTGTTGTGCTCATCCTGAGAGAAGCCTGATATCTCCAGTGCCTGGGGGTGTGAGTATGAATGAGCGAGTGTGAATGTGGCCCCCTTTCCCCTTTTCTTGAGTGTAGCCATGAGTATAATAAACGTGCTGCTTTCTGCCAAACTCTGGTGGGTCATTAGTCCTCCCTAAGCTTAGTAGCTGGCCCAATTTTGGGTAACAGAGTGTACTTTTTGCATTCATGAAAGAGGTATCCATGGCTGGACATTCCAGGAAGTGCTTGAAGAACTTGGAGGTTGAGATATGCGCATCAATAACCTCCACAGAGCTAATGGAGACCTGAAGATAGTTCTTATGTTTACAGAGGTCAGTGATTTCAGGGAGCTAAGCTATGGGAAGTACGGACAAGACCACTTTCTGCTAAGGGCAAATAGTGGTGAGTTACTATAGAGCAGAAGATTTATTCAAGCAGGAGGAGAAGACAAGAGGCCCAGGACCTGCACTTTCTTCAGGAAATCCGTCTGTCCTCTGAGAATATGTAGAACAACTTTTACTTCATATCACTAGACAAAACCTAGTCCTTATTCCTTAGTCAAGCAAAACCACTATCTATTTCAGAAGTTTTCCCCAAGATTCAAGACAACTTGTCTCTCTCACTGACAGAAGTTGATCCAGTAAAAAGCATCACCCATCCTGTCTCTCCCATTTTACTTCAAAATGTGGTTGGGCCTGAATAAAGAATAATGGCAGTGAGTCAGGTGAAATGCACTGTGCATGTCAAAAAGTCACCCTCAAAGCTGCTTCATGCTGCAGTTCAGCTGGAAAGAATCAACCTCCAAAAAGGGTATGGTTCTTCTAGGACATGCCGAAGTACTGAGAGAACTAACAGTGTCTCCTACTGCAGTCATTAGCATAAGGATTATAAACTGGTCATTCTGATAGAAATGCCTAGGTTTGTCTTCATATTAACAGTGCAGAAGAGGATTTCATACAGACTCAATAAACAGAAAAAGAATACAGTAAAGAAAATATATTGAATGAACCAACTATAAATAACATAATTTTTAGCATGTTTCATGAACAATCTACTGGAGGAGGAGGTTAAGTGATTTTGGGGGGAACCTGAAAAGAAATCCAAACATTTCTAGAAGATTTTTTCGCAAAAGATGCCAAACATCTGGTAGACCATCTTTTTGTAACAATAAACTAACACAAAAAAGGCCAGTATTTTTTATGAAACCTTTAAAATTGCAAAGCTGTATAACTGACAACACTGTCTGCTGAAGAGAATGCATTATGCAGTGTTTGCTGTAATGCTTCTTCCTACCAAACCAACCAATGTATTTTTAATAAGACTACAGCTTGTACCTCAGTCTTGACTGCAGTTCTTCAATAACATAAAAATTATACTGAGATCACACAAACAAGAAAAACAGTAACTGTGTGTTGGAAATATTAACACCTCAAAATAAGAATTTCCAAAACCAATATATAATCTATTCTCCCTCTAGTGGCAAACTATTCTAGAACACACAAACAGCACAGAGACTAAATTGCACTTTGGAGGCAAAATGGCAAGCAACATACAGTAATAACATGGGGAAATTCTAAGAAACTTACATGAATGTTATGCGTTTCATTGACATATAAAATGTTAGTTTACAGTTTAGTTATGCACAAAGAGTTTATGTAATCCACATACCTAGGTGTGAGTCACTATCCCATGTAATGGCACCGAGACCACTCACAGAGAGACAAAAGGCGTCTCCTCCACTGCTATAGTTGAGTGGCAACTGGCTTTGAGCTCAAACTGTATAGAGGTGCCTACCCTAAGCTCTAGAGGTCCCAGGTTTGAGTCTGCCTGTGGGCAGTTATGTATGCCATACAGTTGGGTGATGTAAGTCCTGTTTGTGTCCTACAGTTTATTAAGCAGGCCTGCTGATAAGGGGGAAGGAGCAGTTGCCCCAAGGTCTGGTGATTCAGAAGAGCCTAGGGCTACCACACCAGCAACCAGAGCCTGGGGTTCTTTAACTTGCCCTCAGAGTACTGGATGGCCCACTTTGGCTGGCTCTCAAGGCTGCCTGGAGAGGAGGTGTTGCAGTTTAGTGTGCTGAGGATGGCTTCACCCACCTCTATCCCTTCTGGGAGTGTGGAGCTGCCCCACCCCCTGGCTTGCCCTGGTGGGGGCCTGGCAAGTGTGTCAGCCCCCTGGTTAATAGGTGTACAGTGTGTCTTAGACAGATTTCATTGATTTTAAAACTCACATTGGGATTTTCAGTGGACTTACAGAGCTAGGTGTCAAATTTAACAGGAGTTGACTTAAGTGCCTAAATCATTCTGGCCCCTTTAAAAATCACAGCTTCATGGCCTTTCCAGTCTACTTCTCTAAACATCCTCCCTTCCTCACTCAGCTTTTCCACCTTTGACTCTCAGGACTCAGAAGTGTGTCTGAAAAAGCTGTCTATGTGGGTTCAGTGATTCAATACAGAGACCTGGGGCCTCATTCTTCCTCTTTAGGAGTCTATACAGCTGTTGCCATTGACTTCATTTGAGGCAGGATTAGGGCCTTAATCGTCTTATTTTATGTACTTACATGGTCCCCACTATCTGTGTGCTTCACAGTATTTTATCTATTTACCCCATCCAGCCCCTGAGGTAGGCAGGATTATTATAACCCCATTCACAGATGTAGAACTGAGGTACAAAGTGGCTAAGCCACTTGCCCAAACTCACACAGTGAGTTTGTCATGGACCACAGAATTGAACCTGCAATCTCTGGGTCAGGCTTCCTCCCCAAATAGGCTTTATTTAGCATGACTGGTTAATAACTTGCCATAAGCACAAAGGACAAGGTTTTGAAAGGTGCTAAATGAGCAGAAGCACAAATGCCTCTGAAAATCAACAATTTGTGTCCCTAAGTCACTCGGGTGCTTTTGAAAATTCCACACACAGGCACTTATGATTTGGCTGAAGTCATTAAGAGGGAGCTTTTGCCCAAGAAGAGACCAATGTTATAAGTAAGACCTAGGGTTACTCCAAGTTAAATTTATTGGGGGAAAAGCTATCAAAAAAGGGCCAGTAGGATGATGGAAGGAATGGAAAACCCACCTTATGAGAGGAGAGTCAAAGAGCTTGGCTTATTTAGCCTAATCAAATGAATGCTGAGAGAAGATATGATAGCTGCAAATACTAGGTAGAAAGAGGAGTTATTTATGTTAAGTGCCAGTGCTGACTCAAGAATAAATGCATATAAACTGGCCATCAACAAACTGAGGCTTGAATTTAGATATAGGTTTCTAACCATCAGAGGGATGAAGTTCTGAAGCCACCTTTCAAGGGGAGCAGTGGAGCAAGAAAAACCTGACTGATTTCAAGGCTGAGGTTGATATATATAAAGGGTGGTCTGATAAGATTACCTAAAATGACACATGGCTGACCTGGAACTGCTAGCAGCAAATATTTCCAATGGCCAGTGATGGGACACTGCATGGGGCTGGGCTTTGTATTACTATGGAGGACTGTATTTCCAGGGGTCTGGCTGGTGGTGCTTGTTAACATGCCCAGGGTCCAATACCATATTTGGGGTTGGAAGGAATTCCTCTCCTAAATCAATCACCAGAGACTCTGTTGGGAGTTTTGCCTTCTTCTGCAGCATAGGGCCCAGGTAACTTGCAGGTCCATTGTTCTCCTTGTTCATTGAAGATGGGACACAATGTAATGGGCTTAATCTGCAGTTGGGAAGATGTTATATATTAAGAAATCTTTTTAACTATAAGGATAGTTTATTAGTGGAAAAAATGACCAAGGTTATGGAATTTACATCTTTGGAGATTTTTAAGCACAGGTTAGACAATTTTAGTGATAGTGGAGGTATACTTGGTCCTGCCTCAATATGAGGCTATGAAAATGAGACATATCAAAAAACTTATTTTCTTAAAGAATAAAGTGACTAATAGCAGATTTATACCTACTTATAATCACCTATCTGTGAATAACAGCAAATATATTGCATGAAGCTCTGGAGCAAAAGAACACTAGATTTTCTCTATATATTTTTGATAATTTTTCAGATCTACCAGCTTACTGATGGGAATTAAGTGAAGCAACTGTTGTGCATTTACAACAATAATGGTTTTCAATTGTTCTTCTGAATATTTTTTTAGACTAGTTCAAAAGATTCTTACTCAAAATTATTTAAAAAACAGGAAAAGAAGCAAAATAATGCATATGCAGTTGCATTATTCCTGTATGATGCAAAGCCCTTTGATGGCAGGAAGAACCTATACAGAGGATTGTACAGAAGACAAGTTTTAAAAATACCAGAATATGAGCCTTACGGTCTTTCTTGTTGACGAGATGACAGGGTCTATCCTGGCATTAAAGGAACCAAAAATTTAATACATTGCCTGCAAGGTACCACAGGCCCTGGATTGTCATTGTGCTGCTGGCGCTGAGACAGGATGGTTAGCTGTAAGCAGCACAAAAACAGATGAGAAATGTGAAACACCTGTGAAATCTGAGCCTTTCTGCTTGTGGATCCTTCTGCTCTATGGTTTTGTCAGGGTTGCTACAACTTTCTTGCAGCTCTCCAAGTGCCAAAGGCTGATACGGCTTTCAAAAGCTGAAGAATGAAGTAGGATGTTTCTCGCTCTGCATGTGTTTTTGCAGAAAAAATGCTCTAGCATGATGTTATTGGTAACGATGTAATGATTGGCTACGTAAATACAGTAGGAGGCCCTACATAAACTTTTCCTACTACATGAGGAAGACAATCCTATCCCTAGTACAATTCTGGAAATCACCACTCTCACAGACTAGCTCACCTTCTCATTTTACACTGAATGTCATACTAAGCGACAGTAAAGCTTCCCTGGTATTCATTTTGGTGTCATTTTTTAAAATGATGCTCCATATATCTGTTAATGAAGTGACCTTCCCAAGTTCCTGCAGGAGTAGTCATGCTTGCAAATGATACAGATCTCCTATCGATGAAACACAGGATTAATGTCACGGCCCCATCTCATAGAACCTGGGCTTTGGAATGGTCTCAGTGTAGGTTTCCTGGCAACAAAGTTAACCAAGCACTCTGGTGAATGTTAACAATCCTTATTCAGATAACCTTCAGTCACTTCCTTAGAGTCTTGCAGAAATAAATGAGTATATCAGTGTTATCTGCTCCTGGAATATCAGACTGAAACACAAATCACTTTTGTTCAGGGAAAGAATTATTAACATGATTTTATCTCAGCATACAGCTTCTATTTTTCTCTATGGACACTGAGTGCTGGAATCACGCCCTGCTACATTATCTGAAAAAAAGATACAACAATAATCCCATTTCTTCTCACATTGCCTAGAACAAACCTGTCTGTTGATATCTCTGGTTAGCTAATAGCATGAACGTGTAGCCATGTGACAAACATACTACTGCCTGTATAAATAAGTATTTCTTTTATAAGGGGAAAAAGTACCATTGCAATTTTTAAATATTTTAAGTTTAAATGTTGCACTAGCTAGTACATGTAAGCATTCTTCCTTTTCTTTATGATTTTTATTAAGGAACTATCTAGAAGGTGCAACCAAGATGAAGCCTCCTTTCTGCTGGGCATTGCACATCTATGTAATAAGAGAGAATCCCTCCCTTGAAGAACTTACTAGCTAAATAGACAAAGACAAATAAAGAGTGGGAGGGGAAACAACATCAGGGACTGGTGAAGTGAATCTCCCAAGGTCACACAGGAGATCAGTGGCAGAGCTGGGAACAGACTCCAGCTCGCTGCTGTGTCCAAGGGCTCTAACCACTCAGGCTTCTCTGGGTAGGACTGATAGTGAGTCTAAGATTACAGCATTAAAAATAAGCATGTTAGAAATGGGCCTCATACACAGGGGGTTAGATCCTTAGCTGGTATAAATCAACACAGGTCCATTGAAATTTATAACTTCACACCAGCAGCCCCTCTACCAGTATTCGGATAGATGTTTTGATCCAGACCTAAACTTTCCCAAAATTCAGAGTATTCAGATTCAAGGTTTTGTTCAGCCCATTGTAAAGAAAGTGATCAGTAATCTAGTTTTATTCTGGGCCCCAACTTCACAGAACAGGGGTGTTCAACTTCTGTGTTCAGTTTTAAATCCACCTGTCAGATAGATAAGCCTTCCTCCAGAGAGAAAGCTTTGAAATTTTAGGCAGAAGACAGCCTGTAGAAATGTACATGTAAAGCAATGCACCTACAAATCTAATTCTGATTACAAAAGTCCCCATTCCAGGAAGCACAAAATAATACCTTAGAGGCCAATCACAGCAGAGTCCAGGGACTGAATGGAGACTGTGAAATTCATACTCTCTGAGGTAAAACTGGTTGGCAGGCTGTGGTAGGGAAGCTTGTCTTGTTACTGCCTTGCCTGAGGCCTGGTCTACACTAGAGAACAAAGTCGAGCCCAGATACATAATTCTAGGTACACCATTGGCAGAGCTACAATCAATGTATCAGGATCAACTTTGTTCCCTGGTGTAGATCGGGGCTTTTCAGGCTCATGCTGACATCCCTTACTCCACATGATAGCGTGGAGTACCAGGGTTGATGGCCGAGCCCAGAAAGATCAATTTTGCAACGTCTTCACAGATGCAGCAAAATCGAACTCTAGAGGATCGATCATAGTCCGTCAAACACACAGTAAGTCTCGACATACCCTAACTCTGTTGTGGTGTTAACAAAACACTTCAGCTAATAAAGAACCCATTGTTTGCAGTGGGCTGTGAACTAAGCCCTACATGAGCTGAAGACTTCCATCACTAGGCCTTGATTCTGCAAATACTTGCCTCTGTGTGACTATGAGCAAGAGCAGCCTTGTTGACTTCACTGTAAGGTTAAGCACATGCCTATGTGTTTACAGTATGGGGCTTACATCATTTAAAGTAAATGCCTCCAAATTCCCCAGCCTATCCTGCTCTTCCCATTAGTTTTAATTGAAATAATACTTAGGTCTTACATATTCCATGAATTTGTTCCCATTTCTGTCCCAGGATATTACAGAGGTAAAGTGGGTTAGGTAATATCATGTACTGAACCAACTTCTGTTGCTCAGAGAGAGAAGCCTTCAGGTAACATTGTGTGGTTCAAAAGCTTGTCTCAGCAACAGATCTTCATCCAATAAATATACGACCTCGCCCACCTTGTCTCTCTAGCTTTTATATAGTACTCTTCCCTTGAGGAACTCAGAGTACTTCATAAGGAGGTAAACAAACCTTGATTTTACACTGTGTCACTTTATTACACTGTTAGAGAAAAGATCCTGGGGGGAAACATCCTAGAAAATTTACTTGTGAAGACAGGCCTCAAAATGCTCTTAAGTTAGGTTTCCAGGTGTCTGGTTTTGGACTGAAACACCCAGTTGAAAGGAGACCCTGGTACTGCTGGATAACGCTGCTGATCAGGCCACTAAAAGTCTGGCTGGTGGTACAGCAAGGCTAAAACAACTCCTGGAAGCGGTGTCTTGTCCCTCCTCCAGCTCCTGTGAGTAAGGCAGCCAGAGGCTCCACATGCTGCTCCCACCCTAAGTGCTGGCTCTGCAGCTCCAATTGGCTAGGAACCATGGCCAATGGTAGAGGAGGGAGTGGCACTTGTGGACAGTAAAGTGTCCAGAACCTCCTTACTGTGCCTCTGTGTAGGAGCCAGAGGGGGGACATGCCACTGTTTCTGTGTGCTGCTTGAGCTAAGTGCCACCACAACCTGCATCCCCAAGGACCTCTCCCCACCCCCAACACACCCTAACCCTCTGCCCAGCCATGATTCCCCTCCCACCCTCCAAATCCTTCAATCTCAGCCTGGAGCATCTTCCTGCACCCCAGTACCTTCTTCCCTAGCCCCATCCCAGAGCCTTCACGCACCCCTGCACCCCAACACCCTGCCTCAGGCAATAGCCTCCTCTCACACACAGAATCCCCCATTTCTGGTTCTACAGCAGAAACCACACCTCCAGCCCAGAGCCTCTAACCCCTTAACTCAGCCTGGAACCTGCTTCCATCTCCAAACCCCTCAGCTCCACCCCCAGCCTGTTCCACCCCCAGCTCCACCCCCTACACGGGAAACCCCTCCTCCCTGTCTTAGAACTTGCACCTCCAGCTGGAGCCCTCACTCTCTCTCACATCCCAACCCAGTGCCTCAGCCCAAACCCCGCTACCACGCCCTGAATTCCTCATTTCTGGACCCAGCCCAGAACCAAGGACCCAGCCACACCCCAGCCTCCTGAGCCAGCCTGGTGAAAACAAGTGAGTGAGGTTGGGGAGACTGCGTGACCAAGGCAGAAGGAGATGGAGTGAACAGGGGAAGGGCCTGAGATAAGGGGCAGGGCCATGGAGCAAGGGTAGAGCATGGGGCAAGGGTGTTTGGTTTTGTGGGAGTAGGAAGCTGGCAGCCCTAGTTAATGAGTAGATATATAACCCCATAATTTCCCACCCACCCCCCTCCCATGGGATTCTGTTCCATTATGATGGCGTATTTTAGCAGTTTGGAGCAATGTCACAGGCGACTACCTTCCCATTAAATTCCATTGTTGGTAGTTATGCAGGCGTGCAAGCCCTGGCAGGTGGGCCACACAACTCGTAGCAAAGGTTTCGGTACTCCGAGAACACAATGAGCCTTTCAATCACAATGCAGCACAGCACAAGGTAGTCTGACCTTTCGGCCATCACAGCTTCCATCGGGAATCAAGAGCAAGAATGCACCTGCAAATCCCGTCACCCATCCCTCAGGTCGAGGAAAACGTATGGTTCTAATTATGTCCAAACCTACAGACTAAGAGCTGGGTGCTCAGGGCCACTTCTTCAGAACTCAGTGCAGAAATTCCAACGGGAAAGCAAAGGCAAAGGTGACTTTATGCCACCATTACGCCATCCAAATGCTGGACTACTGTGGGGGCCATAATGGCTCTAGGAGTAAGTTAGCACAATCTGGGGTGGGGGGGATGCCCTTTGGTTTTGGCTCCTCCTGGCATACTCACTTTGCTTTGCCTGTGAGAAGGAGCACGGGGCCTTTCTAGCATCTTTCTAGCCCATGTATATACTATGGGAGTAGCATATAGAGGTCAGAGTAGAGGGACCCTTATCCAGCGTTAACATTGTGGACTTCTGCCATTTGGCTTAATGCAAAGCTGCATGCTGCATTTGTGCCACTATAGGGTGCAAAGGGGTCAATATCACACATCATAAGCTCACCTAAATTTACTGACGTGATCTAAGACAGTTTCCTTCGGCAAGCACACCTCAGTTTTCTTGGATCTAGCAGAAATGCAGGATAATATTAAAATTCCCTGAGATAGGTATGCCTGAGTCTTTCCGATGTAAGGGCAGGAGAAAGTTAAAAACAGCTCTGTAGTGCCTCTCTCTGTCATGTTAGGACTCCAAATAAGGTTTCAATTGTGAATACTCTTCTGTATTAACCATTTCGAAACGGGTTATTGCATCACCAGCCCTGGTGGCTCTGTCACATATAGTGCTTGTCTACACTTGCCCCCAGTTTTGAAGTGGGCATGTTAATCAGGGTGATGGGAAATTACTAATGAAGTGCTGCAGTGAATATGCAGCACTTCATTAGGCTAATTCTGCCCTGCATCAACTTTGAAGCGTCATTAGTGATTTCCTGTTGCCCTGATTAACATGCCCCCTTCAAAGTTAGGGACAAATGTAGACCTAGCCATAGATTCAGAGATGATATACTGTGATTCCAGCTCCAATCAGAAACAGCTTCTCCATTAAGAATTGCTGTGTGCATTTGCATTGATGCTGTAAATACTGATAACACGCTTTTCTGCCACACGTCCAATTTCTGTTTAGCTTGGAGAAGAAGTTGAACAAAGTTGGGAAGAAAGGTCTTTCATGTTTAAGTTTCCAGCAGCTAGCCAATGTTCAGAGCAGGGCTAAGAAACTGTTTGGCAAATAGGGATATTTTCCCTCCGTTGCTTCAATGTTACTATCCAGATAGTGAGAAACTGGGAGGAACTGATACAACTGATATAAAAGATTAGCAGCCTCTTTAGTTAATATATAGCTCAGTCTGAGTTAGCCTAAAATGAGTTGAAGATGAATTCTCTGAAGGAATGTTTCCCAGTATGTTATCTGACTGCTGAGTAGTATTTCTTGAAGTGGTAGTATTCCGATCTGATTTTCACAGGCTATGTTTGTTTAGCAAGGTTCATATGAGGCCACTTCTTTCATTTAAGCAAGGACAATTAGCCATCCCTAGGCATATGTAGACTATGCAGCTGTGTAGGGCACCACTAAATTTAAGGCACCACTTTGCCCCCTTATGCTACTCATGTGTTTGCCCAGCACAGCCAGAAGCAGCCCATATGCCCTGGCTTCCGCTCCCTACCTCACGGCCCAATCACCTGGCCCCTCCACCGTCCCACTTTGCCTCCTGGCACCAGCAGCTCAATTCCCCAGTTCCCCACCTCCTGCTCTGACTGCCCCCCACCTCCCATGGCCCCAATATCCTTGTACCCTGCTCTGCCTCCCAGCTCTCTGCTCCCCCTTCCACATGCGCCCCCACCAGGTTTTCTGCCCTGCTCCTGCCCCCAAACCCAGAGAAATCTGCACCCCTGCATCCTTCCGCCCCAGGTACGCTCTACCACTGTGACAACCTTAATGTTCCCCACATCTGGTTCTGCAGAGCCTAAGCTCACAAAACCAACATGATAAATCTCAGATGCCTGTCAGACTTCAGGGCTCAGGATATCAGCATTAACATGGCTCCATTTTCCCTTGCTTCCTCTCAGCACAGGGGATTTATTTTTCAGAGGAATTACAGGGATAGCATTTGTTTACATATGGAGATATACATCTATCTCATAGAACTGCAAGGGACCGTTTTAGAGGGCATGGAGTCTAGAGCCCTGCACTCACAGCAGGATCTATCACCATCCCTAACAGTTTTTTTTTTTTAAATCTCTTTGCCCCAGCTCCATAAATGGCCCCTTCAAGAATTGAGCTCACAAACCTGGGTTGAGCAGCCTAATGCTCAAACCAACAAACTACTTCGGGCTCCTCCATTTTCACAGGAAGTTAGGAATGGGAATTATATGATTGGTTTTGGAGAGCTAAGTGCTCAGCCTCCCAGACATCCTCCTTTTTCCCCTGGGGTAAAACAGAAACCCTCCTTTCCAGCATGTTTAAATCCCTCTTGCTGTGGGTTACTTTCAGTATATGCCTGGGTCTGCCCAAAGGCATTCGTTAGAAATGCCATCTCTTCCACACTTTCTACACTATTGTCCCAGAGGCATTGTTTGGCATCTTTACATATAGTTAGTCGCTGTTCTCGAGCAACAAGGTCAAACATCTTTTCAAAACTTTCAGATCCTTTCCTTTTCTCTTCACCATTAGTTCTTTCATCCAGTTTTTATATTCCCCTTTAGTCATACAGGCTGACCCTCTCTAGTCTGACACTCTATCTTCCAGCAACATCCATAATCCAGCATGATTTTAGTTGGCCGGTTGACCATTTGTCATGGGTGTGTCCAACTTTCCTGAGGTTCCATAAAGTCTGTTGACAGCCACCAGTCCTGGATCTCAGTATTCTGTGCTGTCATTTAGCTGTAACGTATCCCTAAATATCTTCTAAGATCCCAGTAAGCAGTGAAAGTGTTGCGAATGCCTGCTGAAGACAACCAGAGATGGCAAATTTACAGCCAAATTGAGTATCAGAGCTGGTGTGATTTACTACCAGCTCCCCAGTGTATTCTGTGAGTGAGAACTATATGATTTAAGTCCATAAATGTTAGAAGGAAGGAGACACAATCCAAATAACTCAGGAGGTGTTATTGCATCCACGCAGGGAACTGGCAGAGTCTCAGCCCAGACTCAAACAGAACTTGTTACAACAGCTCAATGACACTGTTAGTCATAAGTGTAAAAATTATTAAGCACCAGACTTGTAATGAGCAAGCTTATTTATTGCTTCATTAGAACATAAGAACATAAGAATGGCCATACTGGGTCAGACCAAAGGTCCATCAAGCCCAGCATCCCATCTGCCGACGGTGGCCAATGCCAGGCGCCCCAGAGAAGGAGAACAGAAGACAAGTGATTTATCTCCTGCCATCCATCTCCTGCCCTTGTTATGAAGGCTAGGGCACCATACTTTATCCCTGGCTAATAGCCATTTATGGACCTGACCTGCAAAAATTTATCAAGCTCTTTTTTAAACCCTAATAGAGTCCTGGCCTTCACAGCCGCCTCGGGCAAGGAGTTCCACAGGTTGACTGTGCGCTGTGTGAAGAAAAATTTCCTTTTATTAGTTTTGAACCCACTACCCATCAATTTCATTTGGTGTCCCCTAGTTCTTGTATTATGGGAAAAGGTAAATAATTTTTCTATATTCACTTTCTCCACACCATTCATGATTTTATATACCTCTATCATATCGCCCCTCAATCGCCTCTTTTCCAAACTGAAAAGTCCCAGTCTCTCTAGCCTCTCCCCATATGGGACCCTTTCCAAGCCCCTAATCATCTTAGTCGCCCTTTTCTGAACCTTTTCTAATGCCAATATATCTTTTTTGAGGTGAGGAGACCACATCTGCACGCAGTACTCGAGATGTGGGCGTACCATAGTTTTATATAGGGGAAGTATGATATCTTTTGTCTTATTATCGATCCCTTTTTTAATAATTCCTAACATCCTATTTGCCTTACTAACTGCCGCTGCACACTGCGTGGATGTCTTCAGAGAACTATCCACTATAACTCCAAGATCCCTTTCCTGATCTGTCGTAGCTAAATTTGACCCCATCATGTAGTACGTGTAATTTGGGTTATTTTTTCCAACATGCATTACCTTACACTTACCCACATTAAATTTCATTTGCCATTTTGCTGCCCAATCACTCAGTTTGCTGAGATCTTTTTGTAGTTCTTCACAATCCCTTTTGGTTTTGACTGTCCTGAACAACTTGGTGTCATCTGCAAACTTTGCCACCTCACTGCTTACCTCATTTTCCAGATCATTGATGAACAAGTTGAACAGGATCGGTCCCAGGACTGACCCCTGGGGAACACCACTAGTTACCCCCCTCCATTGTGAAAATTTACCATTTATTCCCACCCTTTGTTTTCTGTCTTTTAACCAATTCCCGATCCATGAAAGGACCTTTCCTCCTATCCCATGACCACCTAATTTACATAAAAGCCTTTGGTGTGGGACCGTGTCAAAGGCTTTCTGGAAATCTAGGTATATTATGTCCACTGGGTGCCCCTTGTCCGCATGTTTATTAACCCCTTCAAAGAATTCTAATAGATTAGACAGACACGACTTCCCTCTGCAGAAACCATGCTGACTTTTGCCCAACAATTCGTGCTCTTCTATGTGCCTTGCAATTTTACTCTTTACTAGTGTTTCTACTAATTTGCCTGGTACTGATGTTAAACTTATCGGTCTATAATTGCCAGGATCTCCTCTAGAGCCTTTTTTAAATATTGGTGTTATATTGGCCGTCTTCCAGTCATTTGGTACCAAAGTGGATTTAAAGGATAGGTTACAAACCACTGTTAATAACTCCGCAATTTCACATTTGAGTTCTTTCAGAACCCTTGGGTGAATGCCATCTGGTCCTGGAGACTTGTTACTATTCAGCTTATCAATTAATTCCAAAACCTCCTCTAATGTCACTTCAATCTGAGTGAGTTCCTCAGATTTGTCGCCTAAAAAGGCTGGCTCAGATTTAGGAACCTCTGTAACATCTTCAGCCGTGAAGACTGAAGCAAAGAAATCATTTAATCGCTCCGCAATGGCACTGTCTTCCTTGATCGCTCCTTTTATATCTTTATCATCCAAGGGCCCCACTGCTTTTTTAGCAGGCTTCCTGCTTCTAATGTATTTAAAAAACATTTTACTATTGTTTTTTGAATTTTTGGCTAGCTGTTCCTCAAACTCTTTTTTGGCTTTTCTTACTACATTATGACAGTTAATTTGGGAGTGTTTATGTTCCTTTCTATTTTCCTCACTAGGATTTGACTTCCACTTTTTAAAAGCTGCCCTTTTCTCTCTCACTGCCTTTTTAACATGGCTGTTTAGCCATGGTGGTTCTTTGTTAGGTCTCTTACTGTGTTTTTTTATTTGGGGTATACATTTAAGTTGGGCCTCTAGTATGGTGTCTTTAAACAGTTTCCATGCAGCTTCCAGGGATTTTAGTTTTTGCATGATTCCAGCATTGCTTTTAGTTATGTCAAGACTGGGCGGGCTTGAGTAAGACACTCTGAGAATAAGAGAGCACTTCCTTTTAGGAAATTATTATTCACGAAATACTGTATTTCATACTGGGACATATGATACTTATTAGCATGTTTGGTAACATAAAGCGGGTGGACCTCCCTTCTCTAATACGTAGGTTATGAACAGTGTCCCTGTAAGCTGTGTGCTTGTGCAGGCACTCAGAAGAAATTCAAATGCAGCCCAGCTGATTAGCAGTGCACCCAGAACAAGGTTTTGTGTTTCTATTGATGGTGCACATTTTCCCGTGCATTAGTGCACATAGTAAAATTTATTCTGCACATGGATGGAAATAATTAACACTGAGATGGAAAAGATTACAGGGGACATTGGTTATAAATAGGAATAACACAAAATATTTGTATCACACCACACATGTCCACTGGAAATCATTCTCTCCCCTGTCTTTCATGATTAACACAACCTTAAATACAGATTTAAGGATCAATTGTTCCTTCAGTGGGAAGAAAACCAGGAGTCTCACTTCACAGAATTCTCCTTACAAGGCTTGGAGGTGGGCACATTTTAGAGGCCATGCCTTGCTGTAATTACAGGGATCTGGGGGCTTCGCAGTGATGGAAGCCTCCATGCTGAGCTAGCAGCTATCTTTGACTATTCCTGAGGCTATGGCTACATGACAGTTTAAGCTGCCATAAGTTACGGTCACTCAGAATATGTCTACACTAAGCATGGGGGTTAACCCAGCAGGGATTGATCTACCGTAGATGTCAGTTATGGTGTCACTGAAGATGCAATAAATCGACCTCTGAGCTTGCTCCCATTGGTGCTGGAACTCTAGCAAAATGAGAAGAGTAGCTGGCACTGACAGGAAAGCAGCTCATGTCGACCTTTCCACATGGAAGACTCAGCAGTAGGTTTGTTGACTTCAGCTACACAGTTTTCCTGCAAATGTAAGTGCAGACAAGCCTGCAGGGTGTGAATTAGCCACTGCCTTGAAGGACATAACTTATGTGTATTCATAGCTGATTCTTTACCCTAATCCAGGAGTGGCCAACCTGTTAGACTCTCAGAGCCAAAATAGCTATGGATAGAGTGCAGAGAGCCACATATTCTATATTTGTTTAATATATTTATCTATCTATAGATAGATAGATAATACGTGGCTCAATGCCCTCCCCATTCCCCCGCGCCAGGCACCACCAGCCTCCCTGCTCTAACCCAGTCCCCCTCCCCCAGACCCAGAAACCCCCCAGCCCACTGCTCTAACTCAATCACTCTCCCCTCCGGCAGGGCCAGGCACCATCAAACCCCCACCCTCCCCCGCCAGCTGCCGCTGCCCTAACTCAGTGCCTGGGTCTTACTGGAGCTGCTGCCACCACAGCCATGCACTGCTCCATCCAGGTGCTGGGGCGCGTGTGCAGAGCAGCAGTGAGCAGTCCAGGGGTGCGGCTCCTAGCAGGAGCCACATTTCATTGAGCAAAGAGCCACATGTGGCTCAAGAGTCGTGGGTTGGCCATCCCTGCTCTAATTCATTGGCTGAGTACATCTCTGGCTGTGGAATAGCACCAGAGACAAGACCAAGATGGAAGTAGTGCAGTTCTTTGCTGTATCATCTCCCCTCTTGAAATCCAGGAGCAGTGCCAAGGAAAACATCACAGAGGGCAGAGATTCCTGTGCGCCACCTCCTCCCCTCCCTGTGTCTGACCCCTGAAGTCAGAGGAGCTCCACTGGACAGAGATTTGGGAACAGTTGCAGGTGTCAAAGTTTGACTCAGACTCACAATTTATCAGACCACTCTGTTTTATTAGCAAAGCCGCTCTGCTAATACATTTAGAAGTGAGCCCCTCGAGTGGGGCTTGTGTCTCTTAATTTATACAGTTTTTTGGAGAACAAGTTACAGAGAAGCTACAGACAAAAGAAGAAAAAGATTTTAGTCACCACCCTTCGAGATCCCTGAGACCAGTCACGTATCTTCAATTACCTGCCACCCTTAACAATCTCCTTTAACAGCTTCCAGTTAACTTAACTAATTGCCCTTTACACCTTCCATTCTGATGCCTGCTTCTTAGACGTGCTGGCTCCATCTTAATTGCTTCTCCATTCAAAAGCTAACTGTCCCTACGTGTGCTCCCTCAGATACTTTGTAATATGTTTTGGCATGCCCTCTCATATACAATGTATCCAGCATGTCCCCTTATACAACGTTATACTTATACAATGTTATACTTCCACACAGGACTGGGGCCTAGAGCTGACATGTACCATCATTGCTTTCTTGGCTCACCAATGGGATCCCAAGTAAAGTGCAAGATTAAATAACAGAGGAATGGAGCAGTGTGCACAAGCCATGAACATTAAAAGAAAAATGCAAAGTGTTGAACAAACAATTATGTGTAACTAGAGGGTGAGCCTGGATTTCACTGTATTTATTTATTTATTATAGTATTAGAATGAAGGTACAAAAATAATGTAAGACGTAGTTTACAATGTGTTTTGTCTACCATTGCCCTTGGGTTGCCCAGTGCTGTTTTTGTAGAGTAAAAGAGGAGCCAGTACTCAGCCAGGTCCCCACTTCTGCCCCCAGCCAGTCCCGTGGCTGGGCTGCTTAGAAGCTGGTTCTCAGTACCAAAGTACTGGCACAAAAAAAGCACTGGGGTTGCCTAATAATAAAACTGAAAAAAAAACAAAACAAAGAGAAAGCAAATGGTCAGAGGAGTGAATGTCCTCTCTGCACAGTGATAAATCAAGCTGGTGTTCTGCTAGCATTCTCAATGAAAAGTTACAGTAGGGACAGATGGCACTGTCATGAATCAATAATAATAATAAAGAAGTCCAAAGATCCTGAACTAATTTGAAACCATCTGCAAGAAACCATAAGAGTTACCAGGCTTCATCCTATTCAATATGTTAGGACACAAAAAGTACTAAATGGTCAGGAATTACCGTAGTCATAAATGTGCCAAATGTAAAGAATTGTCTGTTCTACTGCAATGTATTGTTACTTTGTCGTTTATACAGGTCAGATGGTAGCTGTGCATAGTAAAATCATGGGACTTACATGACTGGAGATGCTGAGAACACTCATCTAAAGGTAAAATCCCTCCTTCAAACTATGTACTTAACACAGTGATCACTGGGGAAACAGCAATGAATTAGCAAAAGGTTAAATAAAGGCAATACTTCTATACTTCATCAGTAAGGCAAGATTCCTTATGAGTTTCAAAGCATATCTGAGATGATGAGGTGAATCTGAGTCATTAAAGTATCTAGATCTGACAAAGTGTTGTAGCAAGAAGCCTATAGCTTTAGTAAGTAAATACTTAATAAGGGAATCTGCGGGAAGGGTTAGAAGAGGTGTAGTGGGGTCCACCCATTCGTGAGCACCCCTCTGAGGCCACTGGTACTGTGTAAGGTCTCTTCTAGTTGTCTTCAGGGTTCTGAGGATGGGATCTGACTAGCCTTTTTCCGGGCTGCTGTCAGTTTCTATACTGTGGCTGGTCTCTGGACACTGGGCCTGGGTATTGCCCAGGTCTAGGTTCAGCTCCACTTGGAGCTGTTCAAAGTGCTGCTGGTCTCCCCAGCATTATATAGACCTGCCTGGATCAAGCTCCTGTGAGGAACTGATGCCCTAGCCCAGCAGCTTCTTTTACCTCAGCTTGCTAGGTCCTGATTGGCTGCAGTAGAGATAGCCAATCTTTCCTGCTGGGAGAACCTCTGTTCTGCTCCTCTTGCTGGGCAGGGGTGTGGCCAGACCTCTGGCATCCTGTAGGGGGCATTGGGGCTTAGTCCACCCCATCACAAAGGGTCAACAACCTTTCCGAAGCAGAGTGCCAAAATTTGACTGTTTGATCTCTATGTAGGGTCCGAGTACCGGCTTATACTTTTAAAAGTCACTAATAGTCCTATGTACAATGGCTTCATTAATAAATAAATTAAGATACAGTAAGGTCTCAGAGTACATGAATCCAAAGTACATGACCTGGCTCTTACATGGCTGACTGCCGATTCATACTGTATACAGTAAACCCTTGGGATAAACCAAGGTGAGGGGGAGGAGATCCCCCTGTCAAAGGGGAACAGAGCTGGCAGCAGCCAGCTCTTGTCCCGAGTGCTGGCAGGGGAGTGGCTCCAGCCTCCGCCTCAGCCCTGGCTCCAGCCACCACTGTGCACCCCAGCTCCAGCCACTGCCACATGCCCCAGTCCAAGCCTCTACTGCAACCCCTGCCTCCAGCCATCATCATGCACCCTGGCCCCAACCCCACCCCAGCCCAAACCCCCTCAGACCTGGGTCGAACCCCCACAAATCCAGCTCAACTCCACCCGCACGCCCCACTCTGCAGCCCAAACCCACCCCAGGCTTAAGTTCCCTGCCCCCCACCCAGACCCCAACCCACCGCCTAAGCCCATGACTTATGCAAATTTGGGGGTATGCATGGAGCACAGCCCTCGCATATCTTGGGGGATTACTGTACACAGCTTTCCTGGTTAGGTGGTGGTGGTAGCATGAGTTGTTTTTTTGCTAATCCCCGGGTGGCATGACTTTAAGCAAGCTCCCAGCTGCATGGGGGGAAGAGGGGCAGGGCTGAGCTCTCGCCTCACTTGCCACTCTTGGCACCTGTGCTGGGGGTTGCAGACTCGTTGGCGCCTAGCTCTGTAACAGTTGCCTTTGAACTGATTGGCTGTTCAGAGCGAACACTCTGACCCATGGACCAAATTCATACCCTTAACATCTGATCCTGGTTTAAAATGAAGGATTGTTTTTGTCTTAGTTCAGGAAGGCTTCCTCTTGTTTTGTAAATCGGTCAAGGCCACGTGAGGGTGGCGACTGAAAGACAGCCTGAAAAGGAGCTTAGTGGTGCATGTGTTTGAGGGTGGGTTAATGGAACTAATGTCTTTTTTTTACACCACCAGCCTATTACTTGGTATCTTGCACCTTGGTGTAGCACCAGTGTAGCCACACTGCTGGGAGGGATAACGTAGATCAACTTCTGTCATGTTACCCTTGTAGACTCGGCCTCAGGGCAAGATGACCAAGGCAGTTGCCTTGGGCCCTGTGCCTTCAGGGCCCCACATGCCAATTAACTATAGCATCTACTGCCCTCTGGCTGGCCCTGCTGTCAATATGCTGCCTTTGGCTTCCCCACTGGCTCTGGCCCTCTGGGTTGTCTTAACCCTTTCAGCACTAGGAAGCTCCACAGGCAGTCTCAATTCACGTTCCCAGTACTGTATTGCTGCTGACGTTTCTGGTGTGTCACAAAGGAGGAAGAAGATTTCAACAAAAAGCCTAGTATAGACAAGGCCGCAGCTTGTAAGGCTATGGAAATAAATAATATCTGTGTAAAATACCTGTGATGGGGACATAGGTGGGCTGAGAGCTTGAAGGAAAATCCATTCATGTTCTCTGCACAAATATTTCTGATCCTTGTACACTGCACAGACTGACAGCAAACAAATAAAATCTGTGCCAGATATAGTGATCTATTTTTAGCTCCAGGCACATGCTAAAAAGCTCCAAGGCAGCAAGAGGAGAGGATTAAAAAAATGGAAACTGCGTAGTGTGGTGGGTGGAGCAATGACTTTCAGGATGAAATTCAGGGCTAGCACAAGGCTCCCCACACTTGTGAAACGGTTGAAAGGTCTCCACCCTGCCTCCTATAGTTTGATGTAAAATGAGAGGAGAAGGATTACAGGCCAACTTTATGTAGATACAGGGTACAGAGAGACTGTGATTGATAACTGGCACAGGAGGAGGTGTTTTACTCTTGTACTGGTATAGTCTTGGGAGGATCGGGAGCAAGGAGAGGGGATAAAACAGACACCCCATACCTTGGCTTTGTGGGGACTCTGGGCACATGTGTGAATTTGTCACCCCAAACATTCTGCCTGCCTGCTGTACAGAACTCATTATGCAGGTTGCATGCAGACTGAATGGATGGAATCCTTAGATTGTGGTTAAACATATATAAACAGTCAGAAATTAAAATAAAGAAGAACTAGAAATGGGCAATGCTTCAAAATATGTTTTCAAATAATTTGGAACAATGAAATGAAGAATATTGTCGGACTGTATAACAGGTTAATTTAATTACTGTTACCTTGATGGTCCCTCTTCACCTCCCCTTGTTTGCTAGGTTCACTTGTTACATCTTGTTTTAGGTTGCAAGATCTTTGGAGCAAGCCCCATGTCTCCCTGTATGTTTTTGTTCTGCACAAATCTCAGAGTTTTCCTGATTGGGAACATCGGGCATTACCATGGTAATAAATAAAAATCATCAACTTTGATCATGCAAATTGAAGAGATGAAGATAGGAGAAACATGTTGCTTCACTAGTGCCGTCACTAGTGCTATTGGTGTGACCCTTTTGAGACTTTCTTCAAGTTCTGTTGAATTTCAGCATAGTTGACAAAACAGAGAGGTGATAAGTGCTTTTTCCACAGTTTATGCTAGATGAAACTAATTAACTATAAATGTCAAGTAGCCACAATTTAATTAATTCTGGTTCATTTATCCACAGTAATTAGTTTTTTTTTTAAAACAATGCGGCTATCTTGGTTTCTAAAAGTATATCTAAAGAAGCATAAAATGCTGCACCGTTTTTCATATAAGGAGACCAGGGGATGCATGATGGTGTGAGGAAAAAAGGCAAACAGCAGCATTTCTAATCATGACAAAATGATTTAGCTCCGAAATAACAACAATGTAAATATAGCACCTTGTTGTACTCTCACTCATTTGACGTAACTCCCTCGACTGATTTACTAAGCTACGTCTACACTAGATGTCGAAGTCGAACACAGATAAGCAATGTTAGCTATGCCAATTGTGTAGCTAAAATCAATGTATCTAGGATTGGCTAACTTGTCTGTCTTAACAGGGGAAGGTTGACGGGAGAGCTTCTTCCTGTGACTTTCCTTACTCCTCAGTTCTCATGAGGAGCACAGGGGTCTACTCTGAGCTCAATTTTGCTCACACTCATTGATCTTCTGTGGTAGTGTAAAGTAGCCCTAAGGTGTAACTGAGAGCAGTATTAAGACATTGATACTTTCATCTCCTCCCCCACAGCTGTCCCTGACCCCACAGCCGAGGAGCCCCAGCAGGCCTCGGAGCTGGAGTCAGGTCCGGATCCCAGCCCTGCACCCCCAGGGCCAGAACTGGGACCATCCACCCTGGCCACAGAGTGGTCCAACAAGGAGGGGGAGCTGGTGATGGACATCCCCTCCCACAGCTCCAGCCAGGCATCTGCTGACGGGCCTCCCCCGACCATGGTGGTGAACTGTCAGGTATGTATCTCTCAGGGCACACACCCCAGGGCATGGGGTGGGGGCATCACATGTGACTGGGGGCTCCCACATCCCCAGCAGACCCCTGCCCACCAGGACCTGGGCAGACCATGGCCCAGGGATGGTGCCGTGACCATCAGTGCCCGTCAGTACCCTCACCCACAGACAGAGCCGTGCCCTGCCCCCAGTGGGAGGTCAGAAGGGACGGACCACGGGAAGGGGCCACCCACAGGGCCACCGCATGCACCGATGGGGGACGGGGGATGGGGACCAGATACTCATGTGGGGGTGGGGGGCATGGGCCTTGGGGTAGGGCTCAATACTCATGGCCTCCCTCTCCCCTCCCCCCGTTTCCACAGCCACACCATCCGAGGGCCAGGACAGCATGGCACGGTCCGTGGTCCCAGACAGCCACTGGTCATCATCCCATTCCCCCATGACCAGGTGCTCCCACCACTCAGTGCTTGGAGGGGTAGCTCCAGAGCCAGCGGGGCACCCGGCAGCGGGGACCAGGAGGTCCCAATGGTCCAGGGCATCCCCTTGTGCCCCCTGGGATGGCTCCCCTGCCAGGAGCTGGGGGCGGCCACCCATGCATCATCTAGCAGGGTGCCTGCCCTGCAGGAGGTGGCTTGCAGGGATTCCAGCTGCTGCTGGATGTCCATGTCTGCAGGCTCAAGGTCTGTGAGGTTTATGTCACCAATGCAGGGCTCGTGCAGTGCAGGTTGAGTGTGTCTGGGAGGGGCCCTTTAAGGAAGCAGCATGCTGTTTCCCCGGAAGGGCTAGTCTGCCCTGTCACCCCGTTTGCGGGTTTTCTTGGCCCCTTATTTTGAAGGGGGATGCTTGTGTGTGCGGACGCTCCCTTTCCATGTCCAGGGCAGCCCCTTTTGATGTCGTGTGGCACTACATCAATGTTCAACGTTGATGGTGCTGGGCCCAGAGGACGTGCAGACACTACGCGTCAATGTAGCATATTTCGATATTGCCGCTTCAAAATACACTACTCTGATGTAGCATGCTAGTGTAGATGTAGCCAATGTGTATAGGCAATTCCAATTGTTCCGTCCAATATGTATGTCAAATTACTGCTTCCAAATGCCTTAGATTTGTCAACAGTGAATTTCATCTGCCATCATGCCACCCATTCTGAGCTTTTGAACAGTAATCTGTAAACCACAGCTGACCCCTTTGCCCCTCCTTGCTTTTTACACTCACAGATCATGTTCTGTATAACAATCGCTGATAACAGGGCACTCCACTTTTCTTTTTGCATCAAAGGGTGAATATAGATCATTAAGGTGAAAAGCTTAAAAGGAACTTTTTCTGTCTTAAATTCTAGGATTCATGCATGTTAAATCTTTGTAGGTATAAAGTTAAAGTGCCTGCACAAAATGATTTATATATAAAATTCTACTGAGAGATTTTTATAGCCTCATTTTTATTTTAACTTTAAATGTTCAGTACTAAAACACTGAAGATGGATGGAGAAAATTTGTCATGTTATCTTACCTCTTCACACCTCAGAGCAAAGCAGACTAAATGTGTTGGCAAAATAGGGAGCATACTAACAATGACTACAGCGGCAAACAGCAGCCCACCAACGCACTTAAACACATGCTTCCTTTAAATATGTGAATATTCCCATAGGTGAAATAGAAATAATTTTGTATTGATGCATAGAAGGATCCTCCATTTTTTCTATGAATCATTCTTTACTTTTTAAGTAGTGGGATTGCAGTAATGGAAGGTAGGATAACCTACTATGTATAGTGGAAGAAAAGAACAGTTGCAAAGCTTGAATGATGCTATGGAACATCCACAGTTGAAATCTTTCTTAAACACATCCTATGGCTATTGTTTTACTTCTTTCAGATAAATACACTGAAATTAAAGACAGAAGATAAAAAGCCCAAAGACAACTTTATTGCAGGTTTCATAACAAAGTAAATATCTGGTGTATAGGTTTGAATATTTGTGAAGGGTTTGAAGAGAATGCAGAATAATGACTAAATATAGAAGTCTCAGAATCTTCTCCTCTTCTGCTTCTCCCAGTCTCTCTGCCTTTCTCTTACAATGATACGTGTCTATTAAAAGCTCCAAGTACATTTTCAGCACATTGTGTTGGGTAACACAGTGCTACTGTTCAATAATTTTCTACAGTTAAACAATTTAAACTCCTTACCATGGATGGAATAAATTTTGTTATGTTCACCAAGGCATGTGCAGCTGTTCACCAGCAATAGAAACCCAGGCTTCCTACTAACAGAGAGGAAGCCATGCTAGTCTATACACTATCAAAACAAAAAGCAGTCAAGTAGCACTTTAAAGATTAGCAAAATAGTTTATTAGGTGAGCTTTCATGGGACAGACCCACTTCTTCAGACCATAGCCAGACCAGAACAAACTCAATATTTAAGGCACAGAGCAGGCTTCCTACTGTGAGTGCTGGGGGCACTCTGCTAATCAGCTGGGCAGCACTTGAATCTCTCCTGAGACCTCAGCTTACAGGGAATGCTGTTCCTTACAATAGTTAAAGCTTTAAGGGACTTTAAAAAGAGAATGTTCTTGTGGATGTAAAAGAACACTGGAGCTCTTTGTTCTTGTTCTTTGTTTCAGGATTAAGGAAACTAAACATAATAAGAATGGATCTCAAAAAAACATGAGGAACGAATGTCACTCCTAATGAGCTGGCAAGCCCCATGTGAAATCCCACCTAAAGAACAGGGAAGCCAGGGCTTTGCTGTTTTATCTTCATTCACACTCATGGAAAAATAAATCAACAGTGTGTGAAATGCCTCTGAGCAAGCCTGAATGTGATATGGGGCACTACAGGAATTATGATAGTTGTGAATTCTCCTTTACTTTGTGTTTGCTTAACTTAAGCTGTCCAGAGGACAGAAGTAAAAGTTTCCTTTATAGGTCATTTATAATGAGCCAATCCAGAGACATTCTTTACTATGGTAACTATCAAAATAATTCAGCCCTGATGATTAAATTAGAAATATTAGGTATTTTCAGCTGTGTTGCATAACTAGTAGTTATGTGACCTCTGCTATTAATCAGGACAAAGCACAGTACCTGGAAGAATTGTTTTAGCAGGTTGTTTGGTAGTGGATTTCAGAGTATACTTCAGTTCCAAAACTTACATCAACAAGGGGAAAAATGAAGAGTCTTCTTTAAAAAATCATATATACATATAGATTGAAATGTGTGTGGAGTACCTGTCTGGCCTTATTTGGATTTATTCTTTGCTTATCTGGCATACAGCATTATATTTACACTCTGTTTCATATATCACACAAAGCTATAAACAAATAAAAGATAGGACTGTTCCATTCCAACAGTAGGTAACAGATAGGTCAAGGGTTTGGAGTTTTTGTTTTTGTATTCAACTCCTTCCTTATTCTTTAAATAGTGAGTTTATTAAAATCAATGCATCAGTTGTTTCACTTCCACCCAGGAAAATTCAACAAAGGTTCTGAACTTGAAGTAAATACAACTTTTCCAAAATGTAACAAGAAACAGCAAGCCCTGCTTGAATAACGCCCTGTGTTAGTGAATAGAGAAGGATTTCACAGTGGTTTTATCCAAACATAACCCTAATTTTTTACAGCAAGCGCCCTATGAATGATTTGTTACTCAAGGGCTGCCTATTTAATATGTAACCACGTTAAATACCTGCAATACTAAATCACTTCTGGAAGAATACTTGCAGTAGCTCATTCATACAAACTGATACATTCTGCCTACAAAATTATTCCAAACTTATAAAGAATGCAACTTTAGAATCTCTTCTCTGTTTTTTCCTGTCTTAACATTACCACACTCAACAGTAACTAAGATCTTTTTTAAAACAATCCAACTGTATTTTCAATCTTTCCAAATAAAAAATAAAGGTGGATGATTAAATATTACTTGCCTATTTCAATTTTCAAATTATTACCTAAAAATCATTCACCAGGAGTTTATTATGTTGAGCTGTGGGGAGCTAAGAGCCAGGTGCAGCTGCTCCCCCATGCAAATATGGGGCAATTAGCTTCTTTGTTAAAATAAATCAAGATGCCTTCCTGATGCCTGAAATATGGGGCATTCCCAGCCAAAAATGGACAGATGATCACCCAACACAGGGGATGAATTTCATGTGGATTGCCCAACCCTCTCTAGGTCTCTAGTTTATGTAACATCTAGGGTATGATTATCTCCCAAAATGAGGAGAACATGAACTATTCAGTAAAATGCTATTGATTTTCCTTTTGTGATGCCACCAGACCCCACTCAGCAGGCCGGATATAACCTGGGGCTTCTAGAGCTAAGTGCATTAGTCTCTACGGCTACAGCTGTGATGTGTCCACATCTGCAAAAATGCACCTCAGATTTGCAGGACTGTGTTGATACCAATGAAAAAACAAGAAGTCCTGTGGCACCTTACAGAGGAACAGCTATTTTGGAGCATAAGCTTTCCTGGGCAAAGACCTGCTTTGTCACATGCACCTGACGTCTCGTTTTTGCAGTTACAGACTAACAGGGCTCCCCCTCCGATAACTATCAATGAAGTCATGTTTGGTTTCCACTAGCCCTTGTGCACTGGTCCCCACAGTTCAGGACCCCCTGCAGGGAGAGCTCCGCCAGCGGCAGCCCCAGGAAAGCACCGCAGGGAGAAGGGACGTTCCGTCAAGACCTGCAACGCGAGGACGCGCGCCCGTTCGCCGGCAGGGGGCGCTGTGGAGACCGCCGGCTCTGTCCCTCGCGGGGTTTGTCCTCGCACGGCCCCCGTAACGAGTAGGGCCGGCGCACGCTCGTTCGCTCCCCGGCCGGCATGGCGGCGGAGCAGCCCCCGCCCGAGAGCGCCAAGCCGCTGAGCGCGCTGCTAAATGGCATCGCGCAGGCCGCCTACTACGGCCAGGCCGGTATCACAGAGGAGCTGCTGCGGGGCCAGCTCTACCCGGAGGCGGCGCCGCACGAGTTCCGCGCGCTGCTCGCCAAGATGAGCGGCGTCCTCAAGGTAGCGGCGCCCGGACGGGCTGGGCTGGGCTGGTAGGGGCAGTGGGAGGGTGTTGGGACAGACAGACGGACGGGGCTGGGCTGAAAGGGTCAGCGGGAGGGTGTTTGGACGGACGGACAGGCTGGGCTGGAAGGAGCGGTGGGAGGATGTTGAGACAGACAGGTGGACAGGCTGGGCTGGCTTCGAGGCAGACAGATGGAGAAGCTGGCGCGTGGGGAGGGAGTGGGACAGGCAGAGACACGTACAGCTTGGGCTGGAGGGGTTGGAGAGAGGTGTTAGGGCGGACAGACAGGCAAGCTGGGCTTCAGGAGCAGTGAGAGTGTGTTGGGAGAGACGGACAAGCTGGGCTGGAGTGTGACTATTCTGGGCTGGAGAGTGCCCGTGGCAGTCCACAGAGGAGCACAGGGTTGGTGATGGCCCATGAAAAGAAAAAAAGTTCCTGCTTCTGTAGGTCTCTTGTGCCATGTTGGTGTTTCAACCATTCATATGTGTTGCAGCTGAGATTTGGGATGAGGTGTGGGTAAAGTCATGCAGCGCAGCTGGTGTGGTGTGCAGTTGTTGGTGACTTGAAGGTGGAAGAATGATACATTTTCATTTAAAAATACTAGTGGTTGATGATGGTTTGACCAGCCACTGACCAGACATAAGTAGGGCCCTACAAAATACTTGGTCCATTTTGGTCAGTTTCATGGTCATATGATTTTAAAAATATTCAATTAAATGGTTTCACGTGTTTACCTCTGTATTTTAACCTAGCTGTTGCAATGGTGGGTGGGGTTCCTGACTGAACAGTTTGTTGTGTAGTGGGTGGTGGATTGCCACCTTTATTTATGCCTTGCTTCTGGCAGGAGCCTTATCATCAGACTAGAGCTACCAGAGAGCAGCCAGGTGCTCTGCTCTGAAGCTGGTGTCACTGCCTGTGGCAGCACAGAAGTGAGGATCACAGTATATTGTGGTGGGGGGGAGAGGTCATCACTTGTGGGGAGGACACTGATAGCTTTCTGTGGGGGCAACTGCCTAGGGCTCCATGGTCAGGTAATTGCTGTCCCTGTAAAAACCATGTGTCAAATTTGAATATGAATGTTAGTTGTGAACATTTTTTCTGTAGATGGTTGTTTAAGTCTCTTTTCTGCAGAACACACTCTCAGGTCTTTAACAGAATTGCTCCCTCCATTAAAGTGCTGTTTGACAGGTTTGTGTATTTGGAGATTTTTGATGTCTGCTCTATATCCATTCATTCTTTGATGAAGAGTGTTTGCAGTCTGCGCTATATACACACCTACTGACCACTACACTTTTATCTCCTAAAGAGAAAACATTCTGAAGCTGGAAGCCTAGTACAAAAATATAATTAAGTGGAAGCTAAAGAGGCAGGGTGGGTGAGGTAGTATTTTTTATGGGCTCAACTTCTGTTAGTACAAGAATCAAGCTTTAAAGCTGCACACACATCTTACTGAGACAGGTACTCAGGCCACATCCATATCAGAGGCCTGAATCAGAATAATTATGTTGCTCATGAATGTGAAAAATCCATGCCTTTGAGTGATGTAGTTATACCTAATACTCTGCATTGAAGTGGTATCCTGTCTACACAGCTGTGGCCTGTAAGGAGGGTGGATTAACTGTGCTGGTGGGGAAAGGTTTCCCATCAGTATAGTAATACTGTAGCACTGCACAAAAACAAACCCACAGGGTATGTCTACACTTAGGCTCTCTCTAAGTTGTTAAGTTGATCCAAGTTATCCCAGCTATTATAAACCACTATAATTATATGTCCACAAAACACTTTGTGTCAGCTGAATGTGTCCACAGTTGGTGCTCTAGCATTGAGAGAGTGCTCAGCAGGGCACTGTGGGTAGCTAACCTACTGTGCAATCCACCACCTTCTGCTGCTAGGAGCTGTGGGAGCGGGGAATGGATCACAGAGCATCATGGATGCAGACTCATCAGCCTGTGATGCACTTATTTCAGTCCCATCATTCCATGGGCTTCCAGCTACTTTTAACTATGTGCCTACTTCCTCTGCCTGAGAGCCTGGATCCTGCATTGCTCAACAGTTTTGTGTTAAGAAGTATGACTTCAATGCTGCTTATGGAGTATTTCACGAGCTGTGAATGTAAACCTGAATCCACAGTGTTTCCTTTGCTGTGTGCCATAAGAAGAAATAATTCCATATTATTATGTGACATTCATAGAGCATCTGCACACATCGGACCTTTGCTAATGGGCTCAGGAAACAAGCACTGGAGTAATGAGATGGCATCATTGTGCAGGTGAGATGAGCAATATCCACAGAACTTTAAGATGTGCACAACCACCTTTCTAAACTGTATGTGGTGCTTGCTCCTACCCTGCAACACAAGGGCACCAGAATGAGAGCTGCTTTCTTTGTGGAGAAGTGTATGGTAATTTCAGTGTGGAAGCTGGCAACTCCAGACTCTGCTGGTCAATTGTGAATTGTTTTGGGTTGGGAAGTCCAGTATGGGGGTTGAGTTCACACAAGTGTGCAGGGATGTTAATTGAATCCTGCTAAAAAGACTGTGACTCTGGGAAATGTGCGTGAAGTAGTGGATGGCTTTGCAGCAGTGGGATTCCTAAGTGTTGGGGCAATAGGTGGTGCACACATCCCAATTTTGGCTCTGGACTATCTTGCAATGAAATACATCAGTAGAAAGGGCTGCTACTTTGTGGTACTGCAGCACCTACAGATCACTAGGGTCATTTCACTGATCAGGTTGGGCAGTCAGGCAAGAGGCATACAGGCTGAACCTCTCTAGTCCAACATGCTCTCGTGTGGCAGCATTGGTAATCCAGTCTGATTTTTAGTTAGCTGGACATGGTGTGTCATAGTGTTATCATGGCGTGTCCAAGTTTCCTGTGGTCAAGTGAAGTTTGTTTACGGCCACCAGTCCTGGCTCTGTGTTTTGTGCTGTTGTTTAGCTGTAATTTACCCCTAAATGTATTCTAAGAGTCCAGTAAACAGTGTAATGTGGTATTGCCTTTGTGATTGCTTCCGAAGTGTGATTTGTAGTCTGCAAATGTGCCAATTGCCATAGGGTATGTATTCCAACAGCTACCAACACGTGTAGAAAGAAAATGAACCTTTTTTTTCCTGTGAGTATATTTTTATTAAACAGCAATAACCTATTTCAAAATTTGATTGATTTCTTGAAAGGGACATGACCCAAAGGAGCATTCTCTTAATGGGGGTTCTCATGTCTATGTATAAGTCCAGCTGTTATGTTATTAGGGAACCTGTCTGCAGGAGTGGAGTAGAAGGGGTACTACAGTTGGCTGGGAGCTTGAAGGAATATGTGTGTAGTGTTGGGGGAGCTCTTGAGATACATTTCTGAATAGGTGGGTCTCTTTGTTTCAGTTTTCATTTTATTTAATTTTTCCAACAACAAAAACAGCTGAAAATTGTAACAAAAACATGCATTTTTCTGAGTAAATGTTGGATTTTATGATGGTGGGTGGAAAGACAGAGGAGAAGTGTTCAGGACATAAAAGCCTTAATGAACTGAATTCAGTGTGGTTTGCTGCAGAACTAAAATAGAACTTAAAACATAAGCCTACCTCTGAGTTAAAGAAATTAATACATCTCTAATTCCCAAATAAAAATCTTAGATTTAAATAAAGTTGATTTTGTAGACTTATATGTATTAGTCAAATATTTGCATTTCATACATATTTTAAAATATTTATTTATAAACACTCTGGCTATGGCCACACTAGCCCCTCCTTTTGAAGGGGCTATTGTAATTTGGCACTTTAGGATATGCTAATGAGGCACTGCCATGAATGTGCTGTACTTCATTAGTATAAGTTTTGCCCTAATTTCTTGCAGCGGTTTGAGATTTTAGTTATTTGACTTTTTTCCACTTTTTTTTTTTTTTATCTTAAAAGTCATGCTAAGACACCACATGCCATCTGAGCACTCTGTGCACAGACAAAACCATCTTGTCGGTCTAACTGGAACTACTTCCTCTCCAGGTTGTTAATTTTTTTTTTTGTTAATTGTCATTCTCTACATCCTGTGATCATGATCTCCAACATCAGCTGATTGGAGCACCTCCCTAAACATGTCCTCCTTATGCTTGCCTCATGTCCTTTATCTTCATAGGACACAGATGCATGTCCCGTTTGTGCTACTTCCTCAAAATCCTGTAAGAAATCTGCCCCTAGGTATCAAAGGTCCTATGGCTGGAGGGCAGCTGGGACTGCAGGCTCCTCTCTCAACAGACCCAACAACTTCAGTATGCTCCGAGGGGAGAGAGCATTTGCTATGTGAAGCTGCCATGGTTTGGCTGGAAGGTGTGATGTGAAGCCTCCACACCAAGCAAACAGGAAGTGTAATTTCAAAACTTACCAGCCGTTTAAGGGGCAAAGGGTGCCTGCATTCCAGGATGCGGGGCAGCAGAGTTCAAACTGCTGACCCAAGAGGTCACAGTCGGTATTGTGGGACACTTCTTGGAGGTCATATGCAGGGATATAAGCAAGCAGTGTGTATACACAGACACTGCATCAATCTAACTTTGTGGTAAAAAGAACTACACCTCTCATCAATGTGGCTTTATTTTGACAGTGTAGCAGGAGAGTTCATTTATCAGGATTGTAGTATGCACACCTCACTGTTTTGTCAATGAAAGCTGACTTCTGCAACAGAACTGTGTTGCATAGACAAGGCTTTATAGCACTGTAGTGATTCAGCTGTACTTGTACTCCTGCAGAGTGTGTAATGAAGATGCTCTATGCTGGTAGGAAAGTGGCATAAAAATACCATCCGCAAAAGTGGCAGAAGCTATGTCAGTGGGAGAAACTCTCCCACCATATTAATGCTGGGCATGCCAACTGGTGTAAACGTAAATTATTTAGGGGAATGGTTTATTCATAAAATAATCCTTTTGTAAGGTGTAGTGTACAGTACAGATAACCTCAGAATGTCATGGTTAAATACAAGGGCGAACAAGGAGTTTAGCTTAAGTAACTAGCACACATCTGAAGGGACCACTCAAGGGGAAGTGGCCCATTACTCATAGGGAAACAAAAGAACTCTGGATGACTCAAAAGCATCTGTCTAACCAATAGAAGTTGGTCCATTTAAAAATAATTACATTGCCCACCTTGCCTGTGTAATATCATAGGACTGTCACAGCTACGAAAACATGGTATACTACAATGGTAATATAGAAATTTTCAGTAATTATATTTGGCATGCTGTGGAATGTTTTATATGGTAACAGTTCCATTCTGGTCCTGTAGATGGCAGTAGAATATTAGCTTTGCTACAGAAGACTACCCAATAATTGTGTTGCCGCAATAAACATGCGTAAAATAATCTTGTCACTCACTGACCTGTGTCAGACGAAACTTTATATACTTTGGCCACTTCATAATAGAAATATTTCAGCTTGAAGATTTGAAATATGTGGGTTTGCATTTGACTTACTAACATAAACTCAGTGCTTGCAGAAATAAATATTTATGTAATATTCTAGTATTTCCCTGGTGAAATGTTAATCGGACTTTTATATGTGATAAATAAGAACCTTTTTCTTAGATATGAGATGCATCCAGCATCTTTGTAAATGTATCTCCTTTTAAATATATTAGTAATTTTCCTTGTTTAGATCTTCTCAGAAGTATTGGGAAACATGCCTGTTTCACAACAAGAATTTGTGTGATTCTGATTGCATAATTGCAGTGTTAATCAGTCAAGAAGCTGAAAGTGGCATTGGTATTTTGGGTATATTGTGCCAAAATAATATGCCGTTTTTGTAACTGCTGTTTTGAGACAATTTGTATATTGTGATGTCTACCGCTACTTCTACTGATTATTTTTCTCTCTTTTCTTTGACAGCATTTCTTAAATAAGAAATCTTTTCATTGAAATGTGATCTTAGAGTATGTGGGTAAGAACATAAAGCCACTAGAATGGTTAAAACTGTATCAATAGAGAAGTAGTTCTGGAGGAGCTCTGCCACACTTAAGATGCTTATAAAGGGTGATTTGCTCCATTATGATCTGCTGGCTCTGAAGAGCATCATGCTGCACCAGTGACAGATCGCAGTCTCTTCTCCATGAAGCAGTTATCTGCTGTTATCCAGAGAGGGAAGTCCCAAATTATTACTGCTGTCCTTTACTGAGAACTGTGGTTAAGAATCTAGTGATTGTCTTTCAGGGAGAAAAGGTTTAACATTAGAGGACAGGGGCAAAGAGACTCCTGTAGGAAATCACTCATTCCTCTGGGGCCTTAAAATTACTCTTCAATTTTTCTAATGGTAACCGTTAGTGCGAAATAGAGGTACTATGGTTTCCTGCTTGAAAAGGTGCTGCTGCCCCCCGCTCCGATGTATTGTGCTCTCTGAGCAAATTGTAAAGAAACCTAATAATTCATATAATTTGTTAGACAGAGGTTGCTAAAGCTCTGTCAGTGCTTCAGACTTGACTTTGTTCAGTGCCCTTATTATGCACTGCTGTGTCTTTTCTGGCCAATGGGTACCCCCTCCCTTGCCTTGGTTTGTGTGATGTGGACAAATAATAGCTAGGTCTACCTTGGAATTATTGAACTGATCAACCTTTTTTTTTTTTTTATGGGAGCTGCAGGATTCCAAGGGAAGGACATAAACTGGAGAGCTAGTTCCACTCTTGTTCTGCAGTCTTATCCTCTTTTAGGCTATGTTTACACTAGAGGGTTTTGTCGACAAAACTGGCGTTTTGTTGACAAAACCCAGGGAGTATCCAGATTCCCAAGGCATTTTGTTGACAGAAGGTTGTCAGAAAGCAGCACTTTCGTTGACAGTCTTTATCTCGCTCTCCATAGCATCTCTGTTGACGGAAAGCCAGTCTGGATGTTCCAGGAGGACCTCTGTCGACAAACGGCTTCTGGGATACAGAGCATCCCAGACTGCTGTGTTTCCAGTTGATCATTTTGTTGAGAGAGCAGATTGTTTTTGCAGTCTCCTTGGCAGTTTGGCCATGATCTTTTGACAGAAGTTGTTGGAAAATATCTTCCAACAAAAACTGTCAACAAATCGTAGTAATCTAGATGTAGCCTTAGAATGAAAGTGTAAATTTTATGCTGAATAATAACAGTAATAATTTGGCATCTTTAATCTTGCAGTGTGTGTGGTCTCTGTCAGTTATTTCTCTTTCCTTATGCTCTACACACTTTACATAACAGTGCATATTTAATTTTGTTTGCTCACAATACTCGTAATGAGTCACGTTATCTGTTATTGGGTTGCAGCAGCTAGTTAACAGAAAAGGTATGAGTAGAAAGTGAGTGTACTTATGCATTTGGAAATGCAAGTGAATGGAGAATATTATCTGAAGTGGAACTCATCTACATCCGATCCGCAGGTGTAAAGTGGGTATCTACAGTTTTCCAGGGCTTTATTAATAGGATCATAACTTGAAGCATGAGGAAAATCCCTGGTCACGCAAACTCCCAAAGTCATTAACTCTGAATATTTCCACAGCACATTTAAGTCTGTGTCTCTTCTTTAGCTGGACAGAAACCTCAGGAATTGTCATCTTTTATTCCAATTTTTTTCAAGCCAACTGGAGACGAGTGAAATCAGAACTGTATTTTCATTTGTGTAGGTTTGAGATAGCGGTCTAGAGAGAGCCATTTAATGAGGCTGAAAATTGATCTTACTCCATTCAAAATTGCAAACCAGGGTGGTCTATAGGCAGACCATGGCCAAATCTGAAGTGCTAGATACTTTTGAACAGACACCAAGTCATCTTCTTTACTTACTATCTCTGTGTCTATAATGTTTTTTCCTCCTGCGAGAGAGAATAACGTTATCACATTAATGCATCTGCCACCTGGGCAGTGGAGGTGTGAAGAGGGGCTAGGGCGGGGCAGGGTGGAGCCCTGTGAAGGCTGCGATTGTTGTGAGGCTCCCTGACCCACCGCAGGGAAGGATGGGGCTGGCTGTGTGTCTCCCTGACCCTGCCAGTTATCCAGGAAGATGGAGTGGGTTGTCAAGTGTAGGGAGCAGAGGACACAGCCTCCTAGTTATCTTTATTATTTTCTTTGCCATCTGTATCTTGACTGCACTTTGTCCAAGAAATTTGGACCTTGGCAAAAAAATAAACTACCCGTGCTGTAAACTGCAGGTTTCTGTTCATATGGTTTTTAAAGGCTTCAGGCTGACCTCTATGGTTGTTTCTACACAGGCCACTTTCTTCAAAAGTGGCATGGTAATACACAGCCCAAAATACGCTCATGAGGTGCGGATGTACCCTTCTTCTGGCCTCCACAATGCAGTGTAGAAGCACGGCCCCCGGGGAGCTTCCGGAAGGAAGTCCTCCTTCCAGAGGCTCCTTCTTCCCGAAAATTTTTTGGAAGAAGGGGCCTCCAGAAGAAGGACTTCCTTCCAGAAGACCCCCCAGGATCCGCACTTCTAAATGGCGTTTTGGAGTCCGGAAGAATGGTCTTCCGGAGTCTGGAATAATGGTCTTCTGGACTCCAAATCACGTGACCATATGCTAATGAGGCACGGGGAATTTGCATCCACACCGTATTAGCATATTTCGGGCTGTGTATTACCAGGCCACTTAGACAGCCCATGGTACTGATAATAGAATAGTTGGCAAAATCAGGTCCGCTGTTAAATCCAGTCTCATAAGGTCAACAAAATGACAACTTCTACAGCTCAAAGTGCATCCAGGCTGAAGGTTTCAGTAACTATCTTGTAATGGCGAATATTGGCAAAAGAACTGCTTCTGCTTTTGCAAGCTGAATATCATAACAAGCTCAGAAGAAAAGGATGACGTTACTACAGAGCTGAGTGAACGTGAAAATGCCCCGTGCAAGCATTTCTTCCACGTCAAAGGCTTTCACCTTGAAACAAAATCTGCGTTGTCCCCCAAAAATTTCTTTATATTACATGGGATGAAAATTCAGTATCCTGGCTAGATCTGTACAGGTTTTTCTCATGGGCAAAACAATGGGGAAGCTCCTGGAGTAACATACTTAATACTGAAGAAAGTGCCAAGAAAGTGCATTTATAATGATCACAAATGGCCAGAACCTTGGGTTTATGGTACCCTTAGCTTCAGTGCCTCTTAGTACTGTGCTAGGGCATTAATTTATAAAGACAAAATGTTGGTTACTGAGTTAGCAACCAGTTATTCGCAGCACCTAAGCATTCCCCTAATAATTTCCCAGTCAATAGTGTGAATTTTGGGAAGCAGTTTGTGATCTTTATTTTGTTCATGGGTGAATTTTAATGACCATGAAATTGAGTGACTAATGCATTAGCTTGAACAGAGCATGGTAAGGTCAAGCATTGCAAAGGGTATCTGAATTTCTGATTGTCATCAGGAACAAACTGTGTAGTACATTTTGTGATTTGGATAAATTCATCTCACAGTAAACGTTTTTTCTGGCTACCTACATGTTACTTAGGAATCTCAAGTTTGTATGAGGGGTCTCCAAAACTAAAAGGCTGATGCATTAACCAATGATGCCACTTAGCTTAGTTGAAAATGTGCTTTTTTTTTTCTTTTATAGTCTAATTTCACTTATGGTCATGTGTGGTATCTGTTTTACCGATGAATATATCAAATTCATATCAGGTTAGCAGAGGGAAGGGAATTGCTGGATAAGCAATACATGCTGTGTGTCAATGCAGTGAGGTATGGGACCAATATATGCTGTTGTTCAAGAAATTTATAATTATGCCAAACACTTTATTTAATTGGATTTTAAGTCTGTAAAATTACTGTTAAAACTCTAAGGATCTTCTGTCAATGATATCAAATAAATAGTCTTGAATGTCTCAGGGGTAGTAGTGTTAGTCTGTAGCTTCAGAAATAACAAGCAATCCTGTGGCACTTTAGAGACTAACAAATTTATTGGGGCATGAGTTTTCATGGGCAAAGCCCACTTCCATCTGCTGAAGTGGGTTTTACCCACCAAAGTTTGTGATGTAATATATTTGTTAGTCGCTAAGGTGCCACAGGAATGCATATACTTATATAAATTTCCCGACCAGTTTGTTATTGCTAAGAAGTTGGAAACTTTTAGCATTGCCTTTTGTCATAGAATCATTGAAGATTAGGTTTGAAAGAGACCTAAAGAGGTCTAACCCATGCCTCTGCTCAAAGTAGGACCAATCCCAACTAAATCATCCTAGCCAGGGCTTCCTCAAGCTGGGCCTTAAAAACTTCTGAGGGTGGAGATTCCACCACCTCCCTAAGTAATCCATTCCAATGTTTCACCTTCCTCCTAGTGAAATAGTTTTTCCTGATATCTAACCTGGACTTCCCCACTGCAGTTTGAGACCATTGTTCCTTGTTGTGTCATCTGCAAGCACTGAGAACAGTTCCATCCCCTTTAGAACACTCTTTCAGGAATTTAAAGACTGCTGTTGAATACCCCCCTCAATTTTCTCTTTTACAAACTATATATGCCCAGTTCCCTGAAACTCTCCTCATAAGTCATGTGCCCCAGCCCTCTAACCATTTTTGTTGCCCTCTGGACACTGTCCACTTTGTCCAGATGTGACTTCACCCGTGCTGAAAAGAGAGGAATAATCACTTCCTTCAATCTTCTTGTAGGGAATGCAGCCCAATATGCTGTTAGCCTTCTTGGCTCCAAGGGCACACTGTTAGCTCGTATTCAGCCTCTTGTCCGCTGTAATCCTCAGGTCCTTTTCTGCTGCACTACTACTGAGCCAGTCAGTCTCCAGACAGCAGCAGTGCATGGGATTCTTCTGTCCTAAGTGCAGGGTTCTGCACTTACCTTTGTTGCATCTCATCAGATTTCTTTTGGCCCAATCTTTCAGTTTGTCTAGGTCAGTGGTTCCTAACCTGGATTCCAGAAGTGTGTCACAAGGGGTCTGTGGGGAAAAAAAAGATAGGGTATTGCAGGAGTCCACACTAGTGAAAAGGTTAGGAACCACTGTTCTAGGTCATACTGAGACCTATGCCTACCCTCCAGCATATCTGCCTCCCCCAGTTTAGCATCATCTGCAAATTTGCTGAGGGTGCAATCCTTCCCAACATTCAGATCATTAACGGCTATGTTGAACAAAACTGGCCCCAGGACTGGCCTCTGGAGCACTCAGCTTGAAATCAGCTGCCAGTTAGACATTGAGCCATTGATCACTAACTGTTGAACACAAGAATTTATCCAGCTTTCTGCCCACCCTGTACTCCATTCATCCAAGCCATACTTCTTTAACATGCTCGCAAGAATGCCATGGCAGAACCTGTCAAAAGTAGAGATGTTAAAGGTTAATCAGTTAACTGGTTAACCAGTATGGGCTAGAGCAACCCCATGTCTGAGATGGTCCTGTCTAGCTGTAGTAATCCAAAAATATAATCCAGAATACTTTTTTTATTTGCCATGAAGCAGAGCACTTGTTTTCCTAAACAGTAATTTGACAATATAGAAGCTGTGTAGCAGCCATTCCCCCGGCCACTCACTGGCCTAGTTTTTCAGTTTAACATGCTGGGACTGCATCTCTCAGCATTAGAGCTGAGGATGACCTTGGAGTGAGTGTGTTCTACCGGCTACATTTCAGTAACCCCCACACTTAGCAATTTCCAACACTTACTAAAGCATCACTTATTTTTATTTAAGCCTTACTGAAGAAACAAGGGCTATAAAATGTGGTTGAGTTTCAAAATAAAATTTGCATGTCTGAGGTGGGCTGACATGTTCTTTTAGAATTATAATGGCTTGATGGTTTTGGGTTTTTTTGGGGCAGGGGGGAGGTTTTCCCAACTTTGCCTTCTTGTAAGGATTACCTCGATTTTCATACACTTTTAAACTAACTCTGTGAACTGTCATTTTAAAAACAGTTATAGTGTAAATATAGTTTGAAGTCCTACGTTTTCCTAATAAGGGTAAAATTTTTAGTTTTGTGAAGATGTTAGTGGATCTCTGCCAAAAGATTCCTACCTCAGTTTGGTGGGCTGTTGTTTCTGTAGTCCCTAAACTCTGATGCCAAGATTATAAACCATGTTTGTTCAGTAAAGGTAAACATTAAAGTACTATCTTTGTAAAAGGCAATTAGGCAACAGACATTTTTACTTAGTTTCCTCTGAGAAATGTAAACGTTTTTCCTTCTATTTCAAAAGAAGTGTTACATCAAATGGACATTTTTTACTCCTGTTTTTTACATTTTTATTTCAAGGGTAGTTATTGGTGTTTTAACTTTTTTTTGGGCTTTGAATTTTGTACTGTGCCAAGGTTCAGAATGACACTTTAGGAATTGAATTGTTTCTAATTTTTCCTATTTTTTAAAAAAGAATCAACTGTATAATACTCAGAATTACTACACAAAAGCCAAAACTAACACACATCTGTGCAGTGCCCATCTACCCAGAGAGGAATGCTAAAATAGTCTCCAAACTATCTTGGCATTATGTGTTATATATTCAGTACTCAGAAAACGTAGCATGTTTTTGAATGTGCTCTCAGTCTGAATTCTTCTAGAACACTTTTACAGACGATGCAAGTTTGATATATAAGGTAATATTTTCTATTGGACTGACTTCTGTTGGTGAAAGAAAAGAGCTTTTGAGCTACACAGAGCCTTTCAGGTCCATCAAAGATCTAAATACAAGGTGAAACAGATGGTTCACCATAAGAAGTGAACACTCATTCTACAAGACTGTTCAAGGGGAAATGGTCCTTTAACCTCTGCAGTCAACGGCACAAAAAAGGGGGTTAGTGAATTACAGATTGTTGGAATAAACCATACATCTAGTATCTTTATTAAGACCATGATTTTAGTGTCTAGGCAGTCTACACTAGGAAATTAGCTCTGTACAGTGAGAGCCCCGCAAATCTGGGGATATTTGCTTTATATCCGTAGGTATCTGCATCCATGGATGTGGCAGTGGATATCCATAAATCATTTTTGCTGATGTGTGCATGTGGATAGGAATACAAATTTGTATCTAGAACCCCCAAGATGTGCGGATACCCACTTTATAAACCCCAGATCATTTTTGTAGAGTAGATGCCATTCAAATACTAACCTCTGGTGTAAACAGTTTCTGCCTCTCAGGGAGGTGGATTAGTTAAGCTGCTGGAAGCACCTTGCTCATCTGGGTAAGCAGTGTCTTCACTGAAGCACTACTGAGAAGTGGCTACATTATTTTGAGTGTAGATAAGCTCTTGGTCCAGGTTCCTTTAAGAATAAGGTTAGAGCAGGAGGATTGCTTCTTCCTCACACAGGACAACAGTGTTGGTGTTCATAGGACTGCTTTAAATCTCAAAATCGCACCAGTGAATCTCTAAAGGATTCTCTTGGAAAAGTGTCTGCCATAGAGATTTTTCTTGTTCTGTTGTATTGAAATACATGTCAAATAAGTGATAGAGACTGAAAGTTGTTCCATAGCAGAGAATATACCCTTTTGTTTGTCTAGAAGGAGTCCACCACATCTTCAGCATTACATAAAAAGATGACTAGACATTAATTTCTCCACCACATTGGAGAGAATGGGTAGTGGAAAGCTTTTGCCTTTATTCATATCCTGGATAGTGCTATTCAGCAGCCCTTCCCTAGCTTGGCCTCCATGGAAAACCTGTCCAGCTCATGTCTTGGAAAGATGATAGCTGAGCTGCTTGACAGTTGAAATACCTTACTGAACACTTTTCAGGATGCACGTTACTTTGAGAAGCAAGAGTATTTTGACATTCTTCTCTTGCAATTTTTATGCAGAGCTCAAGCTTGAGGAGGATTCTACTGTCAGATTATTTTAAAACACAGTAATATTTGAAATGCCTACCTGCCTCTCTCATATAATTTCCAGCATTATGAAATAAGTGTTGAAGGTAAATTAGCAAGTGCTTTGATACTGAATCTATCTTTTTGACTTGGAATGTCAGGAAATGTCACATGTGGGATATGGATAAGTTCCACTCTTTTATGAGCCATTTGTGAAGTCAGACTGCTTTTTTTAGAATAATTGAAAAAGATTTCAGTCAACTGATTTTTGCATCTCTTAAAAGTGAGGGCAAGTCTACACTTAAAATGATGCCTCGACGCAGCTGGAATGTTCTAATGAAGATGTTCTGTGCCAACAGGAGAGAGCCCTCCCATCAGCATGTACTGCCTACATGGAGGGTTAAGTTGGTATATGTGTGCATAGATAGGCTGATAAAGATCTGTAGTGTAGACCAGAATTAAGATTTGTCTTAAATGTATCCCTCTAGTTCTGGATGAGTTGCGTTGAAGTCAGAATGTCTGCTACAACTTATTTTTATGGCACATGATATAGTTAATATTTTTCTTAAATTTAATTGTTGCAATGGGTGATTGGAATGTATTTAATTAAAAGTTCCTGCTCGAATTCTTGGATCTGGCTTTACTAGCTATTCTGGGGCAGGTCACATCTGTTGTGCTTGGATACTGTCTGACATGACCCACATAAGAACATTAATTCAGATTCTAACCAGTATATAATGATTTGAAAATTAGTACCCACATGCATTTTTCAAGTCCAGGGACCAGAAACAGCTGTTTTTTGAGATTCACAGTCTCACAGCAAAGCATGTGAGAGTGCATGTCACTTTACAGATTGAAAGAAAATGAAGTCTAGATAGGTAATGTTATTACAGATTGTATTTTTCAGTTCTATACAGGCTTTATTAAAGACTCCCTCTTTAAGAAACTCAACTCTTGACTGCAATCTTCCTTCAGCTGATTGCACTGATTGATACTTCACAATCTTTATAGCACCTTTTTAAAGTGCTTTTTAAAAATTTATTATGGTACTGTAATTTCTAAGAAATAGTATTTCTTGTTTTACCCCTACTGTAGCTGCAGTGGCTCTTAGAAACAGGGGGCAAGTACACGTGTCTTAAAGCTACCTTTTACCCTACTGCACTTCTGCGGTCTGAAAGGAGTCCAGCATGGGGTGTGTGGGTGTGGGTGTGGGGGGGGGGGTGTAAAATAGTGTCTTTAATAAAGTCTATGTGGAAGTGATAATGCAATACACCAAAATATGTCTTACTAACTCGCTGTTGGGCTACACCTTGTTTTCATCCCTCGTGCTTTCCTTTCTCTCATTTCTATTTGTTTGCTCTCTTCCTTTCTAGCCCACATGTTTTCTCTTTGCCTCTTGTTTTCTGACCTCTCAACTGCTATGGAAGGTGGCAGCTTCAGGTTGAAGGTAATGGTGGTGGCACCTATAAGAACTCTTCCTTTTTCTGGTAACATTCCCCACCATCTAGCTGTGCTCTGGCTGTGGCTTAGATGCAGAATACCACCATAAAAAGTGGTAATTAGGCTATAGAGCCAGAATGTGCCCCATACTATCATGTATGTTAAGATGATGTACAGCTGAGAGGAATTTCACCATGTTCTTTGCAACCAATGTGACTAATAGAAACCTGACTGTATTAGAGGAGGAGTGGATTGCTGCACTCTGGTGATGGTATGTGGCTGCAGTTATAGCTGTGTTGGTTGATGGCCTATTCTTACTTGCGGTCTATAGCTCTGTTAAATAGATGATCAGCAGTGTTTTGAGTTGGGAAGGTGGTCTCTAGTAGATGTGTTCTTTCTAGAAAGCTGAACGCCTATAGTGGCAAGAGAGAGGTGATTTCCTGCCCTAAATGAAGAGATCCTTTGAACATGTATTAATATTGATTGACAGGTCTGGGAAAATGTGTGTTCAATGTCTTTGCTGTGATTACAGTAATAGAGAGGAAGCCATTGTGTAGGATGCCCATGCTTTGATGTAAATCAAGATAGCATCTAAATGAAAGCATAGATTGGAACTCAAATAGATCTATAAATCAGCAAATATCAAGAAGAAAGATAAATTGAGTAAAATTTCACACATTTTTTCATGGCTCTTTTTTTTTAATTTTATTTATTTTATGTTTTGGTTTATATTGAATCAAGCACATTGTCTAATTTCCTTTATTGTGAGAATGCTGACATGCCAAATACCACAGTAATAATTGCTGTGAGTGATCCCAATTAATCACTGCCTCATGATAAATTTAGAGGACTAAAACTTCCTCATGTCTTCAAAATATGAGCTGACCTAACTTCTATATTTAGCTGCACTGAGTGAAACCAGATTAGACCCTGAGCAGCAAGCACTTTTCCCAAAACACTTGGAGAAACCTGATAAATTTAGTGCTTATTTTAATTTGAGAAGGGGAAGGAGAAGCAAGGGCAGTCACATGACCTTTTCGGAGCAAGGCGGGTCATAACAAGCTCCGCTGCTTCCCCTCTGTCTTTTTGCTGCTCTTAGTCTTTTCCCTGCAGTTTTCTGCTGTCTCTCACCGGAGTATCTTCTGCTCTGCCTGAATCTGATTTTGCTCTTGTGCATTTTCTCTCTTCCTTCTCTTCATTTTTAAGAGGTGGTGCTGCAGCTGGTCTCAATTTGTTGAATATTTTAAATCTCAAATACAGCTCCTCAGTGGGGCTGGGAAATATTTAAATAGTTTTGGACTGAATTGTAGAAGTACCATTTAAACAGGGCTAGAGAAAATGTGTCCTCTGGTTATACAGAACCAAAGAAAGTGTGTTTCGGTTTTTAAAAAAATAAATAAAATAGCTGTGGCAATCAGTCACTCATGTGCAGTACATATTGTGGCAGGTCACAGGCAGCAAACAGCTGGAGCCTGATGGAGGGCCAGCATTTTGGGAGTTGGATAAAAGCCTTTTTTGTTCCCCTTCTAGGCTCACAGAAGTGCAGCGCTGAAGACTGGATAAGCAGTTGGGGCTCGTTAGGAGTCAGCCACCAACAGAGGCTAATCAGACACCTGTTGCTAATGAAAGCCTCCTGGCTCCCTGTAAAAGGCTTCTCCCGAGGCAGAAGTGGGGAAGGAGTTCAGAGGTGCTCAAGGAAGAGAGGCTGGAGGTTTGAGAACCAGAGGCACAAAGCAGCTCAGCGCGGTACAGGGGGAAGCTATCAGAGGGAAGTGGTGGATGCAGTGGCCCAGGGAAAGGCCACTGCATTGGGGCAGGGGTAGAAACCCCACCTGCTGCCTCTCTCCTAGGGTCCCTGGGCTGGAACCCAGAGTAGTGGGTGGGCCTAGGCTCCCCGCCCCATCCTTCCCCTGGAAGGTTGGCATGCTGGAAGGCTAGGGGCAGCCCAAAGACCTGCTGAGTGGCTCAAAAAGCTGAGACCATTGCCTTAGGGAAGCCCCAAGGCGGCAGAAGGGCCATCGTGAGCCTCTGAGGCACACAAGAAACTGCCAGGAAGCACAGAATCCCTAACCGAAGAGGACCCAGAAGGGACTTGTCACAATATGTTAAAGAACAATTGGAAATGCAGCAGACTGCAAAACCTCTTAAGCTGTTGCAGGAGGCTGTTGTAAACTGTGGGAGAACTGACAGCAAAGCTAGAAAAGAAGTTTTATTGAGATTGCTCTGTTGGGTATAAGCTCAAATAGACAAAGCATTTCAAATTTTAACATCTTCATTTATGACCCTTCCAGTAGTAATGTACGTGTTCTTTATGTATGTGTGTTTCATTTTTCTGTCCCTGTGTTTATGCACACATCCGGTCTCACAACTGTTTGTAGTCTGTCTAGTAAGCTTTCTCCTAGACTTTTCACCAGGCATGCACACAGCCTGTGAAGTCACCTAGCTATAATTAACTTTTAGTAGGTGGAAAGCATTCTGTTTTTTAATTGTAGCTCATTTTTGTAAAGCATAGAAGAGGAACTTTAAGTTGATCCAAACAATTAATCTATAGGGACTAATCCTTCAATTAAAGAAAATGTTCTCTTTTGCTGTAGTTTTGAGTCTTGATTGATAAATTTGCAGGAAGTGCTATTTGTGACCACAAAAGAGGGTTTCAGAATCAGGAACTGCAAAAACCGGCATGTATGTATGGAAATTACTGGAAAAAATGTTACTGTCCATTGTAAATTAGGGTGACCGGTTAGGACGATTGTGGCCATTCAGTGTAGCTAACGGGGAGATGTGAATGTTCATTGTGGGGATTTTAATTATTCTTCATTTCATCTGATGAAGTGGGTTTTGCCCATGGAAGCTTATGCCCGAATAAATTTGTTAGTCTCTAAGGTGCTACAGGACTCCTCGCTGATTTTACAGATACAAGCTAGTATGGCTACTCTTCAGAGATGGCTTTGACATGCCAGTTTAAAACTCAGAATGTGAGACAGACTGATGGCATAGGCAGGATAGAGACAAAATACAGCCACTTTAGAGGTTTTTTAAGTACAGTAACAAGCTGTTTCACTTTCATATGTGGGCTAATCTTTACCTGAAAATGTCTGAACCTGTGCACATCGCATATCCAGACACTAACAGTATTATGATCTAGTGCTGACATTTAAAAAAAAATCAGTGGAAAACCTTCAGGCTATTTAGTTCAAAAACCGTGTTAGATGGTTTCTTCTGCTACTATTTACTACCACATAGACTGAGAATGGGAAAGAGTAAGGAAGGGTCGCAGTGGTATGTGCGAAAAATATTGTTTTCTTCACCATGGAAAGGTGGGGACTATTGAATGGAGTGTCTAAAACATCATACTTAGTAATACAATTAGAAGGGCAGGAAAGATGTAGTGGGCCTATTTTTCTCTGAAATTTCAGATCTGTTTCTAGATTTTGATTATCCACAGAAGTTATTAATCCACCTTACTCCTCTGCAGCCAGTGGAACCTATTCTTTAAGAAGGTTAAAGAAACCAGAACACCTTGAAGGAAAAATAAAATTGTTCACATGCATCCGTTGAATATCCAGCAGGTTACGGGGCAGTCTTTTTTCCATGACCAATCAAAGAATTGTTTAAATCAGCATAAGGAAAAAGAATCCACAGAATCTTGTTCTCTAGAAGACATTTACGAGTGTTATGTGATGATATAGCTTTTTGAATTTACTGGCGGCAAATTTAACAATTTAATTTGAATTATCTAAGACAGCCATTATTCTCTGCAGCTCAACATTTTTTCTTTTTACCTTTTAACATGAATCACAGCTCAGTAAGAGATGCTGAATCAAAACAATTTTGTAACCTTCTGTATAAATAGAATAAAGCAAACCTTTAATTATACTGCCTGAATGAATTAAAAAAAAACAGTTTAATATCCCACTATACTGATTAAGTATGCTGTGATTTCTGAATAAGGTGCCCGCTTTTTATTCAGGAGGTCATTTGCCACATTCACAAGGTGAGAAAAAAGGGACAGATAGGCCATTGCATCTAATTTGCTTTAATGCAGACTCTTAAGAGAGAGCTGTTACACTCAAATACATAATTGACATGAGGTATAATCTGCCACATATTTGAAAACCACCTCTGGCTCGTGGGAAATAGGAGAAAATGAACTTGACTAACATTTAGGGCACATCTGTGGGAAACAGCTCAGCATAATGGAGATGGATATTTTAGTAACTGTGGAAATACAGCAACAAAGGGTCCTGTGGACCATCATCTGATGAAGTGAGTCTGTGCTCACGAAAGCTCATGCTCAAAACTTTTCTGTTAGTCTATAAGGTGCTGCAGGACCCTTCGTTGCTGTTACAGATCCAGACTAACACGGCTACCCCTCTGATACGTGGAAATACAGAATTGGAGAGATGAGAGAAGGTGGGGGAGGGATAGTTCAGTGATTTGACCATTGGCCTGCTAAACCCAGGGTTGTGAGTTCAATCCTTGAGGAGACCATTTAGGAATTGGGCCAAATAGATGTCAGGGATGGTGCTTGGCCCTGCCAAGAGGGCATGGGACTGGACTAGATGAGCTCCCAAGGTCCCTTTTAGTTCTAGGAGTCATGTATCTCCTGTTGAGGCCAGAACATGTATGACAATTCTGGGCACATGATTGGACTGCCCAAGGACCCCTCTGTAGGAAGATGGTGAAGCCATTTCCTCTACTTCCCCCCACATGTAGTACAGACACAAGGGCTACGTCTAGGTTAGAGGGCTTTGTCGGCAGAAGATTCTTGTCAGAAGGTACCTTGTGACAAAACTTCTGTCTACAGATTGTATCCAGACAGCAACACAGATCAAAAGAGCAATCCACTCTTTCAACAGAATGCAGCTGAACGGCCTGGCCCCTGGCCACTCTACTGCCAAAACAGCCACCTGGAATACTGTCAGGGTCACAGGTCACCAGAGCCTTCGGGAGCCCCAGGGAGATGTGCACTTAAAGGGATCCCCCACCCCCTGAGACCTTTTCCCTGCCTCTGCTGCAGGTGTGCCTACCTCCTTGAAGCTAGAATTAGGCTTCATGTCTTGTTGGGCAGCACAGCTGGCACACCTAGAAGCTATACTGCTGGGGCTGTCCCCAGGGGGCTTGCACTGGTCCCACACAGAGGTGCTGCAGCAGCTGCTGAGCCTCTGACAGCTGTCCTCTTCCTCAGTGAGGGTGAATTCAAGGCCACCTGCAAGGATCTCACGATGGCTGCAGGACAGTCACACCTGTGCCCCCCTGGTCCCCAGGTGGCTTTGGAGGCAATGCACCAGTTCCAGCTGGTGGGACCAGCTGGTCATGGGACAGTGGGATGACCAGTGGCTCCAGAACTTCTACACGCAGAAGGACACCTTCCTGGAGCTCTGTGCCTAGCTTACCACCACCCTCAGGAGCCAGGACACCTAGCTGCAGCTTGCCATCTCAGTGGAGAAGCGGGTTGCAGTAGCCCTCTGAAAGCTTGCCACCTCAGACAGCTACTGCTCAGTGGGCAACCAGTTTGGTGTGGGGAGGTCCACCACTGGTGCCATCCTCGTGGAGGTAAGGCACTCCTGGGCTGCTGTCCCTGCACGGAGAGAGGGTGTCCTGCCAAAGGGGGCCCTTGGGAAGCGGGGTGTGCAGGTTAGGGAGAGGATGAGGGGGAAGCCCCATCCCTGGGGGACTGTGACATCCTGCCCTTGCACAGCCCTGCTGTTGGGGGCAGGCGACCTTCCATGGGGGCTCCCAGAGGGCTCGATGCAGGGAGAGAGCACTCCCAGGGACATCTTTCCTCAGACCCTGATGTGTAAGTTCAGTCACCTCCCTCTGCAGGTTGTGATGGTCATCAACATGATCCTTCTGCAGAGAGTCATCCATCTGGGAGACCTTGATGAAGTCATGGCTGGATATGCCGCCCTAGGGTTCCCGAACTGTGTTGGGGTCATCAGTGGGACCCACATCCCTATCCATGCCCCAGAGCACAGTGCAGCCAAATACATCAATTACCAGGTATGCTGCTCCCTGGTGATGCATGCGCTGGTCCATCATTGTGGACAGTTCACTGACATTTGCATTAGATGGGTGGGCCAGGTGCACGACACCTGCATATTTGGCAACTATGGCCTGTGCTGGAGGTGGGGACGTTTGTCCCGCATTGTGAACTGGTAGCTGGGGATGTGCAGGTGCCACTCTGCATCATGGGGGACGAGACCTGCCCCCTTATGCCCGGCTGATGAACCCCTATATTGGTCAGCTGGACCCCAGCCGGGAACTGTTCAGTGCCCTCCTGAACTGCAGCAGCATGAAGGTCACATACGCCTTTGGCCTCCTCAAGGCACACTTCAGGTTCCTGCTCACCTGCCTCGACGTGGGGGAGCACGATATCCCCCAAGTTGTGGCACCTTGTTGTGCCCTACACAACCTTGGGGAGGGGGAGGCCTTCCTACTGGGATGGGGGTGGCTGCCAGCCATGAGTGGTGTGCCTGTGAGCGTCAGGGCACAGCCACCATCCACCAGGCCCCTCAGGATGGGTGCAGATCTGGGGGGCCATGAAGAGCATCTCACATCACTCCCAGTAACCATCCCAAGGGCCTCTCTCAGCAGGAGCCTTGAGCCCATAGCCCTTCCCCCACCTACTGTCCCCACCACCACGCCTCACTTCTCCCCTTTACCTCTCCCTGACTTCTGCTTAATAAAGAGAGATGCACATGTGGTGAACAAATAAGTGATTTACTGAAACAAAGAAAAATGTGTGCAAAAGAAACTGTAATACAAAACTACTTACAAGAAAGAAAAGTACAAATACCTTTCAACTGTTTACAGTGAGGGGGTGGCTTGGGACAGGGTTGGCGGCCTCAGAATATGGGAGGGCAGGGGGCTTCAAACCTGAGGGGAAGCAGAACGCCCAACGGGTCCACCTGGTGATTCCCTCCTGCCACTGGTTCTGAGCTCCCCTTGTGGCTGGACTGGGGCCAAGAGCAGGGAGGGTTACAGAGGAGGAGGGTCTGCAGTGGGATCTAGGTGAGGGGGATGGCCTGGGGGGCAGGAGGGGCGGCCATGGCCATCACCCACTGCAGCAGGTCCAGCATGCCCTGCGGTGGGGGCAGGGTGGCTGCGGGCGGCTGGGTCATAATGCCCTGCCAGAGGCCAGTGATGGTACCAAAGCAGGGCGTGAGTTGGTCCCAGGCCCATGACTGCCACTCCATGTTGGCCCTCAGCTGCTGCCCCATGATCCACATCGTTGTCCAGAGGGTGGCATTGTGGTCTGCTGTAGGTCTTTGTGTAACTTCCAGGGGCCCCTCAGGCTGCTCCTAGCTTACAGTTGACAGGCCACTCTTGGCAATCTGGATGCTTCCCAGGTTTTGTCGACAAAAGCCTCTAATCTAGACATAGCCAAGTGGTATTGAGGCTGCGTGCCCTAAATGAAGGCAGGGCTAGGTCTTACGTTGGCTCTAACTCCAGCAAATATTCTATTTCAGGACCATTGATGAAGGAGAGAGGTAATTGCATAATGTTAATAAGGATTAGTTATATGTAGAAGCATGAAGTAATTTGACATTGTGGGGCAAATTCGGAGCTAATGTGAGCTGGTGCAGCTGCATTGAAGGGCATGGGCTTTAGCCAATTATTTTTGCCTGAATTTGGTCATGCTGTCCCTGAATGGGATAAATGTATGGCGTTTTAAAGCTTATATTTCTAAGAGACTCTTTTATTAAAGTATTTGTGACAAAACAACCACCTCCCACTCTTGCTGAGAAGAAATCCAAGGAGGCGAATTATTAATATGCTACTGAATTGTCTTTGTTTCTGCGTGTCTTTGATTTCATTGTGCTAGGAACTGGCAGCATTCTGCAATTTTGAGGGTTAGTTAAAGACAATATCTGCAGGTCATGCCCTGGCAAATTCTTGGAATCCTGCCATAACTGTTGACAAGTAAAGTTTTGTTTCTGGAAACTAAGGGTGTTTTCCCACTGGATTTTACCGATTGTTGTTTCTTGCTAGTATTACATGCTCGTCAGACTCTCTCTCTGAAAAGGTGATGAATCTAAATGTGTATTTCCTGCTTTGCACATCAGAGTACATGTGTAGTGGTGCTAATGAAAATTAGACAAATTCCAACCTCTCCAGTTTATCCAATATTATTCTATTCAGAAAATGGTATTTGGGGTAACATTTTTGTTGGCTGGTTTATTTTGAATTAATGGATTTATGCAGAAGGTGAATGAACATTTAAAAAAAAATTGAAGAAACTGTTTGTTTTTAGTATACAATTGTCTGTTCTCTAGAAAGTAGGTATTTTATATAAACATAGTCCCTACGCAGGATAAGTATCGTGTAGCATCAGAAATGGGATTTCAGAGACAGAATAAATATTTTTCACATAGCTTAGTTTGACCTGATTTCTCATTTAGATGCATTGTAGAACTGCAGAATTATGGGACATTGTCTTCTCCACAGTGGCCCCTGAGAGTGTAACAGGCATATACTAGGGACATGGATGAGACTGTGTGGAAAAGTTTTTGCAGTTCTTGCCTCTACTGTTTGTCTGGGTCAAGATACACAGAAGTTCCCATTTCTTTCCAGTGTGTTGCAGGTTACTTCCTTTACAATACGATAGTGCCTGACAAGTGAACGCAGAGTGGTCTTCCAGTGTAGTGTGGTGTTTAATCGCAGTAAATTCAGAAACTAATGGAAGTTGGGTGACTAAATGCATTATGTGGCTTTGAGAATCACAGCCTCACACTTTTTCATTGCCAGCAGTCCTGCAAGACCAGATAGTGTTTTGCTCTTGTTGATTGTTGCTCTGCCTAACTTAGCAGCTTTGTTGTATAGGTTGAACCTCTGTAGTCCAGCACCCTTGGGACTTGACTGGTGCCGAAGGAGAGAATTTGTCAGATCACAGGATGTCGGTATTATCTTGCAGCGTTACCAGCACTTCAGTTGTGTCTAGACTACAAAACAACTTAGAAGCTGCTTACTTCAAAATAAGCAACTTTGAAGTAGAGCGTCTACATGCAAAATGCACCCTCCTTTACTTTGAAGTAGGCTTCTCCCTACTTTGAAGTTGTGTGTGCACACAGTTAGCCCTTACTTCAAAGTAAGGGGCCAGGAAATGATGCAGGCATGGGCTTGCAGCTAGCTGACCCCTTAAAGGGCCCTTCCCAACACCCACACCATGCATGTGCTCAGGACTGACAGGCTGCAGACAGCAGCAGAGCACGGGCTCGGGAGAACACCCGAGCAACATGCCTGCTCACACTGTCCCTGAGGATGAGGTCCTGGCCACCCTGCTGGCCATGCTGGTCATCCTGATCTTCCAGTGGCACAGCCGGGTTACCCGCCTGGGACCCAGCCTTCAGGCCCTGGCCTTGGCACTGCTGTTCCTCCCCCACACCCTCCCGATCCGGCACTGGTGGGCCTTTGCCACCACCAGTGAGTGGTGGGACTGGCTGGTGCTGAATGACTGGGATGACAAGTGGTGGCTGAGGAACTTCAGAATGACCTGCCAGACATGCGAAGACCTCTGCCACTGGCTTGCCCCAGTCCTCCAGTGCCAAGGCACGCGGATGCGGCCAGCGCTCCTGGTGCGGAAGAGGGTGGCCATCACCTTGAGGAGGCTGGTCACCCTTGACAGCTTCCTGTCCATTGGCCATCAATTCAGTGTTGGCAAGGCCACCATTGGACCGGTGATGATTGAGGTAACTCTGGCCCCCACCACAGATCCACCCTGTGAAGAGGGCTACTGGGCAGGGGGAAGGGAGTCCCTGAAGGGCGGGGGGCCTCCCAGTCTGGTGTCCATGGACATGTCTTCTTCCCCGCCCCCCACTCCACAGGTCATCCAAGCCATGAACAGGATACTCTTGCCATGAGTTGTGACCCTGGATACCACCCTTGCCGGGTTCGCAGACTGGGCATCCCCAGTTACTTTGGAGCTCTGGGTGGGATGCATGTGGCAATCCGGGCTCTGGACCACAGTGGAGGTGCCTACATTAACAAGACAGGGTACCACTCAGTGGTACTCCAGGTCCTGGTGGATGCAAGGGGCTGTTTCCTGGACGTGTGTGTGGGGTGGCTGGGCAGGTCCCATGATGCCCGGGTGTTCCAGAATTTGTGGCTGGGATGCCGGATGCAGGAGGGCATGTATGTCTTCCCCCTTGGGAGCTCCTGCTCGGGGACATCACAGTGCCCTCCTGCATCATGGCGGACACCACATACCCACTACACCCATGGCTCATACAGCCCTATAATGGATGCACCACGCCAGTCCAGGACACCTTTAACGGTTGCCTCAACCATGCCAGGGGCACAGTAGAACGGGCGTTTGGGAGGCTGAAGGGGAGGTTTTGCAGCCTCCTCACCAGGCTGTATTTCAGCCTCCCAAACATCCCTTAGGTTATTGCGGCCTGTTGTGCCCTCCACAACCTTGTGAAGGGCCGGCGGGAGCCCTTCATCCAGGTCTGGGCCATGGACCCTGGGGCTGGGTATGAGCAGCTGCCCACTGCCCCATGCTGTGAGGCACAGAGGGATGGGGTCAGGGTCTGGGAAGGCTTGTGCCAGGCCTTCACACAGGGCCTGTCCTGACCCTCCCAGCCACACTCTTCACCACAGGCTCCCCCCACTCTTCCCCCAGGCACCAGGGACACGGAGTTAGAGTGGGAACGTTAAACTTTAGTATTGGGGTGATAAACTTGTTTGCAAAACCAAACAGAACGACGTGTGAAACTATTTACAGCGCACAGGGAGAATGGCCCACAGGAGGGAGGTGGCGGAAGGCTTGGTCGCCCGGGGCGTGGGGGGCCTACCACCCCAGGTCCAGGACCCCTTGCAGGGCTGCGACAGGGCCAGGACCATAGGGAGGTAGGGCTGGGGTTGCGGTGCTGCGGGCTCGGCCTCCACAGGGTGTTCCCGGGGGTGGGACACTGGGGCTGGGCCAGGTTACACCCGCCTCGGCTAGCAGCCACCGAGCCAGCTCCAGGCAGGCGAATGGTGACAGGTCCCCCGGGAAGTGGGCAGCTGGGTGTGGGGGTCAGCTCCGTGGGGGGACAGGTGTGGGAGGGGCAGCAATGGGGGGGGTGCTGTGGGCCAGGCTGGCGAAGGGGCAGGCAGTTGGGCAAGGCAGGCGGCCAAGGCAGGGACCATGGTGTCCAGGCTGCTGGCCAGCCACACCCACACGTTCCTCTCCATCGCCAGCCAGTCCTGGAGCACTCTGGTCATCTCCTGCACAACCGCCCGGTGGGTTGCTGCCTCCTTGTCCCTCCAGCACTGTCTGTGGGAGGCTCTGCCACAGGAGGATACAGGCTGGGGCAATGGGGCAGCCTCTCGGCGCCCTGCTGCTGTGGGGGCTCCGGTGGGCTGCAGCACCTTCCCAACAATGGACCTGTGGAGACAGAAGGGGAAGGGGGACAGCCCCTTAGTGTTAGGACTCAACTGTGGGGGGCTGGGGCCCCTGTTCTGCTGGCCCCCACCCTGCTCCCCTGCAGCCTGATGGCCCACGAGCCCTATGGGATCCCGGGTGCCCAGAGGTTCCCACCTGATGAGGATCAGTCCATGTTCCCTCCCACTGCCCCACTCCCAGGCATGTGGGCTCTGGGGCTGTTCCAAATGGGCCCCGTCCCTGGTGACATCCCACTTGTCCCATATGTACTGGCTGTGATGTCCTGGGGCTCAGGTGAGGCTCGGCTGGAGGAGGCTCTGCTGGGTGTCCTGGATGGGAGGGCAATGACGAGGGTCCTGTTGGTGGAGCCCTCATCATCGCCCTCGGTCTTGCTCAGCTGCTCCTGTGCAGTGGGCTTGTTCCGGAGGGGCTGCCTCATCCTCGCTGTCTGGGCAGGGGAGCAGCGGTGTCCGCCACGTGGTCTGGGGTGGCCGCCTCCCTCGGCCCCAGGAGCCTGTGCAGCTCCTGGTAGTGGGGGCAGTGCACAAGCTATGCCCCCAACTGGCTGGCAGCATCATGGGCCTTGATGTAGGTCTGGCGGAGTTTTTACTTTTATCCGCACACTGCTGCCAGTACAGTCGGGGTGGTCTTGGGCAGTGCAGCCACTGGCCAGCCGGTCAAAAGCTTCTGTGTTCCTCTGTTGGGCGCTGGTTTGGCCAAGGACCTCCTACTCCCCCCACAGAGCAAGACGGTCCTTCAGCTTGCCCTCAGTCCAGGAGGGTCCCCTCCTGACACGGCCCTTATCCAGGTGCTGCGACCCCTCGGAGTCCTCATGCAAGGCCCCTGGGGCGGGCAAGGGAGTCTGGACGTGCCACCATGGTGGCCAGGGGGTGTGGAGACAGGCTGGTGCGTCGATCGGGGGCAGTCTGGGTGGGAGCTTGTGCTGCCCCTGTTTATGGCATGGTCTCAGCTTCGTGCCTGGGGTTGCTGAGGAGCTGTGTTTTTTAAGGTGGCTGGCAGGGACCATAGAGCCCTGGCTGGGCTGGCCAGAGTGTCTCCTTCCTCCCGGGGGGGCTGTCTCCTTGCTGGACTCCTTACTTGAAGTAAGGAGTGCAGTGCGTCTACACAAACCTAACTTCAAAGTAAGCCACTGCTCCATTCCTGGGACTGGCAGCTGCAGTCCCCCACCTAGCCCACTTCCCAAACTGGCACCCTGGAAATGGAGTAGTGACTTAGAAGTTAGCCTCTCTTACTTCAAAGTAAGGGAAAGTGTGTGTGGATGCTCTGCCTCCTACTTCGAAATAAGTTTGTAGTGTAGACCCAGCCTTCCACTGCTTATTGGGCTTTTAGAAGACATTTAGGGGTAAATACAGCTAACTAACAAAACAGAACACTGGAAGCCAGGACTGGTGGCTGGAAATAAACTTTATGGGACTGTGGGAAATGTGACCACACCTATGATAAATGGTTGTCTTGCTAACTAAAGCCAGACCCGATTATGGATGTTGCTGGATGAGAGAGTACCAGTTTAGAGAGGTTCAGTATGTAGTACGGGCAGAAATAGGAAATGTTCTGGTTCTGTTTATGAATTAAAAAAAGAGGTTACAGCTGTCCTGATTGTTTCCATCTATCTGTTTTCCCCTCCCATGCCTTGCACGTCACCTTTAAGTCTCTGAACACAAGATATGTCATTTTGGAAAACGCTCTTCATGAAGTCAGATATCTTGACTGAGGCATCTAGCAAAAAGTAACCTGGCCTTTCTTTCTGACCACTTTAAGCTCCATCAGCACTAGGAAACTGACTGTAATTAGTAGTCCTCCTCCTGAACCAGAACTAAACATTAATTCAGGGTTAGAGCCAATGGGAGAAGGTCCTTTTTAGCACCCCTGAATTTCACTAGAATTTCCTGTAATGTTGCTGAAATGAGTGTGTACTATGTGTTATCAGTGAAACCATTTTCACTGGTGTTTTGGAGACCCATTAGTGAAAATCAGTAGCAGCTAGTCAATATCCTAGTACAGTATAAGCACAATATTAAATAACCATCCTAAATCTCAAAACATGAGATAGTCAGGGGAAATACACAGTCAGGGAGGAAGATGATATCTTTAGATTTAAAAATTAAAACCTTCGAACCTAAATTAAGATTAGTTCATAGACATTGCAAAAACAGCATTTTCTCTCTTTATGCCGTCCAGTGGCTTACTGAATGAGCATTGTTAAGACTGGTTGGTGTAAGAGCTGATAGCTGAAAGAATTGTTAATGATGTTGCATGCAGTATGACTGGACTCATGTCTAGAAGCAATTTAAACATTGACTCAGACTTAATGAAGTGATCAAATCTTGAATCACTGTTATTCCTATATGACTAAGTTACAGTGAAAGTGTTTGTGGATGTTCAAAGAATTGATTGCATGAATATCAGGAACAATTAACGTGCCAAAGGAAGCAAAGGCTTGTCAATCACCTTAATGGCTGTGCCAGGTTCTTTGTGATGTCCATTTGTCCTCTTGTCTCAGAACAAAACGTAGTTGTTATGAGAAGGAATATTAAAAAAACAAATGTTGAAACTTTGTATTTCATTAACCTCTTTTGTTGGATACTATTTTTTTGTTACTCAGAGGCTGTGTCTACACTACAAAAATGACTTCAAAGCAACTTCTAAGAAGAGCATCTACACACACCCTACTTCGAAGTTTAACTTCGAAGTAGGGCACTACTCCATTCCCGGGAATGGAGTAAGGACTTGGAAGTTAGGCTCCCTATTTTGAAATTAATTTTGAAATAAGGAAAGATGTGTGTTGACTCTGTGCTGGCTACTTCAGTGTAGTGCCTGACTTGGAAGTTAGTTCCTAGTGTGGATGCACCCAGAGTATTTTAAAGAAATTGTGCCTATTAGTGTATATGTAGTGTGGCAGGGCCAGGGTGGAGGGCCCCTCAGAGGGAGCCCAAACAAACAGAAGGACCTGCAGGACAATCACAGGCAGTTGGGTGGGAAGTGTCTCAGCCCAACTGGGGCCATCTGACTCCATGACTGGGCTAATAAAACCCCTTCACAGTGGGAAGGGCGGGAGAGAGTGAGAGAGGTGAGCAGAGAGACGCAAGGACACCGCAGTAGTGGGAGAGAGCGGGCTTGAGGGGAGCAGAAGAGAGCAACAAGAATGCCAGAGACCACAGAGGGAGAGTGGGGAGCTTCAACCGGTCAAGAGTGCAGACCCGCAACTGCTACAGCCTGGAGAAGGTACCCTCCAGACCACCCCTTGCCCCAGCAAGGGCAACTGGGCCCTTGAGTGGGCCCACTGGACTGGATAGAGGCCAGAGGCACAGGAATAGGACTGACTTTGTCACTGTAGCATTAAAAACAGAAGAACATTGATTTGTTCTTTACACCCCCAAAAAATCAAAATACCTGCTCCATATACAAACTATACAAGTTTTTCGGAATTGGTTTGTTTCCAAATTCAGATGTTTATTCATTTTGAATTATACATAAGTGTTGTATTATAGAATCATAGAACACTAGAACTGGAAGGGATCTCGAGAGGTCATCAAGTCCAGTCCCCTGCCCTTGTGGCAGGACCAAGTACCATCTAGACCATCCCTGACAGACATCTATCTAACCTGCTCTTAAATATCTCCAGTGATGTAGATTCCACAACCTCTCTAGGCAATTTGTTCCAATGTTTAACCACCCTGACGGTTAGCAAGTTTTTCCTGATGTCCAGTGTAAACCTCCCTTGCTGCAGTTGAAGCTCATTGCTTCTTGTCCTATCCTCAGAGGCCAAGAAGAACAACAACAATAATGCATCTGATAAATGCAAAAAATAATTTAAAAAGCCAACAAGTTAATATCTTAGGGTGATTGCAAATTTAATACAGCTGAGATAGGAAAAATAAGGTTCCCAAAGCCATACTAATTGGTTCATATTGCTTATATGTAATTTGATTTCTACCTAGGATATTTGATTTTTTCCCCCCAGTTTCTTACTATCGCATTTTGGTGGTAGAAACTACAGACAGGCTCTGACTGTATGAAAACGTGGGGTTATAAATATAATGGACACTGAGACCTATCTAGCAGTAGGTATACAAACAATAACTGTAACTTGGATAAGCTAACTGTGCACTGTAAGTTGTAGTATTTATCTGTCTTCCTTCTGTGTTAAAACGGTACAATTAGCAATAAGCTTTAGCAAAGATCCAATTATTCTTCGTCTTTAGCTTAAGTAAAGAACTTTGCAAGGGCGTGGACCTGTTTAGCAAATTTCACCTTGTCCTATTTAGGAGCTCTTTGCTATGCCTCTTGATTTGTGGCAGTGTAGCTCGACAGAGTGGCTAGTTTCACTGCCAAGTCTGTGAGGAACAAGAACCCCAACTAAATTCTGTTTTTTTTGTCTTTCAGCATCTCAGTTTGTGATGACTTGAAACTTACCATATTCTGGTATATGTATTAATGCCCAAAAATGCATAGTGGTGGAGTTGAAGCCCCATTGGAAATCAGTCCCTAAAGCTTTAGTTTAGAAGAACTCTCTCTTCAAAACTAAAAAAACAAAAGCCAAAACTTAGTTGAAGCTTCTTCAGGAGCTTTGTTTTACCTGCTGGGGATGCCAGTCTTTCGGTTTCCAGGAACCCGTAGCTGACAAATCATAAAGGACCCATAAATCATATTGCAGGAGATACAAGATTTCCTGGTTTTTTAATTAGATCTTTGTTTTCAGTTATTTATAACTGTGCCAAATACATACCATTTGTATTGAAAATTCCCATTCTAGGTGTCTGTTTTAGTCCTTGTCTTTCTCTCTCCTTTTTTTTTTTCTCTCCTTTTTTCTTCTTTTTTTTGGAGAGGGGGAATTTGGGTAGTGAGAGAAGTTTCATGTAAAACATTTGAGCCATTTCAGAAAACTAGATTGGGCTAAATGTTTTATCCGCATTAAAAAGAATTCTACTTCTTTTGTTGATGCCTAGCTCCCTCCATGACCTGGAGCAAGAACTCAGAATTAGATATCAGCATCTCCTTAATATCAGAGATATTTCTATCTGCATGAAAATCTGCCTAAAATTTTGCCAAGTTATAATCCTTTTAAAAAAATGCCAGTTAACATTTTCTCAAAAGTTTTGTTATGTTAGCAGCTGAATTCTGTGAACAGTTCATTAGCACTGTGCATGTTGAGTAGAACTGGTTTAGTTTTCAGTCCAAACTGGAACAAAATTTGCCAGCCTTAATTTTCAGCAAATACATGCCAGTCAGGACTTTCCCCAACAGTTATGCTTCCTGACTGCTGACACCAGACATAGGAATTAAGAGCAAGGAGAGAGGTGAAATATGGGGGTTAGACAAATCTGCCATGTGCAGGGGTAGGGACAGGAGCTTGGTGGGAGGAGAAATGGCAGAAGAGGCTGGGGTAGGGGTGTGGGGGAAGGGAAGGAGGGTTTAAAGGATACCTACTAAACCATGGTCCCCTACAGCAGTGGTTCCTAACCTTTTCAGTAACACAGCACACTTCAGTGAGACAAGGCACACCCACTTTTTTCAGCTGAATTGATTGCTCATACACATCACATTTACTTTCATTTACCGTTTCTTTCTTGTATGCAACAAACTAAACAAGGATCAGTTGCATTCATGTTTCAAATCCACCACAGAATACAGCAAGCACAGGCACATTTTCAAAATCTGCTCAAAGACATGCGAGGGATGTTGAGTAACTGAGCAGCCACTGAAAGCAGGCTCCCTCCCCTCCAGCCCATTGGAGCCATTTAAACCACATTCCCGCCTTCCCTGCCCCCAACCTTGCCACTGCAGGGAGTTGGGGGCATGCTACCTGCCAGCTTGTTTGAGCCAGGAATTAGTATGTCAACTGCCTCTTGGCACAAATACGGTCCTGTGGGGTTGGCATTTCCCCTCAGGGTAGCTCTGCAAAGAATCACTGGGGGGCAAGGGTGGGGAATTGATGAAAGCTCATGGCATGCTTGAACAGTTCTTATGGCACACTGGTTGAAAACCACTGCCCTAGAGAACCGAGAATGGAACCCGTTATTGCAGAGCATCAACTTTCTTTTGGTGTTTGGCAAAGAGATGAGAAATCATCAGTCTCTCTCCATCCTCTCCTAATAGCAGGTGCACACGCAAGATACCAGCCTTTTACTGCTACCAGTTGCTCTGTTAGTTTGTGGTATCAGTGTGTGCTGGGACCCAGGGATCCTGGACCTACTGCTGACCTGTGTGAAGGTGGTTGTTTGGTTCCACATGTTGGAATTTTTCTCTATAAATTTTTATTTTTTTAGAAAAACCTAGAAAATTACATAAAGAGTGTGTTAAAGTTACAAAGCTAAGCACTCAGAGATGAGGCCCAGCCAGAATGTAGGCTGCCAGTGCAACTTTTGGCCCACTTTTGCATATGCACAAGGTACAGTCTTTAATTACATAATTACATAGTGGTTTTTCCACAAGACTCCTGCTTTGTACTATATGTTACTGCATCTGGGGAGGAATAGAACAGGAGCCAATTTTATGTGTAGTGGAACTGAACTGAACTTTTATCGCAAGTTGGTCTTGCTCTTTATTTGTGTTATAAACAAGTTTACTTAGTTTTTTTCCCCCAAGCCTTCTCCATTCTTTGCTCCCCTCTTCTACTTCAGGGCTTCCTCAAAGCCCTACCACACTCCACATCTTCCTGCCTCTGCACCACCTCTTCCCCTCCAGTTCTTCTGCCTTTCCTGAGCACACCCTGTCCCTGCTTCACCCCATCTGTTCCAGCTTGTCCTGCACACTGCAGAACAGCTAGTGCGTAGCAGATGGAAGGCGCTGGGAGGCATGGTCAGGGAGTTTGACAAAGCTGTTGATGGGTGTGAGGTGTGGAGGGTGAGGGGGAAGCTGACTGCCTACATGGACTAAGCATCCAATAATTTTTTTTCAGTGGGTTCCGTAGACCAGGAACACCCGCAGAGACATCATCTGTGATTTTGTCAGACAGGTGCCTTTTTAAATTTCTTTTCGTGAAAGCTTCAGACAAAAATGTTTTATAATCTAGCAGGGAAAACAGAACCTGTTTATGGAATACAGCTTGTTTTTGTTCTGAAAAATGCACAGGCAATGTAAAAACAAAAAAGCAGTCAAGTAGCACTTTAAAGACTAACAAAATAATTTATTAGGTGAGCTTTCGTGGGACGGACCCACTTCTTCAGACCATAGCCATGCGAAGTGGGTCTGTCCCACGAAAGCTCACCTAATAAATTATTTTGTTAGTCTTTAAGGTGCTACTTGACTGCTTTTTTTGTTTTGATAGTATGTAGACTAGCATGGCTTTCTCTCTGTTACTATTCAACAGGCAATGTAGCGTGTGGTGTGTATGTATACTTAGATGTAAGCGTATATGGCTATTGGCTGTATGTGTTATGAGTTGCAGGCATCCTGCTGTAATTCTCCATAACCTTTTATAGTGCAAGTGTCTTGTTGTATTGGACTGTACGTATACCTTCCATTTACTTTGTCACCCAGTCTAATTTAAAATTAATCTTGATTTAGAATATCACATACAATTACACAAAGCCAGTCTGTAATAAAATAACGAACCTTGCCTGAGCAGCACCAAACTAGCCATACTGGGTCAGAACAACATTCCATCTAACCTAGTATTGTGTCTTCTGACCATGGCCAGTGCCACATGCTTCAGAAGGAATAAACAGAACAAGGCAGCTATCAAGTGATCCATCATTTCTCATCTGGTTCCAGCACCTGCCTCTGTCAGTTTGTGAAGTGTCCATACCTGCACAGTGTCAGTATCTGAGTCAGAATTCGAATTTGGGAACAACATAGTTACACCTTTCTTCTCTGCATTGTCTCCCCCCCCCTCCCCGAACCCCAGTAGGACCACTGGTTCAGTTTTGGGCTAGTGCAGTTTTTCAAAGGAACAGACAAATTATCTCATTTTGATAGATGCTGAGACCCCTCAACTTCCACTGAGTCCAGTGGGATCAGTGCTGTTTAGCACCTTTCAGGCTTGTGCCCCCAGAGTATGGAGTGATGCACTGAGAATAAAATGGCCTTGAAATTAAACCTATCATTAGAGTTCAAAAATCTGAGGATTTTTAGTTTTGTCTCCATAAAGATAATACTTAGTTCTCACGAGTCCTGAGGACTGGAGTAAGATGATCTCTCAAGACCCTGGTGTGGCTGGAATAGTCCCTTTTTGAGTCCTTTCCTGACTGTCCTGATATTTTGGCAAAAATGGGGATTTGTCCCTTTTCCTCTTGACAACTTATTCAGTTGGCAAAAGCAAACAGGACAGGTGCCCATTTTATCGATGCTAGCTCCAGCCTTTCTGAAATACTGTCACCCTACTTTCCAGTCCTGTGATACAGTGGTTGATTGTAGGATATTTAAAGAGAGATTGAAGACAGGTATCATTTATATATATACTTCTCACTGAAAGCAAAATGAAAGGTGACTTGTTTAAATTGCAGCAAAGAAAACACATGTTAAATATGAGGAGAAAGCACTATGGTAGTCTGAACAGGCATCTTAGCATGTGAGCCTCAGGTGGTACGTGACCAGGATTCATCACCAAATTTGATCCACTAGTTGGGTCACTTAGCTTCCCCGGCTTCTACCCCCTACTGATGAAGTGTGAGCATGAATGCTGAACCCTGGCAACCCCCATCCCCCAGTCAGAAAAGTTAGGTGATGAAAAACCTGAGGCTGTAGAATTGCCATCAGTGGACATAAAGTCAGACTTAAAACATGTCTGAGATGGTTTTTGATGAATTATTTCTGTCTCACTGTAGCGAGAAGGACTAAATAACTATACAGCACACAGTATGTGAAACAATCCACTGGAACTTCAGAACAAGACTCAGTTAAGTTTAAAAATAGATGTGTAATTTTTAACCTCTAAACACTACGTGGAATTAAGGTGGAAACATTTTGGTGTTATAAAGAACACATGGTACAGCTTGCCTTGTCTTTTACTGGGTACATTGAAGACTTGCATTATTTACAGCACAAACAGAGCAGGTTCTGAAATGGTGGCAGCAGACTTAACCTCCACAAAGAAATCCTGTAGTGCTAATGCAGAAGTTATTAGTTTTTACTGGTTTCTTGTCCTGTGTTGTGGAGATTGAGCTTCTTTGAGAGCATTGTGGTCTTAATATGAGCATCATAGTGAATTAGGGTGTGCCTCTATCTCTCTGTCTTGAAAACACTGCATGCAACTCCCTCCTGCTTAGCAGAAAATCTCCATCCATTATCCCTAACTCTCCCCGACAAAGTTACTATTTCTGTGCAAGGTACATTGTTCTTCGCCAGTGTTCCATGTGGGACTAAGCTGCTGCAGATGTTGCAGTGTGAGAGTTTAGGGATAATGAATCAGCAGAAGGTTGAATAGAACTGTCTTTTGAATGGCTTTTGCAGGTTTTCTAGAGTAGTCCTCCACATTTTTGTACAAAATGACTTAAAAGTCGAAAATTAAATGGATGTGCTCATCCTCTTCTCGAGTATTGTTTTAAGATTGTCAAAAGATACATTAAACAAGCTTTTCTTTCTTTCTTTTTTTCCAGTCTATAGCTTCAGCAGATATGGATCTGAACCAGCTGGAGGCCTTTCTTACTGCCCAAACCAAGAAACAAGGAGGTATCACAGCAGATCAGGCTGCAGTCATTGCAAAATTTTGGAAAAACCACAGAATGAAAATTCGAGAGAGCCTGATAAATCAGAGTAGATGGGACAACACCTTGAAAAACATGAACTGGAGAGTGGATTTGAAATCACAGTCAAGACATATTGATCAGATCAACACCCCTGTTGCAATCATTGAAATGGAGTTGGGGAAGAACGGGCAGGTGAGCTATCTCTTCATTCTGTAAAACTTAAAATATCTGATCTTAGGATACTCGTATACTAAAATACTGGTAGGGAAGCTCTAGCCTATGGGACAGATCCTGCCTCCTGGTTAATTTGATCCACCCTACATTGCACAGACTTGCCGCAGGCCAGAAACCTTGAGTATCTCCCTCTTACCCTACCCGCATGGGGCTAGGACTGCAACTGCTGGCTCTCCTAGGTGCGGGCGGGAAACTGGGTTGACTCCCGTGATCCCTAGTTGCAGGGATGCTGACAGTCGATGAGGGTGGGAACAGTGTAGATTAAGGCCATGTGCATTGTCCTGCCTCCTGCCCCTTTTCCCATTGGCCAGGAACCACAGCCATTGGGAGCTGCAGGGGTAGGGCAGTGCATGAGGGAAGGATACAGCTTCCAGAAGGAGTGTGAGGTGAGATCCTACCTTAGCCCAGCTGCACTGGGAGCTGGCTGAGGTAAACAGCACCAGGTGGAACTTCCACCCTGGCCACCTCACACCTGAATCCCCAGCCCTGGCCTTGGTTCCCTCTAAGCTGCATGACTGCATAGCCATGCAGCTGCCTAGTAAGCCTTTCACAGGGGCTCCAGACTGGAGAGAATCACCTGTTCCCTGGCCGCAGCCACTCTCTGGCAGCAGGGCCATAATAAGGAAGAGGCTTTAGGGGCCAATGGCAAGGGTACCATTTCGGGGGGCAGCAGCCATGCGTACCAGGATGCTGCTTGTCTTCTTCCTGTTCCCCTGACTGCCAGGGAACAAAGGGAAAATACGCAGATCACATGCAGTGTCCCTCTGCCCTGCCCCTCACCGGTCAGGAAGGAGAGGAATGCGCACACGCTGTGTGCATTCCCCTCACCCCCGATAGCTGGGGGAACATGGAGAAGAAGAAGCAGTGTTCCGGCATGCATGGCAGCTGCCACCCTGCCCGTCCCACTCTCCTGAAATGTTTCCCTTGGCTAATGGGAGCTGCGCGGGGCAGCATGAAGGCATCTGTGCCCCTCTCCAACAAATGGGAGCTCTTCCAGGTAAGTGCCCCACACCCGAGGCCCAAGCCCCTTCCACCACCATGGAGCCCTCCTAGGGTGGGAGGGATATCTCTCTGGTTTGAGCATAGGCCTGCTAAACCCAGGGTTGTGAGTTCAATCCTTGTGGAGGCAATTTAGAGATCTGGGGCAAATAGATTTATAAAAAAAAAAAAAAAATCTGTCAGGAATGATGATAGGTCCTGCTGTGAGAGCAGGGGACTGGGCTCGATCACCTCTGTAGATCCCCTCCAGTTCTATGACATAGGTATATCTCTGTATATTACTATTACCCCATACTCCACCTTGAGCCTCCTGTGGCTCCCTAAATCCTAGCCAGACCCTGCACCCCCACCTCATGCCCTGACCTTGTCCTCACACTCCAAACCCCTTTGCCTCACCCTGGAGACCCCCCAGTACCCCAAACCTCTCATTTCTGCATCCATCCCAGAGCTCACACCCCCAGTCAGGACCCTTATTATCCCCAACCCTGAGCCCCCTTCCACACTCTGAACCCTCAGCCCCACCCTTGCCCCTAGTGTCATACCTTATCTTTGTATTGGTACACATAACAAAAGTCATTCTGCACATGGATGAAAAAAATTAGAGGTATCACTGCTGCTAATCTCTCTCTCCCATAGCCTCCATCCCCACCCCAAAACCCTGTCCAAGGTCAGAACTCCCTCCCATTCCCCACACTCCCTGCATGCCCAAGGTCAGAAACTCTTTCCACAACCCAGCCATGAGCCCACTCCTGTACTCCAAATTCCTTAGCCCCAGTCCCAAGCCCCCTCCTTCACCCTGAACCCTTTATTTCTGGCCCCACCCTGGAGCATAGGGGAAGATGCAAGTCTCTGCACTCATGCGTGGGATTGTGGGTGACCCAGGACTGTTTTTTTGGTTGTGCATCTATGACTCCCATTACAAAAAGCCTGCCCACCCCTATGGCATTTTACCTGTTGATTTAATGCACTGCATCCAGCATCAACACAGCCCCTCCCCAATTTGAAGTGGTGGACATCTGTGCATTTCTAAAGTGACTATCACTATAATGTGTAAGAGCTCTGAAATTTTCTTCTCAAGCTGTCTTTTTTCCCCAGTGTCTTAAGCTCAGAAATGAGTGCATCCCATTGATAGCAAATGAAAAAACTTGACCATTAGAAAGAGTGTGTCTGTCTCATAAAGGAATTATCTATGTATGGGTGTATATATATAAAAACTGTATGTACATAACTATTATATATGAATTACTTACCTCAAGTGGATTCCTTCAGTAACAAACTAATTTATAAGTACTTTTGTAGTCTGTCATACTTGAAAGGGAGACAGGCAAAGGAAACGTGATGCAGAAGGAAAAGCATAACAGCTGTTTCTGAGAAATTTGATTTTTTTTTAAATCACAGGAAAAAGATTCCATTTCTCTGAACAGTATTTATTTCATAAAATTTTATTACTCTGAATTGTTTTAGCAAGACCGTTTCATATTTCAAATGTGCTAAAGACAGAGGATTATGGAAATATATTTCTAGCTAGTAGTTTTTCTAAACTACTATCCAGCAAATTCTCATTTACTTTATTAAGACCAAAATCCACCATACTCAGTGAGATAAGGGACTATTCAGTCTGAATAGGTTGGCTTAAATTATGACACAAAATACAAAGTGTACAGTGTTTGTTTTATATTATGAACTAGAGATTTAGCTGGCTTTGCTTGGGTCCTTGTTGGACGCTCAGGGGAAGTTGGAGAGGCTGGTTTCAGGAATCAGGACCGTGGGATGGGAGATCTGAGAGGGTCACTGTGAGCACCCTTGGTACTGAGGGTGGCTCCCTGGGGTTCCCAGGCTCATGCTGACCAGCTAGTGGCTCTCTTCCTGGGAGGCCAAGGATGTGCTGCCCAGCCCTGGCCAGTGGCTCCTACCAGGGTCTGGGACTTGGCTGCCCGGCCACGGCCCATGGCTCTTCTGGGAGAGACAGGGCTTTCCTGCCTGGTCCCTGCCTGTAGCTCCTCCTGGAGGGGTGGAGCTTCACTGCCCAGCCCCAGCCCATAGCTCCTCAGTTTTGGGTAGGGACGCACTGCCAGACCCCATTGGTGCTCCTGGGTGGCTGCCACCCATCCCTGCCTTCCAGCACTGAAGCTGAGAGCTGGGGTGGGGGGTTGGTGGAGGGAGGTTTGGGATATATGGACTACTTACCTATGGCTGGTGGCCGGCAATATGGAAAGCCCCGGCCCCAGGTGGCCTCTCTCTTCCTGGTGCAGCCACTTCCTTGTGGTCACTCTGCAGTATAATTGACCCCCATGATTACTGCCCCAAGTGGTTATTGCAGAGCCTAACTGTCCCAGCTCTCAGACCCCTCTCCTTCTGTGTTACAGAAAACAGTCCCATTCCAGGCACTTCATGTTTTCCTGGCACAACCAAACCATAAGCTTACTTTAAGTTAGGATAAGAGGAAGGTGCCTACCAAATTTGGTGATCCTAGCTCTTATTGTTTAGGAGGCATTCTTAAACAAATGGACTTAAAGACAAACAGATGGACAAACACACGAACTCTATATATGTTATTACAAATACTTGTGCTATAAAAAAAGGTAAAGAAAATAGTATTTTTAAATTCAGCTCATACAAATCCATTCAGTACTACTACTTGTTCAGCTAGTTACTAAGGATATGTCTCTAGTTACCGGGGGTCGATGCGCTACGATTGATCTTCCAGGGATCGATTTTGCCACATCTGAAGATGAGGCACAATCAATCTCTCTGGGCTCAGCCATTGACCCTGGTACTCCAAGCTGATGCACAGAGCAAGGGATGTCCATGCAAGCCTAGAGAGGCCCAATCTACACCAGGGAAGAAAGTCGATCCTGGTACGTTGATTCTAGCTACGTAAATGGCATGGTTAGAATTGTGCGTCTGGGCTCGACTTTGATCCCTAGTATAGACCAGGCCTAAGACAAGTTTGTTTAGAAATAGAATCATAGAAGTGGAAGGGACCTTGAGAAGCCATCAAGTCCAGTCCCCTGCACTCCCAGCAGGATCTAGCAGCATCTACAACACCCCGACAGGTATTTATCTAACTTGCCCTATGTACTTGAAACCTGTTACCATGAAATTCACGTGAGGCCCTAAGAAGGATCAAAATCGCAAAAGCTGATTTACAAGGCTACTGCTCTAACCACTGAGCTATTTCTCCTCCCTGATATTTATGGGAGATAATTCTGCCTGCTTCTTACATACGGTGTCACCTGAAAGTGAGAACAGGCATTCCCACGGCACTACTGTAGCGGGTGTTGTCAGGTATTTACTTGCCATATAGGCTAAACATGTGTGTGCCCCTTGTTGCTTCAGTTTGTAGGCTCGAAAATTTTACATTGCTTTGATTTTGAGTGCAGTTATTTAAAATAATAATTCTACATTTGTAAGATTGCAATGTAGTCCTTGTAAGACATCAAGTGAAAAATTCTGTTTCTTTTCTTTTGTCTTTTTTACAGTGCAGATTGGAACCAATATATTTGAAAATGTAGGACTACATCCAAAATATTTATACTAAATTTAGATTGGTATTCTTTTATTATTTACCAGTTATATTAGTGGAGATTAATCGGAATTTTATTGTATCTATCATTTGACATCAGTAGAGAAAATATATTGGAGTCAAGCTGTGAATGAGTAAGCAACCATACATTGCCTAATTAGGTTTTTCATCAACTGTTAACATTTGAGTTAAACTTCGTACATGCTTTTAAATATTGTTTAACTGAATATTTGGGTTAGTGTCACAATAGCTTTGTAGGTTTGTTGGTGTTGCTCTCTTTATGGGGTTTTATTCTTAATTGCTCATTGTTAAATTCATTTGTTGAGTAAATTTGGAATCTGGAATACTTTCATTCCTGTGATCAAGAAAATACATATATTTGTTCCACTCTGCCATTTAACAGCTAGGACTCTGTTTAAACATCAGTGTAATATATTGGATGAAACTTCTGATGATCCTTTGTTGCATTTATTTAAACTGATGATTGAGAAATAAATTATTCAATACTGATTGTTTTCATGTGGACATTTGATCGCAGGGGGCATATGTGTGTGTTGATATGTAACAAATTAACTTTAATATTTTATGTGTTTAAACAGGGTAGTGGAAAGCTCTGTCAGAGATGCATCTTTGCTGAATGCAAAATCAGTCAAACAGATACTTCATAGATCTGTAACCTCAGCTGGTTAAAACCACTGAACAGGTTATAGGATGTTTCAGTGCAATGCAAGTTATCCTCTTCTTTAAAGTGTAAATATTTCCATAACTTGAATCACTTTTTGTGGTTTTCCATGTCTGAATTTAAACCAAAGTAAATTGTATATTTGAGAGCCAATTTTGCCTGTTAGTGCTTAAAAAATTTCATGTTTATGTGATTATTTCAGTAGCGACAATGGACCATGCTTTAACATTTACTCTGTTGGCTCATTTTATTAATGCTTTTTGATGGATTTTACCATATGCTTGTTACTGAGACTGAAAAGTAGAATGTCCATTTTCCAGAAATCATTACAACTCATAAATATGCATTATTGATGTCATTTGGATTTGGAGCTGTAGCAATCAGTGCTTAAAATGAAGTGTGTTGCAAGGGAGTGGCAGTCCTAGAATAAAGAGGGGTAAAAAACTAAGTTGGGCCCTGACTGAGGTGCCCTGATTCACTTTAAACATCTTTACCAAAGCTTCTGCTCCCAGCTTATGATAGGTCCCCACATGCTTTTTTTTTCAGACCACTTTAAGAAGTGTGACTGTACAGGGAAAATGAGATTTTTTTCCCCCTTCCCGGTTCAGTATGCAGATTGGCTTGAACCCTTCTCTTTACATTTTTAGCAAAATCACATCTACTAGCTCCTCAGAGTTCAGCACGTTGGCATTTGGGATGTGAAATCCCATTTCATTGGTTAAATGTTTAATTTAACTGGTTAATCGATTAAACAGAGGGTGGCCAGGCTGGAGCTCCTGTGGTGCCCCTGAGGCTGTCACAGAGTCTGCTCCAGTTGGGCTCAAGAACCGCCTGTCAGCAGGGAGCTGCTGCACCCCTGCAGGGCCTGCCGTGGGCAGAGGCACTACAGCTCAGCCAGAACAGCCTTGTCTGCTGTGGATCTGGGAGCAGCATGGACCAGGCCTGGCTGGCAGAACCCCAGCATGCAGCGGTCCCAAAGTGTCTGGAGCAGCCCGCGTTGGAGCACTGTCGATTGACTGACTGTAACCAGTAAGCCTCATCCGTTTAGGACAAGGCTTACCTGTTAACTGTTAACATCCCTAGTTGGCATCTGTTTTCTTAATTTGCATTTTGGCTCTTTCTCAAGTAAGGGCTGTTCTCTGAGATTTTATGTCTCTTATATGTTGAGAATGCTGCCTGAGTTTTATGTGTGGTTTTCAAAGAAGCATAAAAACATTAGTTAGCCCCACCAAATACTCCACTTCAGTGGCTCCCTGTTCAGGTTAGACGCTGACTAAAAGCTGTCCTTAAATTACTTTACTTTAGCCTATTTCATTGACTTCTCTTTCCTTTCTAAGCTTAATCTGCTGTATTTATCCCTCTTCATTCAAGTGCGTTATCGTCTATCATTGTAAAGTGTTGTATCTCTACAACTTACTGACTCGGTTTTCAAGGTTTTCTGTAACTTTTTTCTCTGGTGCTTATTCCTTTTGATCTCATTTTACCTCTCTATTGTTATTTCATAAGTATTTTTTCCTCAATTCTTTTTCGGGAAGACACATTGTCAGTGATATAAGAAGGTAAATGTTTTGATTTTGGGTTGTCGTTTGCCATTAAACCTTGGACATGTGCCATGTATACTTAGACTTGTTTTACAGTCTGGGTGAGTGTCGTCTAAGAGGACTCTTCCTTCTCCCTAGAGCTGTTGTCTTTCCATCCAGTATACAAATCCAGTTAATGTTAATCATATTCTTGGAAATGTGCACTTATAAATCAACCACAAACTATTCAAAGTCGAAATGCTGTATTGATATATTATCACTTGCAGCATATACTTGTCCCTGGGGTCCTCCAGTTTAGTAGAGAAAGGAAACTGCTGTCTGTAATGAATACTCTGCAGCAACTCCACTGCTAACTGTCTTTGGCAGTAGAAATGCATAGAGAAGATATGTGCATTGCTGACCGTATCCATTTTCCTTCTACTGGAGTCATTTTTTTTTTATATGAGACTTTTTTTATTTAAAAAAAAAAACCTGCAAGATTGGGTGATGTTAATGACTGTCTATGTGGGAGAGGACTTAAAAGGCAAACCAGCTGTTCACGTCATGAAAGGAGAACAGTACCTTATCGTATTCCATTGTAATTTAGAGTCCAGCATGAAATAATATGACACATGCTCTGAAAACCATTTTGATTTAAGGTCTTCACTATTTCTTTCTGAGTTCTAGAAATCAGAATGGCAAGATGGGTCTTTTATAGTATCTTTCATTGGACCAACTTCTGTTGATGAAAGAGACAAGCTTCAGACTTACACAGAGCTCTTCTTCAGGTCTGGGAAAGGTGCTCAGAGTATTATAGCTTAATGCAAGTTGGGATAGGTTGTTAATCATAAGGAGTTAACACACGTTGTAAGAAGCCATTCAAGAAGACATGGACAATCTGGAAAACAAAGGGTGGTTAGCAGGTTACAAATTCTTGAAGTGTGCCGTAAGTCTAGTGTCTTTGTTTGATTTTTATTATCTAGCATGGTTATGAACTTAAGCTATCATACTCATCTTCTGAAAGTATTGAAGGGTAACGACTGCATTATTTTTATGAGCATTGCAAGCACAGAGTACACAATTGTGGACTATTTGCATATTCATAAGAATAACCGAATGAGTAGGAAACATGACAGTTCCTTGGAGGAGAACTTGCTGTGACATATAGTGAACAGGGGTTCAAGATTTTGGTGGTGTTCACAGAGCAGCTGAGGGTGGTGGAGTGTCAGTTCTGAGCCTGAGAAACAAACACAGACTAGTGGGATTGCATCGTAATGTAGGTTTGAGTAGATGAGCAGTAGCTTCAGATGGGCAAGGCCACATTCCTGGATCTGTGTGTTGAGCTCACTCCAGCCATCCAGTGCAGGCGATACCAGAGTGAGAACCATATTGACCATGCAGAAGCAAGTGATGATTGCACTGCAGAAACTTGCAATGCCACATTCCTCCTGGTCTGTCAGGAATCAAATTTGGAGCTGGGAAATCCACTGTGGATGCCATTGTTATGCAAGAGTGCAGGGCCATTAATAGCCTCCTGCTATGCAAGACTATGGCTCTCAGCAAGAGTAGACAGACCATAGTGAATGGATTTGCAGTAGTGGGGTTTTTAAACTGTGGTGGAGCAATAGATAACGTGCACATCCCGATTTTGGTGTCCAATCACCTTGCCTTTGAGTATATCAATAGGAAAAGCTACTTTTCTGTGATTAAGCAAGCATTGGTGGATCACAGAATGTGCTTCATTGACATCAGTGTGGGCTGATCAGGAAAGCTGCATGACACATCCTTAATAGTGCAGAATGGCTCAAAAAGCTACAAACAAGAATGTTCTTTCCTGACCAGTGGGTTACCATTGGGAATAATGAAGTACCAGTATTGATCCTGGTGGACCAAACATATTCCTTGCTCATGAAGCCATACATTGGCCACCATGACAGCATCTAGGAATGGTTCAACCAACACCTCAGCAGGTGCAGAATACAGTTGAATATGGTTTTGGTTGTTTAAGGGTTACTACCATCTTGTACTCATGACATTGGACCTCAGTAAGAAAAATATTCCATTGGTTATAGTGTCTGCTTTGTCCTGCCCAATACATGTAATACAAAGCGGGGAGGGAGTTTCCACTGGGGTGGACGTGGAGCAGCTGTCTGCTGAATTTGAACAACCAGATACAAAGGCTGTTAGAAGAGCTCAGTATGGAGTTAAAGAGATAAGTAGAGCTTTGGAAGAGCATTTTAACACTGAGCCAGAGTGGTGTGTGTTGTAGTGTGCTCTACCTAGCCCTGCTCTTCTGTGGCCTGGCAGGAATCATAGTGACTGCTGTACATGTAGGATTATAACTTTGTCAGTGCACCTGTTAATTTTGTTTGTGAATGATCCTATGAGTGACATGGTGCAATTAGAGCTAATTGGTTGCTTTGAGAACTGCTGATCACTTCGCAGCATAAGTTGTAAACTAATCAGGATGAATTATGTTCCAAATAACAGAATTTTATTCTGTAACAAAACGAATGGGAAAAGGCAATTTTAAAACAAATGCATTAAAAACTTAATAACAGAGCAGAAGTTACTGAGCTTATGAAGGGGTAAGAAAATGCATATCCGTTTCAGCTACACGTATACCTACCATGGCTTTCGAAGGTCGGTGTATATGAAGCTGATTGTCTTTAATGCTCCTTGGGTGGAGTGGTAGGGATAGTGCATTGTTCCCTGATGCCATGTAGAATGTTGAGCAGGATATAGGGAAGTCCCAATATTGAGTTATCACTGGGCTGCAGGAGGAGGAGTGCCCAGGTTAGTTGAACCTAAAGGTCCACCAGTCTGTATTTGCTATCTGAGAAGCCCCATTATATCTGGGAGCATCTCCCTCTCTTCTTCCTGCTGGGACTTTTGGGTGTTTTTCCTGCCCACTGGTTCCTTCTCCAGGCTTTCCACAGCATTGATCTTCTGGGCCCTGTGCTCATTGTCTGATGCAGCATTTGCATGCAGGATCTCATTGAGCATGTCGTCCTGAGTCCTCATCTTTTTCTTTCCTTATGTGACTAAGGTGATCAAATGAGTGTGGAGTGGGAGACCCTCAAGGTAGCACTGGCAGCAGCTGTAGATACAACACATGGAGGTACCGTTGTCAGCATTTTGACTTCAGAAAGTAGAATTTCGGAGGCTGAATTCACTCTCCTTGCTCCCCTAAAATTTTAAGCACTACCATCTCACTTCTGTTTGGCATTGTTTGTGCATGGTGCCAGTAACAGCTCTGGCTATGGTGAGTAAAATGTATTTCTTTTAGATAGAGATAAGCCTGGTCTACACTACAAAATTAAGCTAACGCAAGGCAGCTTATGTTGACTATCATGCTAACATAGTACACAACCTCCCTGAGAGAGCCAGAGCCAGATTGAATACATAGGTCAGCCCCAACTGCACAGTGAGCCAGGACACGTTTTTGACCCTACTGTGCGCAGCCAGGCCTGTCAGTTGAGCATGGGTGAGCCTGATGCAGGTAAAGGAACCTAAGGCAAATGTGTAGATTAATTTTCAATTGCAAGGGATGGCACCGCCAAAGCAGCAAAGCACATCTTTTGACATTTCATTAATTCATAACCAGAAGAGGAAATTGTACAACCAAGTGAAGTGGAGTTGCTATCTGCTTTTTATTCCCCTCTAAAATTAGGCAGAGGGGCCCATGCAAATCAGTTTTATGTACACAGGGATGTTCCTTGAATCCTCCTGAAAGATCTCAATTAAACTTCCATGGAACTACTCCGAAGTCCTCCTCTGAAGGCTTCTAGGAAGGACTGCCTTATTTCTTTTTTTATTAGGACACCTTCCCATGCTGGTCTGCAATAACTTCAGCATTGCAGTAAGCAGGCTAGCAACATTGAGCACATATTTTGTATTTTAAATGCCTTAGAGGATGAAATTACATTTTTTTTGTAATTTCATTTTCTTGTGGCTTATCTGTTAAAATTTTGGACACTTTAATGTGAATTTACTTGGAATAGGTATATTGCAGTAATTTATTACTTAAATGGGTGTATAGAGCCCCAAATCAGATTTTTCTTGTAATTCTGCAGACAGGAAAACAAACTGTTCTCTCCTTTTATATCTGGAAATTCACTCTAGGTTCTTCATCCCCCTGCAGACCTCTTAAAAGCACCATTGGGAAAGCTGTCTTTCCTTTACTCACCACAGAAAGCCAGCCATTTCTGTTGAAATAATCTAAACAGAAACCAAAGTGTTTACCATTGGCAAAACACTTTTTTTAGAAGAGTATGCAACTTAAACTTGTTTGATTCCATTTTCCCCCTTAAAACTGGGCAATGCCTACCTAATAGATGTGTTACAAGACTTAGTTAAAACTTGTGAAATAGAATGAATGCTAGTCTAGTTTTCAATACAGCTGTTTATGCAGTTTACATTGTTTCTCTCAGATTTAAACTAGACAATTTTGTGTAATGTATGGTATAAGGAGAGGGAAAATGCGTTGTTGATTGTGTAGTGATGAGATTGTACCTTGATGCTCAAGACATGATTGACATCCTTAGTTTGCATGGCTGCAGAAGCTTGGTGGGCTTGCTCTGTTTGTCCATGGAGAATGAAACATATTGCAGGGTAAACCAGGGTAACCGTTGGCTACAGTAAAAGCAAGAAAAGTGAGGAGAGAGAAACTCATCCTGATGTGTTTGATGTGTTAAATTCTGCACAAATTATGAGATCTTAATGTGGGTTTACTTTATATTTTCATCAAATGATGATCTAAGATAGATATGCACTTACAGGCAGGCACTTACACAAATATATAAAAATATTAGGCTATACTTTCATAATATAATTAAGGTTCCAGGATTTAGCTTCTATGAAATCCCATCATGTGACTAAGATTGCCAGTGAAGAATGCCGCTGAGTTCCTAGTTGGTGTTCCTCACATAATAAATCTAGGCCTCTAAGAAATTTGAATTCAATGGTTTGTGTTTAGTTCCAGAAATAGCTTTCACTGTTCAAGAACAGGCTGAGAAAAGTCAAGGGTAAAACATGCTATGGATAGGGAAAAATAACTCTGCCATGGCAGCTGACAAGGATGTGTAAACACTACAGTTCAGATGACAACCTATCTATTGCTGAAGGTAATCTCAGAGAGCAACTGTCCTATTTTTTAATATACTGTATGTTCTGAAAAGACAGATCTATTTTCATGGGATGCAGAAATGCTTGCAATAATAATAATAAAAAAAAAAAAGTCCAGATTCCAGAATTGCAGAACAGAGAGATCCAAGTGTGTAATAAAAAAAGAGTACCTATTGTACCTACATCCTTAAACTAGATAAATATTTCGCTATTGGCACTATTGCATGTGTCAAAGATTGGAAAGTGTATTCAATTTAAGTCCAAACAATAAATCAGTCCAACCACCCCCAGCCTAATAGACTTTGTGATTAAAACTGTAAAAAAAATCACTGAGTAGAACTTAGTGAAAAAAATCACCTTAGTGACCAGGAAAAACATAATCACTTGAGCTTTTGTTCACTTTGGAAATTGCCAGGTTAGAAGGAACAGTTACATAACTGGGTACAGTGAAAAATGAATGTAAAAGCATAAAAGGGTAATGGGTCACATAGCTTAGAGAGAACTAGAACAAACTGATTTATTCAACTCAGTTATTGTCATAGTTTCCTGAAAGCCCAGCAAAAAAGAAATATGTAGCATATCACTGATAGCGAATGTTAATTTCTTTATCCTAGTGTTTCCCAAATGGTGTTCTGCAGAACCCAGGGATTCTGTGAAGTGAAAATAAAGGTTCCTTGAGAAAATTCTTCTGTGGCTTCTTGCCCTACTGCCACTGAAACAGTAGAACTAAATTTAATTGGTTTAAAGGGTGGCAGGAGAGATCCAGCTGTTAAACCAACTGAATTTAGTTCCATTATTTCAGCAGCGGCAGGGCACAGAGCCCCTCACTTGCCCCACTAGCCTAGCGGCCGCACTACTCTGGTAGCTGTGGCTTTGCTCACCCCCGCCAGCGGAACACTTCCACGTCAGCTTTCCTTCCACTGGGCACGTGTGGCTGCCCAGAGCAGGCACCTCAGCCAGCGCCTCGGATGGATTAGTCCTGGGGGGCCACTTTGGGGCTGAGGCAGGTTAATCCTGGGGATGTGGGGGGGCAGGTTGGGGCTTAGAGGGGTTAAGCCAGGGGACGGAAGGGCAGGTTTGTGGGATGAGAGGGGCAAAGCTCGGTGATGGGAGGGGCGGATTTGGGGGCCAAATGAGGTTCTGCAAACTTTCAAGTTGAAAGGGGTTCTGTGGCCAAATAAAACTGGGAAACACTGGAGCATGTTGTGCTTCTAAAAGTACAGGATTGAGGCATCAGTTAACAAAAGTGTAAGTTTAATTTCAGTTTTCATTTTGTCAAACCTCATTCTTTTAGATCAAGAGGTCCTGGGTCCGGGTCCCCACAGATAACCCAAGCAGGCATTGTAACATTTATCTGTGCTGTCTCGGATCATTGGATCATAGTTTGTTTCCAGGGCCAGTAACAGAACTCAGGGTTCCTGATACCCGACATTCTGCTGCTAGTTTTTACACTTTTCTCTCTCTCTCTCTCTCTCACACGCATGCACGCATGCACGCACGCACGCGCGCAGAGTCTCTCAGTACGGGTTGTTTGTCACAAAGGATAATTGCATGCTTTCTCCCTCGTCCCCGCTCGTTACTCAGACTGGTGAAATAAGATGTCTGTACTTTGGTTAGGGAAGCTGTCCTTTTAAGAACATGGTTTACCAAACTGAATATATTGTGGACCTATAGTTATGTTTGGAAAATTTTACGTGTTGATCAAGCGGTGAACCCTGTTTATGCAAACTCCAAAAAGCTCAGAGCTTGCTTTAGTAAACTTACTTTTCTAGAAAACAGCCCTCACTCTTGAAGATGTATCCCTAGTACATATGGGGAGTTGTACGCCTTAGGAGATGCTAATGAGCTTAGGGTGTTGCCTCTCTGAATTAATCCAAATTTGATAGGTATTAACAATTATTACCATCTGATGGCCCTTGTCCTGGATGTTTAGTGAGTCTCAGTTCCAGTTCCCACATGACAAATTCTTCACATGCTTTGCATTAGCTGGTAGACTGAGCGGAGAAGCCAAGAGCCTCATGAACTAAGGAGATTGAACTACTCCATTGCCCTGTCCCAGCATATAAGTGCCTGTCCTAAAGAATTCACTGCTGGCCAACCAGGCACACTTCCCTTAGCTGCTTCCACTGGGCTTCCTACACAGTCTTTTTACATTATGATCTCCCTCTCCTAGGTTTCAGGTTATACAGCTTTAAGCACTCAGCGCATTTTCTGGATCAGTCTTTCCTCAGCCGTGTGTGTGTGGGTGTGTGGGTGTGTGTGTGCACGCGCTCGCGCACGCACGCACGCACGCGGACGCCTGCTTGTGTGGGTGCATGTGTCACTCTGAGGGAAGTTTTCAGTTCTTGCCCCTGTGACCTGTAGATTCTGCTCTCAGATCCAGGGATCTTCTCTCTCCTTTTTTTTTTTTTTCCCCTCTTTTCTGGGACTGAGGATTCTGATCCTGACACACACATTCTCCCCTAAGATTAAGGGGGCCTCCATGTAGGGGCTGAGATTTTTTGTCAAGCTGTTACTTTGTGCCAGAGGCGATCTGCGTTTGTTACCTCAGCTGTGGCTTTCCACCAGCTTTCTCCCCTTATTTCTGCTCCTCCTCCTCCTCACCTTCATTAATTCCAGGCTCAGCTGGCAGCCATCTCTTTGGTGTGCCTCTGATCTGAGGGAGTGTGTGTGTACAGCCATCTTTCCTAGCGCTGTCTACACCCTCCTGGTCCCAGGCCTGAAAGGAATAGAAGCACAAGTTTCCGTCAAACACAGCCCATTTCCCCAGATGTGCCTTAGTCATTTTCCTTGATCTTTAGATACCAAAACTTAAAGCGGAATAGGGGCACACCATGAGATATATGAAGTGACCTTTAGTCCTATTACCTTCTAGGGCAGTGCTTCCTGAATGGTGTTCCATGGTACCCCAGGGTACTGCGAAGTGAAAATAAAGGTTCCCTGAGAAAATTCCATTACAATAACATTTTATGATTTACAAATAATTAATATTCAAGCATTTATTAATTTTATTAAAGACAACTTTTATTTGTGTTTGCCATGATAGGTGTCCCTGTGTAATGCCAGCTTAGCCAGAGAGTGGGGACGATGTCACTACTCAGCACTGGGCACACAGTCGGTCAGTAATGTGCTTGCCTGTTACATACCACTGTAAATCCCTGCACACTCACTTAGGGAGTGTGGAACATTTTGGGGCAGCTCATCTCAAGAATATGCAGCTTTATCAAGACGTGCAATTCATCAGTTGTTACCCTTCGCCAACACACAGTTGTGCAAAAGTGGGTTTTTGAATTACACAGCAACAAAATGCAATACAAAAATCAACTGAATGCTGCACCAGATACGTGAATCCCGATTTCCAGTATTAAACCAAATATAGAAAGAATTTGCCAAGAAAGGAGGAGAAAACACTCTTTGCATTGAAAACTGCCAATGTAATGCATGAGTGTTTGAGCTTTATTTTTTGTACACATTAAATGTGATTTTTGTTTAAATATGTTCAATTAAACTAAATGTTGATCTCGTGACCTTAGTTAGCATTTGTTTATTATTATCCTTACTTATTTGTGGTCTACTTTTTCAGTTCCTTAGAAGACTCTTATTAGAGGTTACACAAAATTATTTTGAGTTCAAACGGGTTTCATGGCCAAATAAGGTTGGGAAATATTGTTCTAGGGGACAGTTCCCCTGTCATATGCCTGTAGAGGAAGTTTCCCTCAGATTAGAGTTGTTCAGACGTGCTAGCAAGGTAGTTTTTGTGCAAAGCTTACTCTGTTGTTCGTAAGGGCTGCTTTTCACCAGCATGAAATCCACACAGTTTTTAAAGGCTGAGTTTGACTTTATATGCAAATTCATTGCAGAATTTCATCAAATGTATTATGGAGTTGCATAAAATGTAGTAACCAAGTCACATAATCTGGCTGGCCAGTCTGAATAAGGCCAAACTATGCCATTAAAAAGATGTGTTCTAACCCAGTATCTCTCTATATTTTTGATACCAGAGCCTGGCTGCTGTGTCCCTAAACTGTGTCAGGGAAATCTCAGGGACTGGTCATTGAGAAATGCTGCTCTAGCCTAGGTTTTAGAGCAAGGTTTTTCTGCCACAGGTTGGACCCATCCATGCTTACCAAATGGAGATTTAACCTGTGGTTAAACTTTAGATTTCATATTGTTAAAACCTGGGAAGGTAGATCTTAAGTGGCTGAAGTAGAACTACATTTATAGACACAGTCTGTAGTACTGTGTCTGGACTAGCCCCGATCTTGGAAGGGGGCATGGTAATTAGGGTGTTGGGAGATTACTAATGAAGTGCTGCGGTGCATATGCAGCATTTCATTAGTCAAAATCTCGCCTGTGGCAACTTTGAAGTATGAAACTTTGAAGTGCGGGCTTGCATGTAGCCACGGGTTAGCCACAGTTGCTTCCAAGTGCCCACGCTACATCAAAGTCCCTTCGCCCCTCAAGAGTACCCACAGTGACACACAAGCCAGCGCTTCAAAGTTTCATACTTCGAAGTTGCCACGGGGGAGATTTTGACGAATGAAGTGCTGCATATGCACCGCAGCACTTCATTAGTCATCTCCCAGCACCCTAATTATCACACCCCCTTTGAAGTTCGGGGCTAGTCTAGACACAGCCTATGTGATCAGTGTAGACAGGGTCAAAGCAAAATAGAACAAATGGACTAAACCATTGATGCCAACTCCATGGGCGCCCCTGGGCTGGAAGAGGCTTGAAGAATAAGTAGCGGGCACTCAGCACACGCTGGCAGCCAGGTTTCCCCTTCCTCTGTTGCCAATTTTCCCTCCTCTCCATCACCTTGGTAACTTTCAAAGCTGGTAGCCCTCTGATCAACTCTGCCCCCTGCCTCCCATCATCTCCCACTTACCGCATAGATAGGTGTTTCATGTGGTGTAGGAGGTTCTGGGAGAGAGGAGAATGAATAGGGATAGGGCATACTCAGCAACGGGTGGGAAGAGGCAGGGTGGGAGTTTTGGGTAGAGGTGGAGTGAGTGCAGGAAGAGGTGCAAGGCAGGAATTTGGGGTGGAATGGGCTTGGACAGAGACGGCAGTATCAAGCACCTCCCAGCTAGAAGGGAAGTCAACACCGTGGATTAAACGATCAAATCTTATCTGCTGTAGCTAATAGAAAATGTGCAGCTACAGCAGATTTCACTTCCTGCTTAGTACCTGCCTGCTTGCTCACTAAAGATACAGGTCATACACACAGATGGTTTGTGTAGAGTGCTTCATTCTCAGCTCTTTCAGCCCCTTTCTGATGTGAGAAATCCTCATGACCGGAATTTGTCATATCGTCATGTCTGAAGATGAATTAAGGTACATCAAAAATTAATTTTATAAAACTGATTTTTTTTTAATTAGTAAAGTAATTTATGTGGACTGCACAGATATTAAAGGGTTTAGGGATCTAACAGGTAACTTACCTTGCTAACTTACTTTTAGCCAAAAAAAAGTTCTGCCTGATTCTGCAACGTAAAGGACAGCACATTTTCTATACTGGCTCACTGGAGTATAGCAAATCCAAGATGCTGGTTCCTTATGATTTTATTCATTTGTGCTCTATCATGTTCTATCATCATTCTCCATTCTTGGGAGCAGTAAGGATAGCTAAACTTTCAAGCAGTGCTTTCTTGGGCAACTCCACAAACAGGCATCCTGGTATTACGGGGATGACCTGGCTATATATATCAAAAGAGCATTTAGCAGCTGACCAACCTTCCTGCCCCCCAGTTAGTATTCCATACCACTGCCAAGAAGAGCATGGCCCAGTTGCCCTGGTGCACTAGATTCCTAAATGACATCACATTGGAGTGCAGTACAAAAGCAGCTGGATATGCACATGTATATGTGTTCTTTAAGGAGAAATGTTACAGGTTTTGCTGCAGGGAAAGGTGTGGAAGGAGCCATGGGGTTTGGAAAGCTAGTGGCTGGTTAGGAAAATACCTTTAACTCAACCCCTTCCTCTGCTTCCTAAACTCCTTTGCATTGTCGTCACCCTGTGTAAATCTTAAGCAGGGTATAGTTTTTATTTATAAAATCTAGAAATTACAGAAAATATTTTGGGAAGAGCTTGGCCCCTCTTAAGTGTTCTAGAAAATAGGATAATTTTCATATCGATATATAACAGTGAATTTAGTATCTTTAGATGTCTGCTTCTTTTCTGCTTTATAGTACAAGTTTATATAATACATGGGAGACTTTAATCATCCAGACATTTGTTGGGAGACCAATCCAGAAGCACACAGACAATCCAGGAAGTTTTTGGAGAATGTTGGGGATAACATTTTGATACAAGTGCTGAAGGAACCAACCAGGGGCTTTGCACAACTTGACCTGCTGCTCACAAACAGAGAAGAACTAGTAGGGGAAATAGAAGTGGGTGGAAACCTGGGCTGCAGCGACCATGATCCGGACAAAAGGAAGAAGGGTGAGCAGTAATATACAGACCCTTGATTTCAAAAGAGCAGACTTGGGCTCCCTGAGAGAAGTGATGAGCAGGATCCCTTGGGAAACTAACATGAAGGGGAAAAGAGTTCAAGAGAACTGGCAGTATTTTAAAGAAGCCTTACTGAAGTTACAGGAATAAGCCATCCTGCTGCATGGTAAGAAATGCAAACAAGGTAAGCAGCCAGCTTGGCTTATCAGGGAAATCCTTAGTCAACTTAAACTCAGAAAGGATGCATACCAGAAATGGAAATGTGGACAATTGATTAAGAAGGAGTATAAACGTATGGCTGGAGAATGCCACGGAGTAATCAGGAAAGCAAAAGCACAGTTGGAACTGCAGCTGGCAAGGGATGTGAAGAGTAACAAAAAGGGTTTCTACAGGCATGTTTACTATAAACAGGTTATCAGAGAAGGTCTGGGGCTGTTACTGGATGAGGGAGGTAACCTACTGACAGATGATGTAGGAGAAGCTGAAGGACTCAATGCTTTTTGCCTCAATCTTCATGGACAAAGTCAACTTCCACGTGATGGTCCTAGACAGTGTAGTATGGGAAGGTGGAGGGCAGCCATCTGTGGGGAAGGAACAAGTTCTGAGCTATCTAGAAAAGCTAGATATCCACAAATCCATGGGTCTGGATTTAATGCACCCAAGGGTACTGAGGGAATTGGTAGATGTCGTTGCTGACCCTTTGGCCATTAACTATAAAGACTCTTGGAGATCGGGAGAGATCCCAGATGACTGGAAAAAGGCAAACATAGTGCCCATCTTTAAAAAAGGAAAGGAGGACAATCCAGGGAACTGTAGGCTGGTCGGCCTTACTTCAATCCCTGGGAAAATAATGGAGGGAGTCCTCAAGAAATCCATTTTGGAGAACTTGGAAGAGGGGGAAGTGATCAAAAGTAACCAACATGGATCCACCAGGGGCAAGTCCTGCCTGACCTATCTGATTAGCTTCTATGATGAGGTAACAGGCTCTGTGGACATGGGGAAGTTAGTGGATTTGGTATACTCTGACTTCAGCAAAGCTTTTGATACAGTCTCCCACAACATTCTTGCCCATAAATTAAGGAAATATGGATTAGATCCTTGGACTATAAAATGGATAGAAAGCTGGCTTGATGGTCAGGCCCAACGGGTAGTGGGCAATGGCTCAATATCTGGATGGCGGTCTGTTCCAAGCAGAGCGCCGCAAGGCTCGGTTCTGGTGCCGATATTGTTCAGTGTCTTTATTAATTACCTGCATGAGGGACTGGATTGCACCCTCAGCAAGTTTACACATGGCACAACACTAGGGGGAAAGGTAGATAAGATGGAGGGTAGAGAGACAATGCAGAATGACCTGGATAAATTGGAGGACTGGACCAAAAGAAATCTGATGAGTTTCAACAAGGAGAAGTGTAGAGTCCTGTATGTGGGGCGAAAGAATCCCGAGCATTGTTGTAGGCTGGGGACCCACTGGCTCAGCAGCAGCACGATGGAAAGGGACCTAGGGGTTATGGTGGATGAAAGGCTGGATATGAGTAAACAGTGTGCCTTTGTGGCCAAGAAGGCTAATGGCATACTAGGGTGCATTAGGAGGAGCATTTTGAAAAGATCTAGAGAAGCAGTTGTTCAGCACTGGTGAGGCCACATCTGGAATATTGTGTCCAGTTTTGCCCCCCCCCCACCAGTATAAAAAGGATGTCGATGTGCTGGAGCAGGTTCAGCGGAGGACAACAAAAATGATCAAGGGGCTGGAGCACAAGACCTGTGAGGGCAGGCTGATGGATATGGGTTTGTTTACTTTACAGAAGAGAGAACTTTGGGGTGATTTAATTGCAGCCTTCAGCTTCCTGAAAGGGAGCTCTAAAGAGGAGAATGAGAAACTGTTCTCAGTGGTGTCAGATGGCAGAACAAGGAGTAATGGTCTGACGTTAAAGAGGCAGAGGTGTAGGTTAGATATTAGGAAAAAGTCCTCCACCAGGAGCGTGGGCAAACTTTGGAGTGCGTTGCCTAGAGAGGTGGTGGATTCTCTATCCCTTAAGGTTTTTAAGTTCTGGCTTGACAAGGTCCTGGATGGACCTTGACGTATGAGTTAGTGGGGGCTGATCCTGCTTGAAGCAGGGGGCTGGAGTAGATGACCTCCTGAGGTCGCTTCCAGCCCTATGATTCTATGAGTGTTAAGTTTTCAGCAGGTGACTGGAAATTTGTATGCGTATCATTTATAGGCACGTGCATCTTCAGGTGATGTTGTTTCATTCGTATGTGCAAATTCAGTGACTGTTTACAATTACACCTCTACAATTACATGCTGCTGGCCTTTGCCTCCTTTTGCTGAAAATGTGGACCAGGAAATGTCATGGAAAGAAACTGCCATGGAAAGAGAAAACTGAATGTGATGCTCAGTAGCATAAAGGACAGCTTCTCAAGTTAGCTATGTCTTGAAGGAGCCTGATCAAAGGGTAATTGAAGTTAATATAAAGACTCCCGTTCATTTTAATGGGCTTTGGATGAGGTTCCAAGTGAATGGCTTTTCAAAGCAATTTGTGCTAAGCGAAAAACTGGAAGCACTGTGTAAACTGAACACATGCATTTCCATCACTAGGGATTTCAATCGTAGAAGTCAGCTAAGCAAACCTTCTTTTCTTTCTACCTGCATTTCCACTAGCTCTTGGAGGAAGACCTCCTGCTGTACTGTAACCTAGTGAGACTGTTGATTAGGTTGTGTTATACTACAGACCTTACATTGTCACAGCTCTACCCTTGCTAGGTCTGTTGCATAGCCACTGTACGCCAGCGGAATAATTGTCACCCTCTGGTTGCGGTAGTTTTGCTAGCGGGAGAATGTATCCCACTGACGTAGTGCTGCCTGCACTGGTGCTTTTGTCAGTAAAACTTACTGATGGTTTCCACACCCCAACTGACAAAAGTTTTGCTAACAAAAGTGCTACTGTAGACAAAGCCTAGGGAACAGGTGATTTAAAATGTTAACACCTCTGCTGTTTTATTGTAAATATGACCACCTGCATCTTTAAATTTCAGGGGATGCTCCCTTCTATATCTGCTCAAGGGTGAGCGTGTCTGAGTTTGACAGGATGATTCCATTTTCTGAACACTTTGTAGGATACTGTGTCCTGGAAGTAACTTTGCAGTTTAAAAAGCTTGGGGGCGGTTTCTGTTGAGAGAGAACTAGGTAGAGGGGCATGTGCTCTTGTTTGGGATACAATCTTGTTTGTAAGACTGCTTCTGCTCTTTGTTGTTTAAAAAGTAAAGGAAACCTGATGAAGGGCTGAGTTCCTCAACAGTTTGCTATTTGTGGGAGGGTGACAGCCCAGGCACTTCTGCCATTTCCAGGGCCATTCCTCTTGTGACAGCCGATTTGCCATGGGCACATGGCACCATTTAAGTACTTCAGTGCATCACTGCAATAAGTGTTTTGTGGCACTAAGGCCTGGTGTACACGACCAAGCTTTGTGGTTGAAAACTGCCTTGGTTTTTTTGACTTTTAAACTAATTATATTTGATCGCTGGGAAGCAGTAAGTCTTAAATCCACAATGCCATTTTTATAGAATTGCTTTTAAAAGCAGTACCTCACTTTAAGCTACTGTAAAATTTGCATTCCACTTGAACTGTAAATATGACCGGATTTGGAAGAATTAGCATGGTCATTGTCAAGGATGCATCATGGAGGGAAGCATCTTAAAAGAACCCAAGTCTGAACAGAGCCACAGTGTAACATTATGTAAGAAGTTACCATACCCTAAAATATTTGGTGTTTGGGAATGTATGAGACACGACAGATCATTAGTGTATTGCATCATGTTCAGAAGCAATAATTCCTTTTAGAAAATTACATTTGTGCTCAAAGCAGTAATTTAAATAGTTGGTGGTTAATTTTAAATTGCCAGCTTTTATTGCTTTTATGGAAATGGAGCACTTAAATTTTCCAGTGTGAGCATGCTTAGAGACTGCTATGACGTAGGACTGTTTGGAAAAATGCTACAATGTGAACAAATTTAATTAGATTGGAACCTGCTTCTGTTTACAAATGTCTTGTTTATATGCTGGGGGTAGAGTTTCTAATTCTGATACCAGAATATTTCAGTTTACTGTGTAACTTGTGAATATCTGCTACTTTCATGAATGAATCTCTTACTACATGAAATGTATGAAAATGATTGAACTTAAATAAAAATACTTGATGTGCAGTAGTACTTTGCATTTCCACTATGGGCAGGTCATAACATCACTATCAGTTAAGGATACTCATGCTCCTTCATTTGAAGCTGTGCTTCCCAATTTCATTTGGCCACAGAACCCCTTAAAACCCAAAAGAATTTTGCCGAACCCCATTCTCAGGGTCTACCCCTCTCGGCTCCCAAACCCACTCCCCATATCCAGGCTTTACCCCCCTCAGCCCTCAAATTTGTCCCCCACCCCCAAGCTCTACCTCCCATCCTGCAACCCCCTTACCCCCATCACCAGGCTTAATCTCTTTCAGCTTCAAACCTGTCCCCCGCCCTTCCCCAGGATTACAGCAATCCCTCAAAATGCTGGATTTTGAGTTGCGCTTAACTCACATTAACGTGAGTGAAGTGCAACTCAAAATCCCACTCCCCCAGCCCTGACTCAGCCCCCTGACCCCGTGCAGCCTTGGTTCAACCCTCCTGCCGCACTGGTTCAAACCCCTCCCCCCATGTGTCACTCTGGCTAAGCTCTCCCCCTCCACACAAGGCTCTGGCTCAACCCCCCCCCCCCCCCCCCCAGGGCTGCACAGCCCCAGCTCAACTCCGTCCTCCTGGCACCCCAGCAGCCCTAACCCATCCCAGGCTTAACCCCCCCCCGCCCTCCTCCCACTGTCCCAACCCACCGCCAGGCTTAACCCTCCCCAGCTGCACACTCCAACCCCAGGGCTCACCTTTCAAAAGGAGCTCCAGGTGCTTCTGCTGCTTCTCCAGCTGCAGAATGTGCATTTCGCCGGGGGAAAAAAGCTGTCCCTCCCCGACTTACGCAAAACTCGAATTATGTGAGGATGCGTTGGAATACAGTCCCTGCATAACTCAAGGTACTACTGTAACTCACCTCAGCCCCAAACTAGTCCCTGGGACTAACCCATCTGTGGCTCTGGCTGGGGAGCCTGTACTGGGCAGCCACATGTCCCCTCGTGGAAGGAAGGCAGGTGTGGAGGTGTTCCCCTGGGGCGGGGGGCGAGGGTGAGCCAAGCCATGCCCACCAGAGGGTTGTGGCCACTCAGGTAGTGAGGCGAGTGAGGGGCTCATTGCGTCTCCCTGCCCTGCCACCACTGAAGTAATGGAACTAAATGCATTTGGTTTAATGGCCTGATCCCTCTTGCTGCCCTGCTGGCTGTTAAACCATTTAAATTTAGTACTACTGTGTCAGCGGTGGCAGGGCAGGGAGCTACAGAGAGCCCCTCACTCATCCCACTACCCAAGTGGCCACTCCCCTCCTGTGGGCGTGGCTCATCTCTCCCCTGACAGTGGAACGCCTTCATGCCAGCCTTCCAAACACCATTTGGAAAATACTGCTCTGGAGCATCTGCTACTGGCCACTAGAGGAGACTGGATGTGGGTTGAGATGGCCCATGAATTTGATCCACTATGACAACTTCCAATGAAATACTGTTCGTGCAGTTCTTGCCAGAATTTCTGCCTTTGATCCTTCATCAGTGATGATTGTACCCAAACACTTGAACTGTTTCATTTGTCTTCAACTCTTGGCCACCAACAGTGGTATGTGAGCTGATTTTTCTCTTGGTTTTTGTCCTCAGCTAGGTTTTCTCTGCCCTAATTTCTGTGCTGTACTGGAGATTTCATCCAGTTGTTTCACACGCTTAGCAAGCTCATATTCACTACCTGCAAGGCCATCAATGTCATCAGGGAACTGAAGAGGTGAGATTGTTCACCCCATAAAGCTCACTGTTCATATGTGATATTCTAGAGTGTCAGTAGTTATGTACTGCAGGTAGATATCCAGTGCTGTGAGCAAAAGAAGGAAACCTTCCTGTACTCCAGAATTGGTGCAGAAATACTCTTCTTTTGTGTCATTAATGAGAATGGCTTTGACATGCAGTTGTTTAATGGTAAATATAAGCTTACAAGCAGTATTGTTGTTTATGGTAGTTCAGGGAGCTTTGTGCCAAGGTGTTCCCCTAGGCAATCATTTAAAGTCCCTAAAGTCTATTTTTGCCTGGTACTTTTTGGAACACCTGTATCTCTCACCTGTCACAACTACACCTGGAGTGATTCTATACGTTTGCGGCCTGCAGTAGTATATAAACCATTCATTTCATTCAGCTGGCTCCAAAGACAGTGAAACATAATTGGTTAAGGATTACTAAGGATGTGGCAGAAAGTTGTCGTATCTGTCACACACTCAAAGAGAAGAGATGGAGTCAGAGGTGCAGTTAGACTCAACATCTGTGACACCATCTTAATTCCATCCCTTGGTATAAAAGTGCATGCACTACACAAGATGAAGAGGTTGCAGCAGGATGTTTTAAAAGATCAGTTGTGTTAACTGAGTTCTCTGCTGCGATGGTAAATATATTTGATTTGCAATACAGTGGCAGTATTCACAGAGCAACTATTTCTACTGCCTCATGTATAGTGAACTTTTTTAAAAGTTTGTCTTGTTTTTAACTGAATTTTCTTTTAAATATTAACAATGTAGGTTGGGAAAGAAAATTCATGTTCCAGAAGGGTATTTATTTGACTTGAACCTCCTAGGTGCACAGATGAGCATTTACTTATAGTTAAATACATTTGTTTAAAGATTATATGCAAATAAATGAGGAACGCTCTTGACATTTAAAAACAACAGGAGAAAACATTGCTGGGACAACTGCAGCCAAAGATGGTTAGACATGACAGTGTATGGAGAGGAAACATTAACCTCTCCTATTGCATAGTCTGGGATATAGTTGAGAAGCTCTTCATTCTTTCCTTGTCACCATCTTTCTAGTCCAGGGGTCAGTAACCCCCAGCACACGTGCCACTGAGCTGATTGTCATCGGCACGGCAGCTCAGCCCCACCTTTCCTGCCCCCATGTATCTGGGAGCTTGCTCAAAGACACATTGCCTGTGGATTAACAAAAGACCAGCTAATGCTACCCACCACCACTGAAACAGCAAAGCTCTTCAGCGCAATTTATTTATTAGTGGAGCTGTTGTAAATAGGATTATTAGTGACGTAAAAAAGTATCACCGGCACTCAGACCGTACATGGAGGTCAAAATTCATCACTCCACCTCGTAAATGCCCTATATCCCTGGCCTAGTCCATTCACTGCCCCTGACTTTAGTATGCCAAAAATCTAATGCTTCTTTGTAAAAATAAATGTATGAAAATGAATTTTAAAAAATACATAACGTTTTTCCTTATAGCTTCCACTTGCAACTTTCCCTGTGCGACAAATATAGAACTAAGATGTAAAAATGTCACTATTTTGTAAACAGAGTATGTCACCTAGTCAGTGATGTCAAGTTATTGTGTAACTAGGGTTTGGATTTGGTAGTGTCCGAATGGGAAGATGACCAAATGGGTTCCTAGATAAAAATACTCCAGACTTACTTGAAAGACAGTGGCAGACATCCAGACTTTAGGACAGGAGTGAGCAAACTTTTTAAGCCCCCCTGCCCCCAATGTAATGTAATCCAAACCAATGGAAATGTTGGTTATATTCATGTGGGGGGAAAAAAGCCCTTTCAGCATGTGTAAGAAAATCAGTCTGTAGAATATACAACTGAATTAATCAATGTATAAATGTGCATACATGCACATAAAACCAGTACCATATTTCAAAATTTTAATGAGATGGATGAACCTGAGACCCTGCTTGTCATTTTTGTGCCCTCCTTAAGAACTTTCATGCCCCCCAGTGAGGACCTTGCCCCCCACTTTGCCCACTCCTCTGCTAGGTTGAAGCATTACTTGGTTTTGTTTTGTTTTGGCCATTTAGGAAGGCTAGAATTCAAAAGAGGTAAATGGAGTTAAGTGTCTTAATACCTGAGAAGGCTGGCAAGTTGTCAGGAGCTACCCAGGAAATTGTCAGTGAGCTCTGACAGAGGGTGAAGCAGATGCAGAGAGAGACCCTGCAGAACAATCTTTGAGGAATTAGGTTTTGTCTGAACCACCATTTTTGTCAGTCGAGTGTGAAAAAACCCACCCTTGCCCAATGTAAGTTTTGCTGGCCGAAGTGTTGGTGTGGACAGCACTAAGATGGTAGGAGCGGCTCTTCTGCAGTACAGCTAGCCCAGCTCATTGGAGCTGGTTTAATTAAACCAGGAAAGAGCAGCTACATAAGAGATCTTATGGTGGTACAGCTGTAGTGGTACAGTTGTGTTGCTGTAAGGTCTATAGTGTAGACATAGCCTTAATCCTACTAGGGTGCCTGTGGGGACGTGTGGGAGTTGCTTAAACACCTGGTAAAGTAGGCGAATGTATAGCTTGGTTATTTTTAGGCTATGTTCTTTCTGAAATGCTTTTGTTTCTTTGAGTGCTTATGGAGATCCATTCCACGTTAGGTGCATGCGCCCTGTGTGCCCCATGGTTGGAGATTTTTCTTTCAGTGTACTTTGCATTAAGAAGCTGTTTTGTGACTGATTACTAGTCATTCGTCTTCTGGCAAAACCGGCAGGTTCTGGATATAAATCAGACTTGCTGAGGTAAATTGTAGCTGCTACAGGGAGGGAATGCACCCCAGGGCCCAGTCTGAGGGTGAGTTGTGCATTTCCACCTTGAGAGAGGTATGGTGAGGAGTTCAGAGACCTAGGAGAGGGTACCCTCAGAGAGATCAGCTCTGCAGTCTGTCATGAATGTGACACCTTGATCTGCTAAGTCCTGTTTCTTCTTCCATCCATTTCTCTTTTCTGCCTTTACTGATGAGTTCCATCTCCCTTTCCCCAGGTTTCATCCTTGTGTACTGTACTTTCTTATTTCCATGTTTTCCTACTCTTACTTTCCCCTGCCATCTACCCTACTTCCTTCTGTGTCTTTGGCTCTTTCCTTTGGTTTCTTTCACCACCGTCAGCCTGGTTTCTTCTCCTGCCTGGTCTCTACTAGTTCAGAGGGCTTCCTGTTTGTTTGTTTTTTTAAGAGCTACTGGAGTCAAAAACCATTGCTGTCTGTTTTTCTTTTTTTCCTTATATTCAGTGAGAAGAGGAGCTGATGGGGCAGGGCAGCTGCCTGAAGTGTTCATGAGTTTGTTTTTCACTAGAATTTACTTGACATGATTTTCAGTATGGTGTATGCAATCTCTTCACTTGTAAATTCATATTGCTGATGGGTATGATTTAGTTAGATAATTCATTGTGGTTTATATTGTATGAGTACCTAGATCTCCTTTTATGTCAGAAGCTGTAGGGATGAACAGAACAAAAAATCTTACTGCCTCAGGCCGTGTAGGACTAAGACCAGCTACCTGATGGATAAATAGGCAGGGTTGAGGTTGGGTGAGGGACAGATTAGAGTAATGATATTTACATGCGCGTAAATAAATAGAGCAATCACTCTGCAGCTAAGTGAAGTATATTGTATTAATACTATACATTCCTATTATGTTTTTCTTTACCAACTTGTTTGACAATTGCTTTATGTTCACATATTTCTTTTGTAACTATCATAGTTTTCCTATTTGTTGTTTTACATTGAGAATCACTTAGCAAACTCACCTTTTAAACTTAACTAAGTGTGGTTTAGAAATTTAGTGAGTATACCAAGGATACCAAGAGAGTATGGGCTTGATGTAGCTGTAGAGTGTTTCTTTAAATGTCCTTTGAGTAAGGTGCCAAGGTTTCATTTTCTGTGTTTCATCTGAAGTATGCTGTTTATGTTTCAAAAAATCTTGTGTTCCCCCTAACATTTCTGTCAGGTTGTGCTTTCAGTTGGATTGCTTTCATATACATTTTTGAAACTGAAAAACAAGGTGCAGGACTATATGAAAAGAGAGATTAATTAACTTAAAAATGACAGTTAAGTATGTTGGAAGATTTCTGTATTCTGTTCTGAAATGTTTGCTTTTTCCAGTGGCAAATGCTATTAAACTATGCTAACACTGTGCCATTCAAAATTAAGGCCTTCTAAAGTTCTAGTTAACATTTAGGCAGTTTTGACACTGATTTAAACAAGAGTTGCATTAGCCTCTTTATTTGTGGCTTTTGTTTAAACAGCCCACAAGAAATTCATCTCAACTGTTTTCTCTCAGTATCAAATGC